>NC_082401.1:12093905-12208905 GCF_031168955.1 Gadus macrocephalus | reverse complement strand
TAGCAGGTTAGCCGCTTCTTTAACAGGTTAGTTTTCATCTTTAGCAGGTTACCGTCTGCTTTAGCAGGTTAGCTTCTTCTTTAGCAGGTTAGCTTCTTCTTTAGCAGGTTAGCTTCTTATTTAGCAGGTTAGCCTCTTCCTCAGCAGGTTAGCTTCGTCTTATCAGATTAGCAGGTTAGCTCCTACATTAGCAGGTTAGCTGAGGGAGGGCCCCAGGTCTCATGACTCTCTGCGCCCCCAGGGGACCACGGGCGGTGCGAGTGCAGCATCGTCCACTCCAAACCCGGGCCCCCGGGGGCCGCCGGCGAGCAAGGCAGCATCGGCATGAGCGGCGAGATCGGACAGCAGGGCGACGACGGCGAGGAAGGACCCCAGGGCGCCAGCGGACTGCCTGTGAGAAAAGACACCTCTTTATGCACCTAATAGGCCCCCACTGGACCCATGTAGGGCCCATAGCCCCCATGTAGGCCCCATAGGACCCATGTTGGCCCCATAGCCCCCATGTAGGGCCCATTGCCCCGATGTAGGCCCCATAGGACCCATGTCGGGCCCATAGCCCCCATGTAGGCGGCCCCACAAGACCCATGTAAGCCCCATAGCCCCCATGTAGGGCCCATACCCCCCATGTAGGCCCCATAGCCCCCATGTAGGGCCCATGGCCCTACATAGCCCCCATGTAGGGCCCATAGCCCCCATGTAGGGCCCATAGCCCCCATGTAGCCCCCAACAGGCCCCATGTAGGCCCCTGTACTGTGGCCCCTGTACTCTGGCTCCTGTACTGTGGCCCCTGTACTCTGGCTCCTGTACTGTGGCCCCTGTACTCTGGCTCCTGTACTGTGGCCCCTGTACTCTGGCTCCTGTACTGTGGCCCCTGTACTCTGGCCCCTGTGCCGTGGCCCCTGTAGAGGCTGATGTCCTGTGTTTCCTGGTAGGGGTTCCCGGGCCCCAGCGGCCTGCAGGGGCCCAAGGGGAGGAGGGGCTCCACGATCTCGGCGCAGCAGAAAGGTGAGTCGAGACCCCCCAGGGGGAGACCGCCGGCCCTGTGTGTGTGTGAGTGTGTGTGTCCTTGTGTGTGTCTATGTGTGTGTGTTAATGTATGTATGTGTGTGTGTGTGTGTGTGTGTGTGTGTGTGTGTGTGTGTGTGTGTGTGTGTGTGTGTGTGTGTGTGTGTGTGTGTGTGTGTGTGTGTGTGTGTGTGTGTGTGTGTGTCTGCAGGGTACCCGGGGGATCCGGGTGAGGCCGGGCCGTCAGGGAGTCCGGGGGTGCAGGGGGTCCCGGGTCACCTCGGGACCCCAGGGTTCCCCGGGGTGCGTGGCTCCCAGGTCAGTACCCCACCTCTCCTCCTCTCCTCTCCTCCTCTCCTCCTCTCCTCCTCTCCTCTCCTCTCCTCCTCGCCTCCTCTCCTCCTCCCCTCCTCCTCTCCTCTCCTCCTCTCCTCCTCTCCTCCTCCTCTCCTCCTCTCCTCTCCTCCTTTCCTCCTTTCCTCTCCTCCTCTCATCCTCCTCCTCCTCTCCTCCTCCTCTCCTCCTCTCCTCCTCCTCCCCTCCTCTCCTCTCCTCCTTTCCTCTCCTCCTCTCCTCCTCTCCTCTCCTCCTCTCCTCCTCCTCCTCCCCTCTCCTCTCTCCCTCTCCTCCACCTCTCCTCCTCTCCTCTCCTCTCCTCTCCTCCTCTCCTCCTCTCCTCCCCTCCTCTCCTCTCCTCTCCTCCTCTCCTCTCCTCTCCTCCTCTCCTCTCCTCTCCTCTCCTCTCCTCTCCTCTCCTCTCTCCTCTCTTCTCCTCCCCTCCTCTCCTCTCCTCCTCTCCTCCCCTCTCCTCTCTTCCTCTCCTCAACCTCTCCTCCTCTCCTCCCCTCCTCTCCTCTTCTCCCCTCCTCTCCCCTCCTCTCCTCTCCTCTCCTCTCCTCTCCTCTCCTCTCCTCTCCTCTCCTCCACCTCTACTACACCCCTGCTGTTTCCTCCTTCAGGGCGAGGGCCCGGTTGGGGAGCCAGGGGACCGGGGGTACCGAGGCTTCCAGGGGCCCCAGGGTGCGGCCGGGCTGAGGGGGGACCCGGGACAGGTCCTGGGGGCCTCCAAGGGCCTCCAAGGGCCCCCAGGGGACCAGGGTCTGCCGGGCTACGACGGGGTCGAGGGGCCCCGAGGAACCTCAGGTGAGGAGAGCTGGCGAGCGGTGGGGGGGGGGGGGGGTAGTAAGACCGCAGTACTACCTCAGTACTCTGACCTCAGTACTACCTCAGTACTCTGACCTCAGTACTCAGACCTCAGTACTAACTCAGTACTCAGTACCTCAGTACTCTGTATCTCAGTACTAAGACCGCAGTACTGAGTACCTCAGTACTACCTCAGTACTCTGACCTCAGTACTCTGACCTCAGTACTCTGAGCTCAGTACTCTGACCCCAGTACTCTGACCTCAGTACTCTGACCTCAGTACTACCTCAGTACTCAGACCTCAGTACTACCTCAGTACTCAGACCTCAGTACTACCTCAGTACTCAGACCTCAGTACTACCTCAGTACTCAGTACCTCAGTACTGTGAACCTCGGTACTCCGCCCTCAGTATGGAGAGCATCGTGGAGTTTCACGGAGTAAGCGTAAGTTACAATGCTTTTCCTGGTGGTGTATGTGTCCTCATTGGCTCCCTCATCCATTCCCATCATGCACCTCTCTCTTCATGAGCAGCCTGGTTCAGTGGCTGCGGACTCAAACCAGCCTGACACAGTGTTTGAGAGCATCCTTCTACTTTTCAATAATCATGAACCCACTGCCTCGTCCATCTCTGTCCACCTCCCTCCTCCTCCTCCATCTCTCCTTCACTCCCTCTCTCTGCACTGAAAGGCGGCTGTACTCCCAGGGGAGACGGAGGGCAGTATGACGTCACAGGTAGCTGGTAGAACCTCTTCCTGATTATAACCTGCATGACATTTCATTGGAGGGTCCTCAGTGGTGTTGCAAGGTGTGTTTCCCAGCAGCTCCTCCCTGTGAGCTGACACGGTGCTGAAAGGTGTTTTCATGTCCTCAGGAGACTGCGACGTTACCCCAGGACCCCCGGGCTTGCCAGGGTTCCCGGGACCCACCGGGCTGGAGGGCATGCCAGGTAACGGGGCGATGGGTTCTGGCTTCAGCCTCTATGGAGGGGCATGTGGCTCAATGGGAAGCATGTTAAGGATGTTAACGCTGCTCCACGCCTCAGGCCTGATAAGAAGCAGGTTGACGATGTTAATGCTGTTCCATGTGAAGCATGTTAATGTTGATGTTAACGTTGTGTTAATGTTATTCTGTCCCCCCCCCCCCCCCCTCAGGCCCGCCGGGGCACCATGGAGCCGAAGGCCTCAAAGGAGGCAGGGGAGACAAAGGAGAACGGGGAGAACAAGGCAGAGGCGGCCTCCCAGGAAACAAGGGTAAGGACCGGGACCGGACACTACCTGGGGGAGTCCGGTGTGGGATGGGGGGTTCCACTGTGTGATGGGGAGTCCGGTGTGGGATGGGGGGGGCCACTGTGTGATGGGGGGTCCACTGTGTGATGGGGGGTCTCTCTGTGTGATGGGGGGTCTCACTGTGTGATGGGGGGTCCACTGTGTGACGGGGGGTCCACTGTGTGATGGGGGGTCTCACTGTGTGATGGGGGGTCCACTGTGTGATGGGGGGTCTCTCTGTGTGATGGGGGGTCCACTGTGTGATGGGGGGTCTCTCTGTGTGATGGGGGGTCTCTCTGTGTGTTGGGGGGTCTGGCTGTGTGATGGGGGGGGGTCTCACTGTGTGATGGGGGGTCTCTCTGTGTGATGGGGGGGGTCTCACTGTGTGATGGGGGGTCTCTCTGTGTGATGGGGGGTCTCTCTGTGTGATGGGGGGGGGTCTCACTGTGTGATGGGGGGTCTCTCTGTGTGATGGGGGGTCTCTCTGTGTGATGGGGGGTCTCTCTGTGTGATGGGGGGTCTCTCTGTGTGATGGGGGGTCTCTCTGTGTGATGGGGGTTCTGGCTGTGTGATGCTCCTGAGCAGAACAGAATTCTGTCTTGCCCCCCAGGTTTCGTTGGCCCTCGTGGAGACCTGGGCCAGCCGGGGGCGCCAGGGGTGATGGGGTACCCCGGGGTCAACGGCTTCCCGGGCCGGGACGGGGGGCCGGGCGCGAAGGGGCAGCACGGGGAGATCTTTGGGGCCTCCACGGGGGGCCCCGGGGAACCAGGACTCCCGGGCCTGCAGGGGGACCAGGGCCCGGCCGGAGACCAGGGCGGGTCGGGTCACCCAGGTGAGCCTCTCCTCCACCTCTTCCACCTCCTCCTCCTCCTCCTCCAGCTACTCCACCTCCTCCACCTCCTCCTCCACCTCCTCCTCCTCCTCCCCCTCCACCTCCGAATCAATCCAACCTGTAATTAACAAGAAGACAAAAAATAATAATAATAATGACGCAGCTATAACTGTTTACACCTCGAAACACTAGAGGTTCCCCCTGGGAAAGTACATGTGGGTTTAAAGATGAAGTAACACAGTTAAACCCTTTGGATCCGGTGGAGATATGAACTGTGAAACGGCTTCATTCCACTTAATAACGCCTCCTTCCCCCAACGGAGAGGAACTGAGCACTCACCACTCTCACAGCGCACTAGAGAAGGGAAACTGGACAGTCTGGACTAATTGTTTTCACACAGTCAATACGGTTCCAGGGCAGCAGACATTTAAAAAGGCAAAACACAGTGTAGCAACACTGTGTAGCACACAGATAGCCCACATATACCACAGAAAAACACATAAAAACATATCGACAGCAGCAATCATGACATCCAACCTTCACCCCCCACATGACGGATAAAAAAACCTCTCACCACAGAAAAACATGTAAACAGGAATAAACATGACGTGGACCATCTACAGCGATGAAGAACGGACATCCTTGTGTTCAGTGCAGTGAGGGCTGAGGGGACAGAGCCTCTATTAAAGGGCTTCAGTCCCCACTCCCTCTCTGAGCTCTCCGGGGTCCCTGTGGGGGTAGGGATGGGGGGCATGCCCGGGATCATCGGGCTGAAGGGTGCAGGCGGACCTCCAGGCCTGCAGGGGGAGGAGGGGAGGCCCGGACCCCCAGGGCGCTACGGCTTCCCCGGGCCGCCCGGCCGGACGGGACCACCGGGGCCCCACGGAGTAGAGGGAGAGCCAGGTTAGTGTACACACACACACACACACACACACACACACACACACACAGACACACAGACACACAGACACACACAGACACACACAGACACACACAGACACACAGACACACACACACACACACACACACACACACAGACACACACACACAAACTCTGACCGTGTGTCTTCCCCCTCCAGGCCTCAGCGGGGAGCGGGGGGCCGAGGGGGACGCGGGGGCCCCGGGGCCCGCCGGGCTGAAGGGCACCCCAGGGGGCTTCGGGGAGGAAGGCCCCAACGGAGACCAGGGGGCCACGGGGGGCCAGGGGGTCCCCGGGCCGGACGGACGCCCCGGGATCTCAGGGGTCAAAGGTGGGTTCCCGCTGCCAGCGCCCCGTCGGCGTGGCTGAAACCGCTAGAGAGGCGCCGGGGCGCTGCTGCTGGACGCTTCTAACTCTCCCCGTTCTTCCCCAGGGAGCAAAGGGTCTCACGGCATGGAGGGCTTCAAGGGCCGCCCCGGCGCGCAGGGGGCCCCCGGCTTCAGCGGGGTGAAGGGGGAGACCGGCCTGCCCGGCCAGGGAGGCCTCAAGGGCGGGATGGGGCGCGGCGGAGAGAAGGGTGAGGCCGCAGCGAGACCGCCGGACCGACCAGAGCGTCCAGGTGACCATGTGCTTCTCAGCTGACCCCATCCCCCCCCCCCCCCCCCGCCGTGTCTCCTAGGTGACCGGGGCCTGATGGGCCCTCCGGGAGACAAGCCCCACATCCCGCGGCAGATCATCGCCGACATGAAGGGGACCAAGGGAGAGGACGGCCACCTCGGGGACCCGGGCTTCACCGGGGCCAGAGGTAGGTCCCTCTGGATCAGACCCCCTACCTTTGACCCCTGACCCCTGGTCGTGGCCCCTTGCCCTGACCCCTGGCCCCTGACCTCAGGTCCAAACAGCAGCAACCCCCCCCCCCCTGTCTTTGTGTTCCTCTCACGGTGTCCCGGGCTCTCCCACAGGTCCAAAGGGCTACCCCGGTCTTCCAGGGTATGAAGGACTTCACGGACATCCTGGAGACCCCAGCCATGAGAAAGGTCTCCATGGGAACCGGGGAGCAGAGGGTCTACTGGGCCCCAAAGGAACCCCGGGGCTCACAGGGACCCGAGGGATCGGAGGCTTTGACGGGATGAACGGAAACCAGGTAAACTGGTTCAGTGGATCCTTTGATTCATTAAACCAGTTTACCAGTTTGAGTGGATCAGTTTGATCCACTCAAACTGGTGAACTGGTTCAGTCATCGGTTTGATCCACTCAAACTGGTGAACTGGTTCAGTGATCGGTTTGATCCACTCAAACTGGTGAACTGGTTTAGTGGATCAATTTGATCCATTAAACTGGTGAACTGGTTCAGTGATCGGTTTGATCCACTCAAACTGGTAAACTGGTTTAGTGGATCAATTTGATCCATTAAACTGGTAAACTGGTTCAGTGATCGGTTTGCTCCACTAAAACGCTGCGCTACAGCGTAAACTGGTTTGGTGGATCGACTTCTCCTTGGGATGACCTTGTCCTGGACCGTATGGATGTCCTCATTTGACCACCTAGTCTGCGATTCAACGATCTTAAGGATTACTACTTCACTGTCGTCCTTCAGTTCTACTTGTAAGCTGCGATGTTGTTGACCTTTCCAGGGGCAGAAGGGCAGTCCTGGGGCCTACGGTGCCTCAGGGGACTACGGCAAGAGTGGCTTCAAAGGTACGCCCTCCCCCCTCAGCCCTCCCCCCTCAGCCATCACCCCTCCCCCTCAGCCCTCCCCCCTCCCCCCTCCCCCCTCAGCCCTCCCCCTCAGCCCTCTTCACCCTCCACACAGACTGATCAACCAGAACTGGTGTGTTACCAACAGCTATCCCTAACTCTTCCCATTCTTACTCAGGGGATAAAGGCCAGCGTCTCGACCTTCCAGGCTCCCCGGGGCTGAGGGGAGAGCTGGGCTTCGCTGGCTCGCTGGGTGAGTCCAGGCTGAGTGAGCCCCTCTCCCTCTGAAGGGACGCAGACACACAGTCGGCCCTGTGGGAGGAGTCACGTCATCGTCACCGTTAATGGATCTGGATGTCGACAGGAGCATTGTCGATTGTGAAACTGAAACCCTAATGACTCTCCCTCCTGACAGGCGAGAAAGGACTCTCTGGCCGTCCCGGAGACAGCGGCAGCCCGGGTTTCAACGGCATCGAGGGGAGGACCGGGGAGCCGGGAGATTCGGGAATAGGGGGAGCCCCAGGTAAGGATGGATCCGCCTCTGCTGCATCATCCCGGGAACGCTTGGACCTTCCCCGTGGTCACTGGGATGGTTCTCAGAAACACAGAAGATTTCAGGGAATAACTGAGATCCGCCTTAAACTGGTCTACGTACTTCATGCTTCACATTTGTTGGGAAGACACAGTATGTCAGTATCTCAACCCTGGTTCACCCCCTGCTGTCCCCAGGCTCCGACGGCCAGGCGGGCTCCCCTGGGACCCAGGGTCAGCGGGGCTGGCCCGGGACCCCCGGGGAGGGCGGGACGCCCGGCGTGTACGGCCTCCCGGGAGAGAAAGGTAGCCAGGATGATCTATATACATAGGCCTTTATTAATGCGCCGGTATCTGTCTCACCAAGCTGCCGTTCTCTGAGGCATAACGCCGCTTTTGTCCTGTGCCGCAGGGTTCCCCGGTCTGAAGGGTCTCTACGGACTCCACGGGCTGACGGGGCAGAAGGGTCTCACCGGGCTCCAAGGTACTCCTCACAAGGTCTTCTGTCTACGATCAGGAGCTATGTGTGTACTGATGAGCCTTTACTGCAAACCTGCAAAGCCCAAGAGAAGTTATTGAACCGATTAGATGAATGGATGCCGGCTGCAATGTTTTGGCATTATGGATTTTCTAAATCAGTAACATTCTCTAGTGAGGGATGGGCAACTTTAATGATAAAAAGGGCCACAAATTAGTTGAAACAACATGCATGTCTATACTCTTGTTAAACGTTAAAGTTTTTTTTAAAAGAAACAACAGCCACCTGCGTGAATAGTATTTTTTTCAGTGCAAAAGGCATACATGCATCATCATTCAATGATGGCACAAAAGTCAAAAACAGTGGCCCAACATTAAGCGCAACAACTAGCATTATATTCAGTTCAGTTGTAGTAGTTGTGTCGGAATTCTATGAACAGATACTCTGCTTCTTATCTAGACTGAGAGGTACGGTTTTCTTGGATTGAGTTTTCTGTAAAAATAAAAATAAATATACATATGTAGGCTATTATTGTTTTTTTATTACATTTTAAATCATCAGCAGGGCTCACTGAGCGAGGACGGCCCGCGGGACGCCAGTTTCCCATCCCTGCATAAAGCAGGATCAGCGTTGCTCCTCCACGTCCCTGTGCAGGCAGCGCAGCATTTGGGAGAACTGCCATAATGAACAGACTGATCCCTGTATGTGTTCCTCTCCCACTCGACCATCAGGGCCGGATGGATCTGGAACCCCCGGCAACCCTGGAGCCAAAGGGCAGAAGGGAGAGACGGGCGTGCCCAACACCCAGCCCGGGGTCCCTGGGGTGGTCGGGGAGACGGGCCTCCAAGGACCTCCAGGTAGGGCCCCGCCCTGCGTCGGCTGAACTGTACACATGAGAGTAACATGGAGGCCGTTCTTTAGGGCTTTGACCACGGGACATGATATTGCAATGGCCGCCTCCATTTTGAGCTTTGGCATGTTGTTCATGCTCTTTGGTGACAGGTTACTCCCTCAGGGTGAGGCGATATGTCCTTCTGGGAGACGTTGTGGTGTTTCAAGCGGCCACAGCGTAGTTTTCCGCGGCCCGTTACGGACTGCTGAAGGTGATCGGGGACTTCAGTATTTGAGTATAGGCAACCACATATCCCATCATGCCTTCTGTTTATTGTGTCCAGGGGATCAAGGCCAACCAGGACCCCCAGGGTTCCAAGGTCCACAGGGCCAGGACGGGGTCCCAGACGGACCGGGACCCCCTGGGAGCCCGGGCTACCCGGGACCTAATGGACTGCTGGGTAAACACACGTCAGCCTTGACCCTGACCGGGAGTCTCTGACGGCCCCTCGGTCACCTATAACAGAGAGGTGTAATCAGGGTAACTGGTGATGGGATGGAGCCCAGAGGTCCGGTGACCGACGGGTACCGTGGCCGACGGGCACCGTGTCGACGGGTACCGCAGCCGACGGGTACCGTGTCCGGGGGTGTTTGGTTGCCCCTGGCCTCTGACGTTCTATTCCCGTCCCTCAGGATTCCCCGGACTGAGGGGAGTTCCCGGCCTGGAGGCTCCTCCCGGGGAGAAGGGGGTCGTGGGGGGGTTCGGAGCGCCGGGACGTCCCGGTGCCAAAGGACTGAGAGGAGACCCGGGGCCGGCGGGGTACAGGGGGTACGACGGGGAGTCCGGGAGGAAAGGTAGATATACAACCACTAGAACTCACTCAGAACACCATAAAGAAGAACTAGATATACAACCGCTAGAGCTCACACTGACCACCATAAAGAACTAGATATACAACCGCTAGAGCTCACACTGACCACCATAAAGAACTAGATATACAACCGCTAGAGCTCACACTGACCACCATAAAGAACTAGATATACAACCGCTAGAGCTCACACTGACCACCATAAAGAAGAACTAAGGTTCCTACTGCTATTGAACTCAAGATCTGAGACGGAATCTCAGCACACGCACAACGGTATGGTTTGCATCAACACACTCCTCAGATGTATCTGCTGTTGTCTGTCAGGGGTCAAAGGTGAACAGGGGCTGATGGGGATACCAGGCCGGAGTGGTAACCAAGGAGGCCGAGGACCAACCGGGCCCAAAGGAACCTCTGGACCCACGGGTACGTTCTGTCGCTGCGTGTCATGTGACACACACTGTAGGTCATGTGACAGAACCGCGGCGCAGTGAGGTTGCACTTCCTGTTACCGTAGCACACGTGTCCCTCCTTGACCCCTGTCCTGTGGTGATTCCCTGCAGGGGTTCCCGGTCTCCCGGGCAGCCCGGGCCCCCTGCCGCTCCCCCTCACCATCCCGGCGGAGAGGGGCGCTCCGGGGCCCAAGGGGATCCGCGGGCCAGGCGGGAACACCGGGGAGCTGGGAGCACGAGGTCCCCCCGGGGACCCAGGTCAGCCGTTCTTACTCTTACTGTTTAGAACGTTGAGGCGCCGCATCGCAGCACCGACCCTGACCCTTGACCCCATGTGACCCCTCGCTGAAACCTCTTCCCCGACAGGGTTCTACGGCCCAAAGGGACAGAAGGGAATGCCCGGGATCGGGGGAACGCCGGGAACGCCTGGGTACCGCGGGGAGGCGGGAAGGCACGGCCACCACGGTCTGCAAGGCATGGAAGGTGAGTCTGGGGTCCTGAGGTCAGCGGTCACTCCTCCATCAGAACCCTGATATACAGTAGGTCTAGGGGTCCTGAGGTCAGGGGTCACGCCTCCATCAGAACCCCGATATACATATACAGTATATACAGTCTGTCCGGTCTGTCTGATATACAGTAGGTCTCACTGTCCGGTCTGTCTGATATACAGTAGGTCTCACTGTCCGGTCTGTCTGATATACAGTAGGTCTCACCTCCCGGTCTGTCTCCCAGGTCATCGGGGGACCCCCGGTATCCAGGGGCTGCCGGGGATGCCGGGCCGTAGCGTCAGCGTGGGGTACCTCCTGGTGAAGCACAGCCAGACGGAGCAGAAGCCCATGTGCCCGGTGGGCATGTCCAAGCTGTGGGACGGGTACAGCCTGCTGTACTTCGAGGGCCAGGAGAAGGCCCACAACCAGGACCTGGGTGAGTCCCGGCCCCCCCTGCAGAGCGACCCGCTCAGAGAGAAGGACTGAGGGGATGATGTGCTTCTGGAAACCAGTTATCCGCATGTTTAGAAAGTTAACTAAATCTATTCGCATTGGCAAGTGAAGAAATACTGGAGGGTGAGGATACCTTTAAACACGCCCAGAAACACTTGATACATCAGGGCTCCGATACACACCTAACACACTGTCATCCACACTGTTAACTCCTATCAGCTGCCACCTTGCTGAATCCTCTGATTGGTCGTTCCAGGGCTGGCGGGTTCCTGTCTGCCGCGCTTCAGCACCATGCCCTTCCTGTACTGCAACCCCGGAGACGTGTGCTACTACGCCAGCCGAAACGACAAGTCCTATTGGCTCTCGTCCACCGCACCCCTTCCCATGATGCCCGTGGAGGACGGCGAGATCCGGCAGTACATCAGCCGCTGCTCGGTGTGCGAGGCCCCCTCCGTGGCCATCGCCGTCCACAGCCAGGACGTCAGCATCCCGCAGTGCCCCGCCGGCTGGAGGAGCCTCTGGATCGGCTACTCCTTCCTCATGGTGAGCTCCCCCCCCCCCCCCCGCTCAGAGGGTCCTGGGGGGGTATCTGAGCCCCCCCCACTGGGAGGGTCCCTTTGGGTTATCTGAACCCCCCTCCCACTGTGAGGTGGTTAGTCCCTGGGGGGTTATCAGAGAACAGGCGGAGTCAGAGTTCTGGTTCAGACCAATCCTCCAAAGGGTTTGGACAGGTTTCCCATTTGTTAATAAATAATAAGAATAGTTTTTTATAAAGCGTTCATTAGTTAATGTAGTGGTACCGGAGCTAAACCACATCACACACGTAGAGCTCCTCAGTAAAACCTTCACTAGCAGCAGGCTGAAGGCCTTTCTCTGACCACGCTTTGTCTCACTAGCAGCAGGCTGAAGGCCTTTCTCTGACCACGCTTTGTCCCGTCTCCCAGCACACGGCGGCTGGCGATGAAGGCGGCGGCCAGTCCCTCTCCTCGCCCGGGTCCTGTCTGGAGGACTTCCGCACCACGCCGTTCATCGAGTGCAACGGGGCCAAGGGCACCTGCCATTACTTTGCAACCAAGTACAGCTTCTGGCTGACCTCGGTGGACCAGTCCTTCCAGACGGAGCCCGCCTCGGAGACGCTGAAGGCCGGCCAGCAGCTCAGCCGCATCAGCCGCTGCCAGGTGTGCATGAAGAACCTGTGAGCTCCACCACTCTGGAGCAGCGCTCCGCCGGATAGATGGTGGGAAGACAGTTCCTCTCTCCTTCTCCGTATCCATCCTCTGTGGAGCCAGGGGGAGCCTGAAACACTGACCACAGATCAGTGTGAACGAGACCCCTTCAGCAGCACGTCTCTGGCTTACAAACACAGGACTGAGAGTCTATGAGAGGACAGACCGGTAGAACGGATCAGGGGGCGAATCATGATTTTTAATGTTTAAAGTGTAATGTTCATAATGGTGCTTTCTTAATTTGATACCTCGACCACCCTGTAACGTTTAACCAGTCAGCCTCCACCAGCTGAACCCAGGATGTGTGGCCACCCCTTTAGTTTTTCCTCCTAACACACTCAGCCTCCGGGACGTCCAAGCAGAACCACTAACCCTCTTTCAACTGCTTCTCCTTTCCTCCACACTCTTTGACACTTTTTATGTTTCCTCCATTTTCTCCAAGTTGTTTTATAAATAAACACAAATCAAGTTTATTTCCATTATGTTACAGATTTATCCACGGTCTCTGAAATGTGTTTATCATAGGTTTAAGTTCATACACACCTATATATATATATATATATATATATATATATATATATATATATATATATATATATATATATATATATATATATATATATATATATATATATATATATATATATATGCACAACTATTTTTTGACACAATGCACTGATTCTATGTCCTATATTTATATCGACTGATCAAGCTTGATTCTCTTTGTTTTGTTTCTTTGGTGCCTTCATTGTGATTGTCACGTTACATTTTACCGGTCCAAATTCCAAGAGGTGGCTTAATAGATGAAGGCTGCAAAGTCTCCTAAAGCAAACAGACTAAAGTTCAAATTCACCCCTAATCAGAGCATCAGCCGCCCTGACTGAACTCTTTCCTAAACCATTTCAATCTTTTCACTACTTTGAGTAGGAACAGGTTTGCATTCATATGTTTGGGTCTCATGTGTCAATCATGTTCTGTGACAAATGCATTGCATTGTAATAGAGACTGATAAAACAATTTTTTTCTAATACTTTGTTTCCTGAATTGAATCCACAAACCTTGAGTCTTGTTCTTCCACATTTTAGACAATAATTCTCAATTATTTTAAAATAGAAATCTTTATTATCATAGCATCTTACAAAACAGGGATATGCATAATTATCAAGTAGTGCAGATTGTGAGTCTCTGAAATGTAGGAACCATGAAGGAACAACTCCTAAGTTAATAATGACGTCAGCCTGTGTAAATCCAAAGCAACAGGACTTCAGACGACACCCACCCAAGAAACTACAGAACAATTAGTGCACTCATTCACGCATTGTAGGAACAAATATACTTTAGAATAAACTCCCCCCTCCCTCCCCCCCACTAACCCTCCTTTGGTCCCCAGGGGGGGTTCAGAAGCCAGAGAGACCCCCCACGACGTGGACTGGTCCTTCACACCCTTCAACAGTTGATAGACAACTAAATATCGATTTTTTTTAAATAACTCTGCACTGTGTGTGCGTGTGTGTGTGTGCGTGCACGTGTAAGTGTATGTGTGTGGATTGGCTAGAAAAAAATGAAAGGACCACGTCCCAGCAGGCGGTCTTGGGGGTCAATGTCCGCCGGGGGTCCAGGTCCGCCGGGGGTCTAGGTCCGCCGGGGGTCCAGGTCCGCCGGGGGTCCAGTGTCAGTAGGGCTGCCCTAGCAGCAGCCCCTCCTCCTGCCGGGGGGTTCGCAGTAGTCCTCCAGGTCGACGGTGGGCGAGCGCTGGTTCTCCGTCCTCTTCCTCAGGATGGAGGGCAGAACCAGGTCGAAGAGCGTCTCGAACAGCAGGTCCACGTTGTAGCCCGTCCGGGCGCTGGTCTCGAAGCACATCCTGTCGGCCGGCAGGCTGCTGCCCTCGTCCAGCCCCTTGTAGCGCAGAACGCGGCCGTACAGCGCCGCCGCCTCCTCGCGGCCCACCTGCTGGGGTGGCGAGCCGGGGGAGAGGGGGGAGGCCGGGGGGGTGGGGCAGGCCGAGGGGACCCGGGGCCCCGTCCCGGGCTCGCCGCCCTCGGCGGGGCTCTGGGGGTCTGCGGGCAGCTGGGCGCGGGGGTCCGTGAGGTCGGCCTTGTTGCCCACGATGGCGTAGATGCAGTCGTGGTTGGCGGTGTCGGTCAGCGACAGGAAACGCTCCTCCAGCTCCGCCAGACTCTGCCAGCTGGTCACGTCGTAGGTCAGGATGACGGCGGCCGCGCCCCGGCAGTACATGGAGCCCAGGCCGTGGAACTGCTCCCGGCCTGGGGACAGAGGGGGGGGGACAGTCAGGTCTATAGCATGCAGCGCCACTAGGGGGCGCCTCCCTTTATTTGTTGTTAAGGTTGAACCAGAAGAAGGGCGTGTGCTCCTCTGCTCTGCTACGAGTAACTTTGCAGTCTACGAGTGAAGTCTCCCTTTTTATACGTTTTATTTTGCAATGAGTTGGTGTAGGCAGGAATCTCGGACTATGTTCTAGAACGCATGTATGCTTAATGGATACAGTGCCGTCGAGACCTGGCTTGATGTGGTCAATGTGTCTGATAAAAGTACCGTGAGGAGAATCCCAAATGGTGCCTACCGTGACTTCATGCTAACCGGAGCTATTGCCATCAGACCCTACACTTAACCTGCACCGTCCCACGTTACCACGGGGACCCTTGGGGGGACATGGGGACACGGGGGGCCTATGAGATCAACCCGTCCAAACTCCAAGCAGCACAGAGTAGGTACGTCCCCTCCCCTCACCGACCCTAAAGGTCAGCGGGCCCTCAGAGGGGGCCCACCGTCCCACTACAGATCTGGGATCCGATCAGAAACAATCCCTGGGTGGAGATGACAGTAGTTTTGCAAAGGGACTCAACTCTGACCTACAAAAGCCTGGGGAGCGCTGAACACGTCGCCTGTGGACACCATGTGACTCCAGCGCGGCCGGGCTGTGACGCAACACAACGCTCTGGGGCCAAGCCATCAGAACAGAGAAAGGAAGGCTCCATTTTAAGATCTAGGCTATCTGCCACTACCACCGGTGGTGGTGCTGGTGGGTGTGGTGGTGCTGGTGGAGGTGCTGGTGGAGGTGCTGGTGGTGGTGCTGGTGGAGGTGCTGGTGGGTGTGGTGGTGCTGGTGGAGGTGCTGGTGGGTGTGGTGGTGCTGGTGGAGGTGCTGGTGGTGGTGCTGGTGGAGGTGCTGGTGGTGGTGCTGGTGGAGGTGCTGGTGGTGGTGCTGGTGGAGGTGCTGGTGGAGGTGCTGGTGGGTATGGTGTATGTGGTAACCATAATGATGTCAGTGGTTAGCTGTATTAAGGGTTAGGGTGAACCAAACATTTAAACAAGATAGATGCTATCTTACTGTTTTAAAGAAGGGGTTTTTAAAGGTCGAGGGTTAGGAGTTTTGCGTCAGGCTTTTCAAGCGGCCGTTGGAAACAAAGAAGCTTTGTTGCTGAGATATGAAAGCTTGTAATGGATGCACAACGCCAGGGAAACGTCTGCCTCCTCTCTGACATAAGAGCAGTTCTGTGTTCCCATTGTTTATTCAAACAAGATACAATGATTCAGAGCCAGGTCTAGAGACGCCGTGGTGGTCTAGAGACACTGTGGTGGTCTAGAGACGCCGTGGTGGTCTAGAGACGCCGTGGTGGTCTAGAGGCGCCGTGGTGGTCTAGAGGCACCGTGGTGGTCTAGAGACGCCGTGGTGGTCTAGAGAGAGACACCGTGGTGGTCTAGAGACGCCGTGGTGGTCTAGAGACGCCGTGGTGGTCTAGAGGCACCGTGGTGGTCTAGAGGCACCGTGGTGGTCTAGAGACGCCGTGGTGGTCTAGAGACACTGTGGTGGTCTAGAGAAACCGTGGTGGTCTAGAGAGAGACACTGTGGTGGTCTAGAGACACCGTGGTGGTCTAGAGACGCCGTGCTGGTCTAGAGAGAGACACTGTGGTGGTCTAGTGACACCGTGGGGGTCTAGAGAGAGACACTGTGGTGGTCTAGTGACATGGCTCTTTGGGGGTCTAGAGACATGGGCCTGTGGGGGTCTAACGGAGTCCAGGAGGCTGTGTGGGGTTCTACGGAGTCCCACATTGGACAAAAGAGGAAACTCTATTTGGAGATCTGAGAAAGTGCTGACCTGGGAGTTTTGTTGGTTGAGGAACGGGGGATGGAATGAGGAAACCAATACAGGGCTGTGGAATTACTAATGAGCCTTAATGTGCAGCATTAAGATAAGAACCCAGTGGCTGAAACCCAGTGGCAGACCTCCCACCAGAGGAGTCACCCTCTCTGGGAGCCGAGGACATGTGAGTGTGGGAAAGGTTACGGCTGTGGAGTCATGGATCTGCCTGCCTGGAGTCATGTGGCTGTTAAGAGGAACAGGCAGCCAGCTGCACCCAGCCAGCGTAGTCCAGCCAGCCAGCTGAACCCAGCCAGCGTAGTCCAGCCTGGCCATCAAAACAAACAAAAACATGTTTGAAGTAAGAACCGAATCCGGGTTCTAACCGTCCGACCTGGTGGAACCAAAACCTAAAGCCGTGAAGAGGTCTGAGACATGCTTCTGTTACTCTTAGGGGGGACTTAATGTAAGGGCCATTTCATCAGAGGTCACGGGGCCAAGGGACGTTCAGTGATGACAAACCGTGACATTGAGCCAATGATTACAAAATCGAGGAGTTCCCATCGTTAGTCATGAACACACATCATGTAGAACCTTTAGCTGTAAACCCTGAGACTGACCTTAGGAGGGAACACAACCCCGTGCTTTAATGTCACTAGAACCTTCCACCCTGGATAATAAATTATAAATTTTGTGCGCGTTATTTACACATTTCATATTCAACTAACACCTTTGGTAAGGTCCTTAAAGTACGCAAGATTAACACATAAAACCCGTAAACGATGTGTATTTCTTTTCAGAAGGTACAGTTTGTGTAAGCTGCTTAGTTATAGGTGGAGTTGTGACGTTGTCCTGTGAGGACCTGTTGCTAGGCTACAACATGCTACCGATGGACAGGACCAGACCCACCGATATTACCGAGCTCGGCGTTCCACAGGGAGACGCGACGCGACGGGGGACGGGGACGGGGACGGGGACGGGGACGGGGGCAGGTGATCGGGTCACGAGACGCACGGTAAAAACAAGTTGATGCAAAAGGATCAAAGGCCATGTAACGTTCAGATCAGAGCTCATGTTAAGATCAGAGCCCATGTTGAGATCAGACCCCATGAAACGTTCAGATCAGATGTTCAGAACCCATTGAACGTTCAGATCAGAGCCCGTGTTAAGATCAGAGCCCATGTTCAGATCAGAGCCCATGTAACGTTCAGATCAGAGCCCATGAAACGTTCAGATCAGAGCCCATGAAACGTTCAGATCATAGCCCATGAAACGTTCAGATCAGAGCCCATGAAACGTACAGATCAGAGCCCATGAAACGTACAGATCAGAGCCCTGGTTCAAATCAGAGCCCATGTTGAGATCCGAGCCTTACCTGCCGTGTCCCAGATGGAGATGTTGTAGGGCCCCCACTGCTTGAGGTAGAACGCCCCTCCGACGGTGCTGATGGTGTCTCTGAACTTCCGCTCCGTGTACCGGTGGAGCAGCGAGGTCTTCCCCACGTTCATGTCCCCCAGGATCACCACCTTCACGTCCGGCTTCTTCATCTTGGAGATCTCAGGCATCGTGAAGAAATAACGACCGCTTCAGGTCACTTCAGATCACTTCAGATCGCTTCAGAGTTCAGATCCCCTCACTCCGTCTAACTGGCGTGAGTAGCGGGGCTGGATCCAAAGTCCTCCCAACCGGGCATGGTGAGAAGCTCAGGAGACGAGCTGCTGATCGCTCCTCACAGAGCGGAGTTAAGAAACGGGAAGCGACGCGACCAGCAGACTGCTGCCGCACGGAGGGCTGGAGAAGAGTGGGAGTTCCGTACGTTGGTTTAGTTCCCTGGGTTAAGTGCCGTGGGGTTTAGTTCCCTGGGTTTAGTGCCCTTGGTTTAGTGCCGTGGGTTTAGTTCCCTGCATGGCTTTAGTGCCGTGGCCGTGGGGTTTAGTCCCGTGGCGGGGTTTATTTCCTTCGATTAGTTCCCAGGGGTTAGTTCCTTAGGGTTTAGTTCCCCAAGTTCAGTTCGGTTTTTTTAAGCACTATGGTCAACTGTTGTTGTTTTTTTAAATGTGCTTTACAAATACATTTACATTTACATTTTCCCTGTGGGGCGGGGGGACGTGGGGGGGCCCGGGGGGGCGGCTGGTCCTGTGACGAGCTGTTATCGGACAAGTGACTGATGATAAGGTCCGTATCAGAGAAAACAAGCTCAGCAAACGAGTCTCATGATCCTGAACACACGGGCTTCCGGTACCGTTGGCCTACTGGGAACAAGATACGGGAAACCTTCGGGACTTTTTTATTGAACAAAGCTGATTTGAATACGGAATAAATCAATCAAGTTTACAAACTGACACTGCTCTCGCTTTGACAGCAGCAGCCAATAGCATAACAGCATTACAAAAACACCTAAGCGTCCTGACTAGAAGGAGAGAGGGTCTTGAAATGTAGTGTTCCCCCGGGCTACAGCAACACAACTTCCGGTCACTTATTTCCTGTGAGCTGTTATCAATCTCCGGAAAGTGAATAATAGGATCCTGACCAGGAGGATTATGTGGAGTAGGGGGGGTAATAAAAAAAAAAAAAACTTAAAAGAAAACGTAATAACACAATATCCGAATTACCGAACAGAAAAGTATATCCCTCCACCGAAAGTCCCTCCATCTCTCGTCTCTAAACCCATGTAACTGAAAGTCCCGCCCTCTCTCTTTCACCCCAAAAAAAACCTTGTAACATCCGGTTCCGGGGGATCCGCGGTGGTGATGAACGCTCAGTAACCGGTTAGCCTGCTGAGCCTGAGCCGTACTTAAAGTGCTCATGATCAGGAATATTATCGCTCTCTTTCCAGCGTTTATACGCAGTACGAGTTTAGGTAAGAAGAACCACAAAGAGTGCCTGTCGGATGTAGCGCGTTTGTCGTTGTTGTTTTGATCTCAAGTTAGTTCAGGTGGAGTATCTACGGCAACATGACGCCGGAGACTCGGATGGTCGTAGTTTGCGTTCTCACAGGGGCACTTTCGATCCTTATTACGTTAGGATGTCTGAAGGAACCAGGTAAAGTCCACATAGGAACCAGTCATTCAACAGACCATTACAAACCACTGCCACCGTTATAAACCACTGCCAACATTACGAGAACATTGCCAATTGCCAAGTCGCACTCACTTGAACACGTCACACACAGCATACACATGACATACAACACAAACAAGATTATAAAGATAAAATGAAATATCCACATGGATAATACGGACGATAAAAGATAGGCTACGGTGCTCTTGGAGAATATGTGACACGATGGTGGTGCAAATAAGTACATACCAGCATTAAATATGGACAATAAAAAGGACTAGTGCAAGAATATTAATAATTTAGAAACTATAAACGTGCAAGGATAAAGTCTAAAGCAAACTGGTAATAAATATGTAAACAGTAATAATGCTAACAGTAGGATGGGGGTCTGTCTGGGCTTAGGGGGTCCGTGTCGGGGGGGACCAGGCCGGGGGAGGGAGGGGTCGTCGTGCATAAGTGCTAATATAGCCAGTAAACAGTGGACAGTAGTACACTGTTTACGGGAGGTACTGGAAGTGATGTGAAGGGAGACAGACTACGCAGAGATGTCTAGTATCTCCCCCCCTCTTCCTCACTTCAGTGTCACGTTGTACCGATGTATGGCCCTGGGGACAAATGCTTTCGTCTGTCAGTTGTACATGGCGTTGTGTGTAATCTCGAGCTGATCATGTTCTTCTGCTTTGTGCTGTGGAGTGGATGACAGTCATTGTGCAAGATGGAGAGCAGTTTGTTTAGGTTCCTTTCGTCAGATGTTAGTGTGGTGCACTCCAGTTCAGTGCCTACAACAGAGCCAGTTTTCCTTACAAGCCTTTCCACTGCCACCCTTATAAACCACTGCCACCAGTATAAACCAGTGCCCCCCTTCAGGGCCGACACCCACACGGGCTCTAGGACCTGGCGGTCTCCTCGGTGTTAACGGGCTCTAGGACCCCGCGGTCTCCTCGGTGTTAACGGGCTCTAGGACCCCGCGGTCTCCTCGTCGCTGCATGGCGGCCTCTGGTTCTGACTGACAACTGATCTCAAGTCAGTTTTCCCATGACTGATAGACCGGGAGGTCGGCGGGCTGGCAGGTCCAGAGCCGGCGTCATTACGGATGTATTAAGCAGGCATTTTGCTAATGACGTCGACTACATTCGGGTTAGCGTTTGAAGAGTTGGGACGAGATCCGCTCATTATCCTGAAGTTGAACGATAACACACAATCATAACAATAACTCCGGTGTCCACGGAACGAGCAGATGGCGCCGCTCCGCAGCTCGTAGTGAACGGAATCAAAGAGCCGCTGGGACTCCGGACCCGATCCTTGGGATGCAGAACAACACGACGCGGGGGTTCCTGTGGTCGGACGTGGAGACCCGGACCCTGCTCACCATCTGGGGCGAGCAGGACATCCAGGTGGCGCTGGACGGACACTTCCGGAACAGCTTTGTGTACCGGGACGTGGCCCGCCGGCTGGCCGCCACGGGGTTCGAACGCACCCCCGAACAGTGCAGGGTCCGGATCAAAAGTCTGAAGAGGCAGTTCCTGTTGGCCAAGGAGGGCAACATCCGGAACAACGGCCAGTACCACAAGATATGCAAGTTCTATGACGCCATGGAGAACATCCTCAGCAACCGACCGGTCCTGGACCCCCAGGAGTTCATGGACAGCGGGACGGGTGGGGACGACACCGCCGACTGCCTGGAGGAGGAGGGAGAAGACCCCCACGACCCCTACTCAGAGAACATGGGCGACTTCCACAGGCCGGCTGAGACGGAAGTGAAGTTGGAGTACCCGACGGTTCCCATCCCGATCCCCATCAAAGTGACCGTCGGGAATAACGGTAAGCACACCACGACCACCGGACAGACACGCTGTGTAACCTTCCTCGACCATAGATGGTTGTCTAACGGAGGCCACCTGTCCCTCTGTCCAGGCAGCTCTGTGCGTCCTCACCCCAGCAGCCAGCCCACCAGCACTGCCCACTTGACCTCCAGCCCCCTGGCCCCCGGCCCCCTGACCTCCGGCCGGGCCAAACGGCCCAAGAAGCGCCGCGCCAACTTCCCGCTGGAGAAGCTGATGGAGCAGTTCCTGGAGCAGAGCGCCCAGGCGGAGGAGGGCTTCTACCGCGTGGAGGAGCAGCGGCTGCAGGCGGAGGACCGCCGCAGGGAGGCGGAGCACGCCCGCGAGCTCCAGACCCTCCAGATGCTGGGCCAGATGTTTTCCAGCATCTCCTCAGCCCAGCCCCCCTCCGCAGCCTCCTCCCATCGGAACGAGCCTCCCGCCCCCCCCCGGGCGTTCCCCAGAGGCTCTGCCTCCCCCTCCGGCCCCCGCGGCCCGCCCACCCACCTCAGACGGACCCCCCCACACCCGACGGCCGACTGGCCCCAGCAGCAGAGCCAGCAGCTCCCGTCAGACCCGCAGGCGCTAGGTACAGGCGCTAGGTACATCTAGGTACAGGTGCTAGCTACAGGCGCTAGGTACAGGTGCTAGCTACAGGCGCAAGGTACAGGTGCTAGCTACAGGCGCTAGGTACAGGGGCTAGGTACAGGCGCTAGGTCCTAGCCTCCGTCTGGAGTTTGGAGAGGATGTGAGGAGAAGGAGGACCCGTAACCCCGCGGACCGGCTGAGTGTAGCGCCACCGTCTGGCCGGACCAGCATGGTGTTGGTGTTGGGGTGTAACTCCGTGTTTAGGACCAGAGGCCGTCAGGCTGGGGTGGGGGTCTGCAGTCTCACGCCCCGCCCTACAGCGCCTCGTCGTGGCGCAGGCCGTCCATCCGTGGCCTACTGGTGAAGGAGTTGGACCGGTAACCGGAGGGTGGCCGGTTCGAATTCCTACGACCTCATCCACAGATGAGGTGTCCTTGAGCAAGGCACCTGAGACCCCCACCTGCTCCCCGGGCGCTGCACTGCGGCAGCCCACTGCTCCGGGGGGGCCGGTGGACCCCCATGTGTGTGGACCTCTGACCGGGTGTGTGTGTGTGTGTGTGTGTGTGTGTGTGTGTGTGTGTGTGTGTGTGTGTGTGTGTGTGTGTGTGTGTGTGTGTGTGTGTGTGTGTGTGTGTGTGTGTGTGCCAGCTCCCGACGGGTCAAAAGCAGATAAAGAATTTCCCAAAAAAAGGGACAATAAAGGACAACCTAACCTAGCCTAACTTATCCCTAGGCTGGTAGAGAGGACACATGATCCACGCTGACCATCCTGCCAAACACCTGAGCCTCCCTAACCCCCCTGTCCCCCCCAGGCATGGACGAGGAGACCCTCTCCCTGGTGAGGACCATCGTGCCCGCGCTGACCTCCAAGAAGCACAAGGGCCAAGATGGACGCATCGGCATCATTGGAGGCTGCCAGGAGTAGGTGGCCGTCTGGGGGGAGGGCAGGACTGGAGGGGGGGGGGGGGGGGGGGGGCAGGACTGGAGGGGGGCAGGACTGGAGGGGGTCCATCTGGGGGGGGGGGGGCAGGACTGGGGGGGGGGGACCAGGGGGGCTCCATCTGGGTTAAGGGTCATGAGGAGGCAGCGTCAGCCTGAGCCTAACTCTGCCTCCTGTGTTCAGGTACACCGGAGCTCCGTACTTCGCTGCCATCTCTGCGCTGAAAGTGGTAAATAATACATGAAGGAGCAGTGAGCACACTACTGCCTCTGGTGTGTGGGTCACATACTGACGTTCCTCTGGCTCCTCCAGGGTGCAGACCTGTCTCACGTCTTCTGCACCCGGGAGGCTGCGATCGTCATCAAGTCCTACAGCCCTGAGCTCATCGTCCACCCAGTCCTGTAAGTATCAGCCTCTCCCGGTGGTGGTGAGGGTGGTGGTGGGAGTGGGGGTGGGGGTCGTGGTGGTGGTGGTGGGGGAGGTTATGGGGGGGGGGAATGATTGAAGCAAAGAGTTTGACATCTGAACCAGCAGACCCATGGATGGTTGGTGTCAGGCCTGTGGGCCCTGAGGGACCAATAGGAGGACATCGATGGGTCCCCAAAAGGACTGCAGGCTCAGGCTGTTAGTGGGGGATCTCTTGGCCGCTCTCTGGGCCCCAGGGCCAGTCTATCATGCCGCTGAGGCTAACTAGATATTATAAAGAAGGAAACAGCAGCCACCATCAATCAAAACATGAATAAAAGTACAAATAAGAGTTGGCCCATGCCGAAGGCGGAAAGTGAGGGTACAACATCACACCTGCATTAGGCCCTCCATATGGTGACTGGGGTGAGAACCAGAGCCGTAGTGTCTACCACAGGGCTCTCCCTGAAGCAGTGTGCTCCGGGGCTGCAGCTGGATGCTATTGGGTGATTCAGAATCAACACACGCCAAAACACGCTAGCAGGCTGAGACAAGAGTCCTCACAGCCTGAACTAGAAACACGCTCAGCTGCACAACGGATCTGCATTCCATAGCCATGAACCATAACTAGAGGCTCAGCCTGCTGCAGGGAGAGCCCTGTGGTAGACACTACGGCACTGGTTCACACTGGTTCAGTCACCGTATGGTGGTCCTCCTAATGCAGGTGTGATGTCGTACCCTCACCTTCCGCCTTCGGCATGGGCCAACGATGCACTCTTATTTGTACTATTGCTCCTGTTTTGATCGATGGTTGTTGCTGTTTCCTCGGTCTGAACGGGAAGGAGAGACGTAGAAAGTGTTGTCAGGACCCAGTCCGGAGGGGGTGTTCGCTCTAGATCTACCAATACATCTAGATCTACATCTACATCTACATCTAGATCTAGATCTGTAACCTGTAACCGGTTTGTTGCCCACATAAAGTTAGGAGCTCTCCTCCTCCACATCTAAACAGGCTGAGACCAGTCTGAACACATGCCTTTCTATTGAGGGTTGTAGGAGGCTCACATGCTATGCTATGAAGGCTAACCTGCTATGTTATGATGCTCACATGCTATGTTATGAGGCTCACATGCTATGTTATGAAGGCTAACATGCTATGTTATGAGGCTCACATGCTATGTTATGAAGGCTAACATGCTATGTTGTGAAGGCTCACGTGCTATGATGTGTGAATGCAGAGACAGCCCCAACGCCCTGGAGGAGATCGACAAGTGGCTGCCCCGACTGCACAGCCTGGTGGTCGGCCCGGGGCTGGGGAGGGACGAGGGGCTGCTGAGAACAGCCAAGGCACGACCAGTACACACGCTGACACACACACTGACACACACACACTGAGAGACACACTGACCCACACACTGAGACCCACACTGACATACACACTGACACACACACACACTGATACACACACTGACACACACACTGACACACACACTGACACACACACACTGATAAACACACTGATACACTGATACACACACTGATAAACACACTGATACACACACTGACACACACACTGATACACACACAATGACACACTGACACACACACTGACACACACACTGACACACTGACACACACACTGACACACACACTGACACACACTAGGGATGTTAGCCGATGACCGTTTGACCGATGGTTGACCGTATCAACGTTAATCTTGTCGCTTGTCGGTTAAAAAAAAATTGGGATAAGTGTGGCCGTTGAGTGTGTGGTCACACACCTCAAGATGATCAGATGAGGTGACTGATTGGAAGTTGGACTGACACCGCGTCTCTAGCCCACAAGTCTTAATTATTCCCGCATGCGAGCGGCGGAGAATATGATCTCTAAATGAATATGGACAGTGGACTAAACGCTGTAAGACTACAGTTAGCCATCTCATTCAAAGATCTTTTTGCGTGAGGTGAAAAAATTAGCCCTCGCCCTCAATTTTTCCGGCTCCTCCGTCCTAAACAAGCGGGGTCTCTTCAGAGCTGTCATTTTCTTAAATGAGCCGCGGCAATGTTTCAAATGAGCTCCTTACGCTGCCCTCTTCCGATTGGCCCCGCTCTCTACACACGGTCCACTTGCAGTAACGCCTCGTGGTTCAATTCAAACAGGTGGTGGCGCGGTGAGAGCCGCTGCCTCCCACTCGGAGAGTGTGTGAGTCGGAGGCAGAGCGGGAGAGAGATGAGCAGAGTTACCAAATAGCAGGCGGCAGGCCTGGCTCGAAATGGCTGTTATTTCAAATAGCACATTTTAATCTGATCGGTTAACCGGTTAATGAGGCTCCCAAATACACACACACTGATAAACACACACTGATACAACACTGACACAACACTGATACACAAAAGCTTCTGCTAAACTCGTATAATGTTATCGGTTATGAACTCTGTCATTTCTCCCTCCAGGAGGTGATTGAGAAGTGCAAAGCAAGAGATATTCCAATAATCATCGATGCAGTGAGTACTGATTTAAAGATCAGGTGTCTGATCAGATTAATCTTCAGACTAAATATAGCTGCCGGTGTCTGTTTGTCCATCTGTGTTCATTTGTTTGTTTGTTTACAACAGGATGGACTATGGCTTGTTTCCCAGCAACCATCTGTCATCCAAGGATACCAGAAGGCCATCCTCACCCCCAACTTCATGGAGTTCACGCGGCTCTACGAGGCGCTGGTGGGTACCTGAGCTGTCGCTGACCCGCTCTGATCATGTCACGCTGCGTTACCGTCCCTCTCTGATGATGTCATGCTGCGTTTACGTCTCTGATGATGTCATGCTGCGTTACCGTCCCTCTCTGATGACTGACCATCTCTGATGATGTCATGCTGCGTTTACGTCTCTCTGATGATGTCGTGCTGCGTTTACGTCTCTCTGATTATGTCATGTGACCCTGTGATGATGTCATGCCGACCCTGTGATGATGTCATGTGACCCTCTCTGATGATGTCATGCTGTCCCTCTGTGATGATGTCATATGACCCTGTGATGTCATGTGACCCTCTGATGACGTCATGTGACCCTGTGATGACGTCATGTGACCCTGTGATGATGTCATGCTGACCCTGTGATGACGTCATGTGACCCTGTGATGTCATGTGACCCTGTGATGATGTCATGTGACCCTCTGATGACGTCATGTGACCCTCTGACGACGTCATGTGACCCTGTGATGACGTCATGTGACCCTGTGTTGATGTCATGCCGTGTCTCAGCACCAGGAGCCTCTGGACGGCAGCGACCGGCGCCGCAGCGTGCTGCAGCTGAGCGGCGCCCTGGGGAACGTCACGGTGCTGCTGAAGGGGGAGCAGGACCTGATCTCCGACGGCCGGAGAGGTGAGCGCCACGCAGACGGGGGCCAGCGGGGGGCGCTGCTGCCGGTCAGCGGCGGTCTGTACGGAGGGGTCATGTGACCGGTGCGTGTTGTGTTGCAGTGCTCACCTGCGGCCTGCGGGGCAGCGGACGGCGCTGCGGGGGGCAGGGCGACCTCCTCTCGGGGTCCCTGGGGGCGCTGGCCCACTGGGCCTTCAGCGCCACGCCACCGTCCAGAAGGTACCTCCACTACCGCGCTGTTAGTACAGAGGCTCCCCGACCAGGAGTATCGGCCGATAGCGAGTACATACCCATACAGCGTCTAGCGTCGTAACCACTAACAGCTACTAACTAACTACTAACTAACTAACCACTAGCAGCACCTGTTCTCCTTGAACGGTTCTCCCACCATGACAGCGATGTAAAGTCGGTTCACTTACTGTCGACAACTAAATCTATTTTCAGAACTAGATCATTCATATTTATAACCTATAATTAGAATCATACATTTGTGCTCTTCTAGTTAAGCGTGAGCATCCATGTTTTTCCGTTTTGGTGGCTCGAACGCAGGTAAGTCGGAGATGACGCGTTTCCCATTCCGACTTTCCACCTCCGACCGTTAACGAACGCAGCAGAACACTGCAGTGTTTGTGAGGTACTCTGTGTAGTAAATTAGCTAGTATTGTATCTGATCTGCGCAGAGTCTCCCGATCCTGCATCTTTGGCTGTGTCGTAGGAACTTTCGATCCTCGATCGGTATGGGAACAACTGTAGTTCTGATTGTGATACAGCATGAAGCTGCGTGTCAGTAACGGTGTCCTGTCCCCAGCGTGAGCCCCGCCCTGCTGGCCGCCTTCGGCGCCTGCGCCCTGACCAAGCAGTGCAACAGCCAGGCCTTCCAGACCCACGGCCGCGCCACCACCACCTCAGACATGATCCAGGAGATCGGCCCGGCCTTCAGGAAGCTCTTTGAGAGCTGAACACTGCTGTGTTCCTCAACCGATGCTTTAAGAGACTCTTTCAGTTAAGCTGTCGCTCAAACACTGTCTAAATATGAAAACACTGATTCTTCTCATGGATAAATTGTATGTGCCTATAGCTAGATGAGTAAAGGTGTCCAAAGACCTCTTAAATCTTTTCAGATTGGCTTATACTGTATAAGGACGGAGTGAGCAGTGTGATACTATATTATATACTATATTCTGTGTGTAAAACATGAAAGAAAATGTAAAAAGAAATGATTAGTAAGTTACTCATATAAAGATTTCCAATAAATGATGATTACAATTTTTCAATGAAGTTATTGTTTTTCAGGCTCCCCTACACAACATCCTCATGCAGTTATATTATATTATTATATTATATTAATGTAACGCGCCTATTCCGCCACAGGGGGTCCTTCGAGCTGTATTAAAATCTTTCATCTTGATTGACGAGCTTTACTATTTTTGGTTTGTGGTTGTCTTGTTACAAGTTCACTTAATTGCTTGTTTTGAATAAAAAAAAATATATTAGATGTGCACTCTCCTAGAGCCCAGTTTGACGCGGATCCGATCCACCAGTCTACTACAGGTCCCCCCTGGATCATGCGCAGTAGGGCCCATTAGCAGTAGCAGCACGCTAGTGATGCTAGGCTAACAGCACAGTGCGCCTCGGGTCGGTAAGCTAGCGCGGGTTAAAGCCACTAAACCCTCCACTCAACCCTCCAGTACCCCCCAACCAGGCCCCGGGTCACCGCTCCCCCTCCGGAGCAGAACCACGGACCCGTCAGGTAAACTGAGCCGTCAGTCTGTCTGATCCGCCAGGCTGCTGTCTGTCCGCTAGCTCCACCAACATGATGACCAGACCGACGAGAGCCCTTCAATTACATGTGGTCCACTGGGAGGGAGTACTGGTCCGGGTGGTGTGGTCCACTGGGAGCATGGGTCCCACGTGATGTGGTCTACATTAATAATGTCGGCTAATCTGTGACATAGAGCGGGTTTTTCGGCATCGCTGTTTCTATTATGGTTGTGTGTGTGAGATTAGACTCAGGAATTGTCAAGACAGGTCCGTCCCCCCGGTGAGTCCTGTAGGGTCAGACAGGTCCGTCCCGTCCCCCCGTGTGTCATGTAGGGTCAGACAGGTCCGTCCCCCCGGTGAGTCCTGTAGGGTCAGACAGGTCCGTCCCACCGATGAGTCCTGCAGGGTCAGACAGGTCCGTCCCGTCCCCCGTGTGTCATGTAGGTTCAGACAGGTCCGTCCCGTCCCCCGTGTGTCATGTAGGGTCAGACAGGGTCCAGTTCATCAGGGTTTGCAGCGGTTCTCCGTTCATGTTGTTGACTCCGGTTCGTTCTTGGGCTGCATACGAACACGTCACCAGTCTCCTCTGATGTTACTGTGGTTTCGTAACATCCGCTAACTGCCCTGTTTTACTACATATGTGCATTTATTTAACATGGTGCTCAGCGAGAGCTTAACTGGAATAAGCCTTAAGGCTTACGGCTGATGCTTAAATGTCCATTAACAAATTGAATGCCTGAATCCACGTGTTTGATTGTATCATAGTGGTTTGTTGTATCTTATTGTGATGTGTTGTCTTTCTGGTGTCCAGGTGCGGTGGTCAGGCTGAATAAAGACCTGCGATGCTGAACCCAACCACCGGGGACCCCGTCCACGTTGTAGCCCATTATGTGGAGGAGTACCTGGACCTGGTGGAGTCGCTGCCCTTCGACCTCCAGAGGAGCGTGTCCCTCATGAAGGAGATCGATG
Source organism: Gadus macrocephalus (assembly GCF_031168955.1). Classification (NCBI taxonomy): domain Eukaryota; kingdom Metazoa; phylum Chordata; class Actinopteri; order Gadiformes; family Gadidae; genus Gadus; species Gadus macrocephalus. Next base: position 12,179,697 of record NC_082401.1, on the reverse strand, counting down.
CCAAGTACCAAGGTGGGATATTAATAACATAACATTATAGGACACAAGGTGATACTGATATAAGGGGACCACACTCGGCCATTAATGGTATTATAGGACAGGTGGTTTACTGATATGAGGGGACCTCAGATGAATGTGTTCTCGTCTCCAGTGCATCATTTAGCGTATGATGTTCTGAGTGGTTGAACAGGAGTCCTGACTCCTGTTCAACCACTCAGAGCATCAGAGACCTTGTGTTTATACTGATAGAACTGTTAGAACATGCCTCACACTGTCTCCATGTCTGCTGCTCTCCTCACTGTCTCCCTGGTGTCTCCTCACTGTCTCCCTGGTGTCTGTGCTGCTCACTGTCTCCCTGGTGTCTGTGCTGCTCACTGTCTCCCTGGTGTCTGCTGCTCTCCTCACTGTCTCCCTGGTGTCTGTGCTGCTCTCCCTGGTGTCTCCCAACTGTCTCCCTGGTGTCTCCTCACTGTCTCCCTGGTGTCTGTGCTGCTCTCCCTGGTGTCTCCCAACTGTCTCCCTGGTGTCTCCCCACTGTCTCCATGGTGTCTGTGCTGCTCTCCCTGGTGTCTCCCCACTGTCTCCCTGGTGTCTCCTCACTGTCTCCCTGGTGTCTGTGCTGCTCTCCTCACCGTCACCCTGGTGTCTCCCCACTGTCTCCCTGGTGTCTCCTCACTGTCTCCATGGTGTCTGTGCTGCTCTCCTCACTGTCTCACTGTGTCTGTGCTCAGACGTCCTGAAGGAGCTCGACGAGGCATACGAGCGCTACAGACGGGAGGCGGACCCCCTTCAGAGACGCCGGCTCCAGCTGGCCATCCAGAAGGTCCTGATCCGCAGCCAGGAGCTCGGAGACGAGAAGATCCAGATCGCTGCTCAGATGGTACGTAATGACCCCCCCCCCCCCCGGTCGGACCTCTGAGGTCACCCGTCAGCCTCTAAAGGGGGCGTGTCTGAGGTCACCTGTCTCTAAACGGGGCGTGTCTGAGGTCACCTGTTTCTAAAGGGGCGTGTCACAGGTCACCTGTCTCTAAAGGGGGCGTGTTTGAGGTCACCTGACTCTAAAGGGGCGTGGTATTGTGTTGCAGGTGGAGCTGGTGGAGAACCGCACCCGGCAGATGGACTGGCACTCGGAGCACCTCCACTCGTCCCAGGAGAGCCCTGAGAGCCACGCCCCTCCCCCCGTCGCCGTGGCCGCCGCCGCCACCACGGCCGCCATCTTGTCCCCGGCGGCGTCGGTGACGGTGACGCCCGGCAAGGCGGCGCACCACGACAAGAGGAGGGAGGAGGCCCCGCCCAGCGGCGGCGCCCTGGACAAGTCCGGGGGGAAGCGGTCGCGGCGGCAGAAGAACGGGGAGGGGCGGGACAGCTTCGGGGGCGGCGGCCTGGAGCACGGCGAGGACGCCGGCGCCTCGCGGGAGAAGCGGGCCAAGACGTCCTCCAAGAAGAAGAAGCGGTCCAAGGGGAAGTCGGAGCGGGAGGTGTCCCCGCCGGACCCCCCCATCGACCCGGACGAGCCCACCTACTGCCTCTGCGAGCAGGTCTCCTACGGCGAGATGATCGGCTGCGACAACGACGAGTGCCCAATCGAGTGGTTCCACTTCTCCTGCGTGGGGCTGCACCACAAGCCCAAGGGCAAGTGGTTCTGCCCCAAGTGCCGGGGGGAGAACGAGAAGAGCATGGACAAGGCCCTGGAGCGGGCCAAGAAGGAGCGCTCCTACAGGTAGCCCCGCCACGCCTCGCTTTGTGTCCATTTGTATTTTTGTATCGACTCGCTGTTGGAAGAACAAGGACTCCTGGAAGAACCTATTTTTATGAGCGCCTCAGAGCTACTTCCTGCTCACGTTTGTATTTGAAGTATAGACATAATGTAACGCAACCTGCATGTTTTGGGTCCACTGTTCTTTTTCGTACCCATGGTTATTTTTTGCAAAGTTGTATCGTGCATGCATTATCATCCTTGTTTCTACTTAACAAATAAACTACTTCCTCTATCTTTGTAGTCATGTGTTGAAATGAATCCTGTTCCAACATCGGGCCGCTGGGCTTTAGGACGGTGATGGAGTGATACAACTCATCCTCAGTACTGTTGTGGGCTGGTTACCACGTTACAAACCACCAAAATTGACCAATTAAAAGAGACGAGTGAATTTGCCTTTTTATTTACACGTGTTGAAAAAAGTAAATGAGGGGAGAGTGAGAGAAAAGAGCTCCTGTACATAAAGTCAGACGCACGCGACCGTATGTACCCCAGCACTGACCCCTGACCTCTGCATGGAGCTCACACCCCTGGAGAGCGGGCTCATTGGTCGCCCCCGTGTGTCTGTCCTGCCGAGGGGACCAATCAGAGCCCAGAGAAACGCCTCTGGGAAAAAACAACTACGGACCAAAAACCTGTTGGATGGCGACTGAAGCGTCTCCACGTTGAACGCTTCACGCGTCCTTCAGAACGTGGACATGATGAGTGGGGAGACTTACAGCAGAACAGCACACAGGCGCGTTGGCAGAAGGCCCAAACCCGTCCTGAGTGACCAAACTAAACCACAAGGCTAACCGCCCAACGCAAGGCCCCCGACCAATCACAGAGGGCCAAAATAAAAAGAAAGGGTTCCGTGTCGGGGAGACGATACAGGGGAAGGTGAAGGTAAAGTGCATAAAAGCTTCAAGAGGTGTATGGGGGGGGTCCACTAAAACACACACACACACACACGCACACACACACTGGGCCCTGGGGGCAGCAGGCGGTCAGCTGTCCCTCCAGCTCTGCTCCACGATGGCCGAGACCCTCTTCTGGTACTCCCTCTTGTTCTCCTGGTATAGCTGGGCGGCCTGGCTGTTGGCCGGGCTGTTTGGGTTTGGTTCGTCCAGCAGCGACTGGGGGGAGGCACAGGGGGGGGGGCAGTGAGAACGGTACCAGTCCAGAACCAGCCACCAGCTGGTTCTGGACTTGGGTATCGGCCGATTCCTGAACTTGGGTATCGGCCGATACCGAGTTTATACCGATACAGCGTCTAGCATCGTAACGACTAACAGCACCTATCCTTATTGAAGGGTTCTCTTATGATGACAGCGATGTTCACTTACTGTGGACTAATTTTTATTCAGAACTAGGTCATTAACATTTATAATCTTTAATTAGAATACATTTGTATTCTTCTAGTTAAGCGTGAGCATCCATGTTTTTCGACTTGTTAGCTCTAAAGCACGTCAGTCGGAGACGACGCGTTTCCCATTCCGACCGTTAACGAACGCAGCAGAACGCTGCAGTGTTTGATCTTCTCTGTGCAGTGTTTAGTGTTCTCTGTGCAGTGTTTGATCTTCTCTGTGCAGTGTGTGATCTTCTCTGTGCAGTGTGTGATCTTCTCTGTGCAGTGTTTGATGTTCTCTGTGCAGTGTTTAGTGTTCTCTGTGCAGTGTTGAGTGTTCTCTGTGCAGTGTTTGATGTTCTCTGTGCAGTGTTGAGTGTTCTCTGTGCAGTGTTGAGTGTTCTCTGTGCAGTGTTGTGTTCTCTGTGCAGTGTTGGATGTTCTCTGTGCAGTGTTTAGTGTTTGATGTTCTCTGTGCAGTGTTTGCTGTTCTCTGTGCAGTGTTTAGTGTTCTCTGTGCAGTGTTTGGTGTTCTCTGTGCAGTGTTTAGTGTTTGATGTTCTCTGTGCAGACACCGGACCGCAGTTCAGGCGGTCTGGGAGGAACCTCCGGTCCTGGTATCAGAACAGCTGGAACCCGTCCTACCTGGATGGAGGTGAGGATGGAGGAGACGTCGTATGTGGGACTCCAGCGGTTCTGGAGGATGTCGAGGCAGATGCTGCCGTCTGCGTACACTAGGAAACAACGATAACGTCACCGTACACATTCACAAAGAGGAGGGGAGGGGGGGGGGGGGGCGGGGGAGGGTCCTACCGTTGGGGTGGAACATCTTGGAGACGAACCGCACCGTGGGGGGCTTGTTGGGGTACTCCTCTGTGAACTCGACCGTCAGCTTAAAGGTGCCTGGAGGGGGGATGGAGAGCAGGGTTTAGTGACCGGCGGCCGGACCACTCGGACCCTAGCCTCACCACACTGTGTTCCTCTAGCCTTAGAACCTAGCCCACCATAAGAACTACACCACAGTGTTCCTCTAGCCTTAGAACCTAGCCCACCATATGAACTACACCACACTGTGTTCCTCTGGCCTTAGAACCTAGCCCACCATATGAACTACACCACAGTGTTCCTCTAGCCTTAGAACCTAGCCCACCATATGAACTACACCACACTGTGTTCCTCTAGCCTTAGAACCTAGCCCACCATATGAACTACACCACACTGTGTTCCTCTAGCCTTAGAACCTAGCCCACCATATGAACTACACCACACTGTGTTCCTCTAGCCCACCATATGAACTACACCACAGTGTTCCTCTAGCCTTAGAACCTAGCCCACCATATGAACTACACCACACTGTGTTCCTCTAGCCCACCATATGAACTACACCACAGTGTTCCTCTAGCCTTAGAACCTAGCCCACCATATGAACTACACCACAGTGTTCCTCTAGCCTTAGAACCTAGCCCACCATATGAACTAATTAGGAATAGAATAAATAATGCATCAAAGATGACCATTAATGCAACAATGGATGATCTGAAGGATTAACAACACCGTGACGGATCAGAACCCGTCCACCAAGGGGAGGGGTAATGTGGACCGACGATGTTGTAGTGGTCATCCAATCACAGCCACTCACCGTCCTCAAAGGGGGTCCCCTCAGGCCTGTGGGAGCACAAACACATCCTGTTCAGGTCATGAATCCTTTACAACTGACATCACTTCCTGCTCTGCCAGGCTGCGCCGCCGTACCCGAATATGACGGCGTTCCACACCATGATGTTGTTCTCAGAGGGGGCTCCGCTCACACCGGCGGGGGGGTCCTCCTGGAGCCTGGGGACCCAGAGTGTTACTACGGGACAACCTGCACAGGAGACCATCGTACACACACGTTGTGTTTATGAGGACCGTCCTAACACACATTGTGTTGTGTTTATGAGGGCCGTCCTAACACACATTGTGTTGTGTTTATGAAGACCGTCCTAGCCCCTAATGGACTAGATGTTGGAGGAACAACATCTAGAGCTCTGCTGGTTCCGGACACTGAACCAGTTCCACTGGGATGTTTACATGCCGGACCAGTAAATAACACCAGTACACTGAGGACCTTGGAGCCCAGAGAGAAGCTGGAGGGGGAGACACAGAGAGAGGCTGGAGGGGGAGACACGCAGACACCTAGTACACAGAACCTTTCGGTTGACTTCAGACGGAGAGCCGCTCCGCCAGTGAACCTTTAAAACCAGCTAGTTAGCACCGAACAGAGTCTTAACCAGTTAGTCAACTGGTTCTACTAACCCCTAACCCCAGCGGGACGTCATCTACTAACCCTAAGAAGACGTCATCTACTAACCCCGGCAGGACGTCTTCTACTAACCCAGCGGGACGTCATCTACAAACCCCAGCGGGACCATCTACTAACCCCGGCAGGACGTCTTCTACTAACCCCAGCGGGACGTCTTCTACTAACCCCAGCAGGACGTGATATACTAACTCCGACAGGACGTCATCTACTAACCCCAGCGGGGCGTCAATCACACGACTCTCTACGGCCGGAACACCGATCGACGAATCAGGTGAGATTGTTGACGCCGGACAAGTTCGGTCGCGCTAGCGTTAGCTCCGAGCTAGCCTAGCAGCTCCTTCTGACACTTCAGCCGACAGCTTACCGTTTGAAGTCCCTCATGAGCCGTCTTCTGGCCGGAGTCGACATGGTTGTAGCGCCCTGGTCACCGAGGGCCCGCCGCTCGCTGTCTGATATTAATACCTGATTATGAAGATCTCTTTTTACAACATCGCAGCCGCCGAAACCCGATTTCCCGGTGTAGTGTCGCTCTGTGGCCGCGGATTAGACCACTCCACCGCGGTGGGGGGTAGACGGGTGAGGTTACATCAGCTGTGGACCATACGCACTATTCATCTACCATTGCAGAAGGGGGACGGTATCTAATAGAGTTTTTAAAGACCTTTACGATTAATGTATATAACTCTTCGGATGAATGTGTTTGGTTTATAGCGCCGTGTAATTCTACCCTATTCAATTCTACCCAGACTGACGTGGGATCATAGGATGGGTTCTGGCTCGTACCGACAGGTGAGATTGCATCCATTATTCAACTGATATAGCTTTACATTCACATGTATATGTACTATAAAGTAACTATAGATAACAAATCAGTGATGTGCGCTTTGGGAATCAGAGAAATGTTACAAAAATTTGAATAAACAGTTCTTGCCAAAAGATTGAAGGTTTAGTTTCACAAACCCTTTATTTGTAATTAATGAGCATTGTGACAATCATCCAATCAAACTTGTATCAAGAAATCTGAAAAATACATAAGTCCTTAATTAAACAGGATTATCATAGTACAGGCATTGGTTAAATACATCGATGCGTATTCGTTCCCAAATAAAACAAGTTAATAAAGTGTATTTAAAAAAACGAAGCTCAGCATAGTGACCAATGAACTTATGGTATTGGTTCTAATAACAAAAACCTTAACAAAGACAGAACAAGTATATACATTGAAAACAGCAAATTCTGGAAATACAAGCCTTCCCTTCCATGTGTTTCTTTTAATTTTTTTAACAAATGAAGCATAGCGTGGTTGTGAGGTGAAGACCCGGTCTCATGAGCCTATAGAGGAGCATGGTGCCGAAGACCCGGTCTCATGACCCGTGGTAGAGGAGCATGGTGCTGAAGAACGCGTGGTCATAAAACTGCTCTGCCTTGACCGACGTCTGGTGCTCCAGCTGACTGCCTGCACTGGGAGCCTCGTCCCCGTAGGCAGGCTGCTGGACCCCGCCGGTCTCTGGGGTCCCCCCCCCTCGCTGGCTGTGGCCATTTGAGGTAAAATCCCCAGAGTGTGTTTCACCTGCCACTAGAGATGAGACAAAACCACAATATAGAGGAGCGGTCACGGCACGCAGTACAGAACAGCAGTCGGCGAATCAACGGACAGCTGGCAGAGCTGGAGTGACACACTGTCACAGGCTGCAGCCTGGAGGACCGGGCTCCAGGCCACAGCCGGGGCTCCAGGCGGTCTGACCGGCCTGGTGGACTCAACGTCTCCCTGGGTGAGGAGAGCTCTCGGTTCAGAGCCTCAACCCGAACCCCTCCTGGGTTCAGCACATCAGAGAACCGTAGTTCCGCCCCTCCCTCAGCCCGGGACGTTCCTTTAACCAATGCCTCGATTAGTTTAATGAGACAGAACATCCTGACCTAGCCTCCATTTGTAAATGTCAAAGCTGAATTGAGATAGTCAATATCAATGAGCTAAACTTCCCTATACTGTCATTCATGACATCAAGAGTCACAAGAGCAGCGATTAATCTCACATGTCGTCGGCCAACAGTAGAACTCCAGCTACCTTTACACCAGATTTACACATTGAAGCGTCAGCCTGAACCTCCACACCGAGGACGGCTTCAGTGTAGCTCATCTTGATTAATAACATTCATCATATGCTTTGGCTTATAGTGAAACTCTCCTCTAACAAATGAGAAGGAAATTGTCAGGCTAAAGCTAAACGAAGAAATCCCCTGAATGGATGTGAACCAAGGGTAACAAGGCACTGAACACACAAACTCTCCCTTCTAAGAACTTCTAAAACTAAGTTTTACTTGTGTAGATGCATGAATTTGGGCCCTATATTTACAGCCATCACAAACTCCTGACCCACTGGTCTACACATCCCTGGTTATCATGTTCCTGTAAATTGTGCAAGAAAACAAACATTCTGTTTACCAACCAAAATCTTTTATACAACTTTTATAACCTTGACCAAAACCGACAAACAGATCTAACAAACGAGGAACCTCGAAGGAGAATAATATATTACTCATCTTAAGAAAAGGTGGAAAACCCATTATGACACAACTCTATTCCAAAGCAACAAAGTAAACCCCTAGACGAGCCACTACAACACCACGGCCGGCTAACCCTCTGAAGCTAGGCGCTAACCCGCTGAAGCCAGGTGCTAACCCTCTGAAGCTAGGCGCTAACTCTGCAGCTAGGTGCTAACTCTGAAGATAGGCGCTAACTCTGAAGCTAGGCGCTAACTCTGAAGCTAGGTGCTAACCCTCTGAAGCTAGGTGCTAGCCCTCCAGAGGGGGCGCCTCGCCCTCCAGAGCTACGCCCCCTAGAGGTAGGCGTAGGAGTTGGTGCAGCGGCAGGGGGTCTGCATGGCGCCCACGGTGATGATCTCCTGCTCCCGGGGCGCGGCGGGGGCCCAGTCCTCCCTCTGGTTCGGCCCGGGGGGCGGGGCCAAGGGCCCGAAGGTAAAGGGGGCGGGCCCACCTGAGGTTGAGGAGGACTCCTCCAGCATGCTCTCCATGAGGTCCTCTCCAGCGCCTCCTCCGTTCAGCAGTCCTGGGGGGGCGCCGAAGCCTGGGGGGGTAACGAGGAACATGGTTAATGAGGAGCATGTCTTAATGAGGTTCAATGAGGAGCACGTCTTAATGAGGAGCATGTCTTAATGAGGAGCATGTCTTAATGAGTTTCAATGAGGAGCATGTCTTAATGAGGAGCACGTTTTAATGGGGAGCATGTCTTAATGAGGTTCAATGAGGAGCATGTCTTAATGAGGAGCACGTCTTAATGAGGAGCATGTCTTAATGAGGTTCAATGAGGAGCATGTCTTAATGAGGTTTAATGAGGAGCATGTCTTAATGAGGTGCATATCTTAATGAGGTTTAATGAGGAGCATGCTTTGGGGCGTACCGTTGGTTCTTGGCTTCTTAAACTGACTGTCCTCCATGCCATCAAACGACCGTTTCCTGTTCGGGGCTGCGGACAGGAAGCTGCGCCCCTGGAGGGCGTGGTCCCCGTTGTGGGCGGACCCGTTCAGGCCGAACCCCCCCAGTGGGCCCTGGGCGGGGGCTAGGTTCCTCTGGATGTTCTGGGCGTTGAAGAGGACCTCAGCGCACTCCCGGAAGCCCTGGGCGTGGGCCAGGTCGGCCGCGGTCAGCCCGCTGGCGTTCCTCAGGCTGTACGACAGGAAGGGCACGCGTCAGCACCCCCCGGGGACCGCGTGAGGACAACCAATCAGCACGCACTCACCAGGCACTCGGAGGACACACAGACAGACACCGTCCACACACACACACATACGGCCTGCACTATCCTCGTCATCGATGATGGATGACGTATGATCCTTCTGGGATCATAGTCCATAACACGCTAAAGCCTGATTAAAAAGTGCTTAATAAGGGGAACGATATCTGCTGCAGGAGGATATGATTCAGACGAGTAACAACAGTTTCAATGAAGGACTGAACGTCTGGGTGATCCGCTAATGGTACCTCCTCTAGTGTCTACAGGCTGACCGCTGGTCTGTGGACTGTGCTGTGGACTGTGCTGTGGACTGGTCTGTGGAGGTCCTGCTGGTCATCAAGAGGTGAGAGGAGACGCTGTGATCGCCGTCTTCATCTGAGACACAAGCTCTTCGCCGGACCCAGAAGGTGGAGTCAGCTGTTCTTGGTTCTTGATAATTATAGGGTGAAATTAAGTAGAAACAGGAGATGGGGCGTCAGGGAGCGCAGGCAGCGGACAAGGAGGGCGATTTTTCTTCTCCAACATGTAGGACAGGGTCTGGACGCCATGGGTCCAGGAAGTAGATAAGTCTTCCGTGTCGTCACTTCCTGCTTGGGTTCCATCAGAGTCAAGCGGTGGAATCACAAGAAGGAAGTTCAGAATGCGGAACGAAGAAAGGCCTCGAGCACTCCCGTTTCCGGAAACCTTGAAGCCCCCGGAAAGCTTGATCCATCCATGTCTTAATAATAATCCTATCAATATCTTCATCAGCCCTGGATCAATATCTTCATCAGCCCTGGATCAATAACTTAATCAGCCCTGGATCCACAGAGCTCAGCCCTTTGGGACAACCGCCCTGGCAGCAGAACCTCCTCATATCCTGATGCAGCAGCTATCTGTGAACTATGTGGGGGGTTATGAACAAGCAAACAATGCAGTGATGTCAACATAATCTTTGGGTTTATATTAGTGATGGAAACAATGTCATTGGTTGAAGATACCCAAATATTAACTAATTATATACTTAAGGGAATAGACTTAGGCAGAGGGGAGGCAGTTGTTTCTTATAAAGGGCAACAAGCTTCTAAAGATGTCTATCACGGCTCCATGAATGGTATTCAGCCCAATGATTTAGGAGGCCAACGGTAAATACATCAAACTGCCAAGTTTAATCCACTGCTGACACTTGTTTGTAGGCTAAAGGTCACAAGACACCGGTGAACAGCGCTCTGAGAACACAGCGGGGCTTTGTGTAAATAATGAGGTGGAGCCACGCCTACAGGGGGGGGCTGGTCATCAGGGAGGAGCTAATGCACTGTTCTAAAGTCTCCTCTAAGAACACCATATGGCCTTACTACATATTTACCATAATGTTATCATAATAATAATGATAAATATAATAAAAAGGAAGAGTCTAATAGGAAGTATGTTGAACCAAGTGACATTGCCTCCCAAACACCGAACTAGATTTGGTCTCACTACAAGTCCATTGTTTGCTTATTTATAGATAAAACTAAATCAAATGATTAACTGTTCCTTCTTTCCTGCTAAGCAGGTGTGTAAATAAAGTTGAGGAAATGGTGCACATGAAAAACATTCTCGGTAGAATTTGAAATAAAAATTAAAACACATCAATCTGAATAGAGTCCCATCAAATGAACGCTTCCAAAGCCCCCAGGTGGTCTGCCCTCGTGTGGTTGGTGGATGGTCTCACTAACGGCTGGATGGTCTCACTAACGGGTGGATGGTCTCACTAAAGGGTGGATGGTCTCACTAAAGGGTGGATGGTCTCACTAACGGCTGGATGGTCTCACTAACGGGTGGATGGTCTCATAAAGGGTGGATGGTCTCATAAAGGGTGGATGGTCTCATAAAGGGTGGATGGTCTCATAAAGGGTGGATGGTCTCATAAAGGGTGGATGGTCTCATAAAGGGTGGATGGTCTCATAAAGGGTGGATGGTCTCACTAACGGGTGGATGGTCTCACTAACAGGTGGATGATCTCACTAACGGGTGGATGGTCTCATAAAGGGTGGATGGTCTCATAAAGGGTGGATGGTCTCACTAAAGGGTGGATGGTCTCACTTAAGGGTGGATGGTCTCATAAAGGGTGGATGGTCTCATAAAGGGTGGATGGTCTCATAAAGGGTGGATGGTCTCATAAAGGGTGGATGGTCTCATAAAGGGTGGATGGTCTCATAAAGGGTGGTTGGTCTCATAAAGGGTGGTTGGTCTCATAAAGGGTGGTTGGTCTCATAAAGGGTGGATGGTCTCACTTAAGGGTGGATGGTCTCATAAAGGGTGGATGGTCTCACTTAAGGGTGGATGGTCTCATAAAGGGTGGTTGGTCTCATAAAGGGTGGATGGTCTCATTAAGGGTGGATGGTCTAATTTAAGGGTGGATGGTCTCACTTAAGGGTGGATGGTCTCATTTAAGGGTGGATGGTCTCACTGAAGGATGGAAGGTCTCGTTTAGGGGTGGGTGGTCTCACTTAGGGAGCGTTTGGTTTTGTGACCTGCACTCACTCAGTTCAGGGTCATTCCTGATCTCTGGGTTGAACCATTTTAAGATCATTTAGCAGTACATTTTCCACTCCAGTTCTCCAGTTCTATCCATGATTAATGCCAAGTCCAGCTCGGATCAAAGGTTGGCGACAAAAATGCTTGCAATAGGAAACTGTATCAAATAATCCCAAAATAAGAAACTGCCTGAAACTGGGCTTTCATGTCGCTGCTCGTTGAGGCCTCAACAGCCGCAGGTACACCATGTAGCAGGTACACAGTGGTTACCCCATGTAGCAGGTACACAGTGGTTACCCCATGTAGCAGGTACACGGTGGTTACACCATGTAGCAGGTACACAGTGGTTACACCATGTAGTAGGGCACAGGGAAATCTGATAGTTGTAGAAAAACATAATGTAATATTGTAGAAAACCAACAACTGTATAATAGTTTAATGTAGAATAACAAAATATAACTAGTTAATTGTGGGTTATGACTCAGTTAATCTGACTCATCTCTTTGAATGTTTTTCAAGGTTATTTCTCAGATATTGTCGCAATGTTTTTTATTCTGTCTCTGACGGGAACCTACATGAGTTTTAAATTCATAAAATAAACAGATATATTATACCTTACTACCTGATAGGTTTATAAGCAGTATTACTCGTAGATAGTGAGACCAAACACCAACCGACACCAGAGCAAAGGTGTCTCCTCACCCCCATCTTGCCAGGACAGTTAAAGGAAGCGTTAATTCGTAGTAAATGCCTGCTCTTTGATTTCCTCCAGTCTCTATCTCCCAGCTCCCTGTCATCATGCTACATGGTGGGACTCACATGACTAACCTGTCCTCACAAGGTGATCCTATGGTTAGTTAAAAATAACAAATCAAAGAAATAAACTCATTATAGAAACAATTATGAATAGCAAAGCATGCATGTCTAAAAAACGTACATATTAAATTTAACGTTTTGATTCATAAAGTCCTAGCATTAAAACCAATCACCGCAAGAAATACCTCAACAGTTTGCCCGAGTGGAGGTAGGAAGCGATAGTGAGAACACTCAAAGCCACAACAGTGCAGCTATCCCAGGGAACGGGGCAGCAGTGTCTATTCTCCCCCTTTCAAGGATTACTTGACCAAACCAAGTCATTTCCAATTCAATGGCTGTAAAACATTAAAACGTAGGGTTCTGTTCCGTTAACAGTACAGAATTTATTTCGTACTTATTGTCACTTTCAGGAAAGAAAGATGACAAAAGATCAGATGTCAAAACAGACTGTACGATATCATGGGGTTAATATTGTAAGTGACAGACAGATAAAACAGTTTTAATAGGTGAAATAATCGGCATAATAAATTGACAGTGTAAAACTATTGCAACAAGATGTTAGCAGTATACAGTTACTAGCTGTTCTAACCCTCCAACAAGCGCCCACGGTCACTACTCTAAAGGCTGCCGCTACACGCTAACCCGCCACCACCGACTCATGACAAACCTAAAACGCATTCAAGACTTGGGTTTAGTTTCATAGGGTCCCACTAGTTATATAATTAAACTAAGGTTTATTCACGTTTGATGTTTTAGAATAACAATATTTGATCTGAAATTCCATGAATCATTTACAATATAAACGGCTGTGTGTCAAATTAAATGTAATGAAGTGTGTCAAACGTATCACGATAATATTCTCAACACATACCGATGTTTTTAGTGCATTAGGGAAGTATTCAGACCAATCCTCCATTCCTCATTCCTTCGATGTTTCTAGAACCTGATTGGGGGTCACTCTGGGTCCTTTCCAGTTGATGTGATGAGTCGTCTAGGGAACACTTCTTCTTTGGGGAATTCAGAGACCAAAGTAGCTTCCATTAGTGGAAGAAGCTGGGACCCCCCAGAATCCCCCTGGGGCTGGCAGGCTACGGGGGGGGGGGGACTGTGGAGCAGGAGAACCCAGGGGGAGGCGTGGTTCTTCAGGATGGTTCTCTCTGCATGGTCTTGGCTCACCCCCTTGTCATTCACCCTCCAGGAGGTGGAGCGCCGTGATGCTGACCTCATGCTGTGAGGAGCTCTTCATTGGCAGGTTCTGAAGGACGAGTCAGGATGGAGTGAAAGATCAAGAATATCAAGAATAAAACGGAAGAGAGATCTTTGTGAAAGCCTGATCCAAAGCGATCAGGACCTCAGAAGAGGGAAAAGGTTTCTCCTCGAAGGAGGAACGATGGGCCCACAGCCGAGAAGGCCAAACGCAGGAGGCATTGGACGTCTCTGGATATGTGTGGGGCACAGCCCGACGGAAACATCAGGAGCCGTGGCTGGGAAGCCCCCCCTGACTTGGGGGACGATGAAAGAGGGCCTTCCCCAGATATATCCATCATGACCTCAAGAAGACTAGTGGGTGTAGTCACTGCAGAAAGCAGTTCGACAAAGAACCAAGTAAAGGCATGGAGGTGAACAAGCGATTGCTTAAAAAGTACAGTAGCATGTTCTCCCTATTTATTTTGGGGAAGAACATGGTGAATGAGGAGTGATGTTTCAATGAGGGGTCTGAATACTTTCCCAATGCACTGTAACGTGTTGTCTCTGGGCCTCATTGTACCTCCTGGGACATGGTTAAGGGTGCTGGTGATTCATGCTTTCTCTAGGAACGGAATTCGACTCTCATTACAGTCGGTTTAATACCGACTGTAATGTGTATAGATATATAGTGTTCGGAAGTAAACATTTGAGTTCCTGTTTGGGTCCAGGGAAGGTTCAACTGGAGACAGCATCTGGACTGGCAGACACAACGTATTTATTAAAATGTACAAAATGTACATTGGTATGAAAATCCAAAATAATATAATACCTATAGATATTTTATAATATAAATTGTATGTATAAGCACAGTCTATGCTTGTAACATTTGTGGAAGTATGTTTAAGTTTTTCCGGAATTTCAAATCAAATATTTTCCCCCTATTGGGAAATTATATTATGTTGTTGGTGGTTATTATTATCTATTATATATGATACTATTATCTTAATACATGATTATGAATAAAACCGGAATAGTGTATTATTTGGTAGCTGGGGAAGTTGACGATTGTGAGAACATTCATATTGAGTTTAGTGATTACTTTCTAATCTCTCTGGAGTATTTTAAACCATCTTGTACATCGTACATCTGTTTAGTCTTTATTAATTTAGGTGAAATGTTAATTAAATAATGAATGAACGTGAACAGATGTGTTAAGTTGTGATTTTGATTTCAATGTGGATAAAGTTGGTGCTAAGAGCTGTGAGCTAACAGCTTCTCTGCACATGGTAAAGGCTGAACCTGCGCTAAGGTAACCTGGCTAAGGCTCGGTCTCTGGCACGGTCACATGCGGTCTGGGGTCGGACCCCAAGAGGAAGGCTCCACCACGCCAGCCCACAGCTGGCCCTGGAACGGCCTTTAACGTCTTGGGCGAATTCACCCTTCATTAAGATAATCACCCTACACTCTGTGATGGGGTCACTCTGTACTGAGAGCTGTCCTCCTCTGATGGGGTCACTCTACTCCCTGTACTGAGAGCTGTCCTCCTGTGATGGGGTCACTCTACCCCCTGTACTGAGAGCTGTCCTCCTGTGATGGGGTCACTCTACTCTCTGTACTGAGAGCTGTCCTCCTCTGATGGGGTCACACTACTCTCTGTACTGAGAGCTGTCCTCCTGTGATGGGGTCACTCTACTCTCTGTACTGAGAGCTGTCCTCCTCTGATGGGGTCACACTACTCTCTGTACTGAGAGCTGCCCTCTGATGGGGTCACACTACTCTCTGTACTGAGAGCTGTCCTCCTGTGATGGGGTCCCTCTGTACTGAGAGCTGCCCTCTGATGGGGTCACTCTACTCTCTGTACTGAGAGCTGTCCTCCTGTGATGGGGTCACTCTACTCTCTGTACTGAGAGCTGCCCTCTGATGGGGTCACTCTACTCTCTGTACTGAGAGCTGTCCTCCTCTGATGGGGTCACTCTACTCTCTGTACTGAGAGCTGTCCTCCTCTGATGGGGTCACTCTACTCTCTGTACCGAGAGCTGTCCTCTGATGGGGTCACTCTACTCTCTGTACTGAGAGCTGTCCTCCTGTGATGGGGTCACTCTACTCTCTGTACTGAGAGCTGTCCTCCTCTGATGGGGTCACTCTGTACTGAGAGCTGTCCTCCTGTGATGGGGTCACTCTACTCTCTGTACTGAGAGCTGTCCTCTGATGGGGTCACCCTGTACTGAGAGCTGTCCTCCTCCTGTGATGGGGTCACTCTGTACTGAGAGCTGTCCTCCTGTGATGGGGTCCCCCTGTACTGAGAGCTGTCCTCCTCTGATGGGGTCACTCTACTCTCTGTACTGAGAGCTGTCCTCCTCTGACGGGGTCACCCTGTACTGAGAGCTGTCCTCCTGTGATGGGGTCACTCTACTCTCTGTACTGAGAGCTGTCCTCTGATGGGGTCACCCTGTACTGAGAGCTGTCCTCCTCCTGTGATGGGGTCACTCTGTACTGAGAGCTGTCCTCCTGTGATGGGGTCCCCCTGTACTGAGAGCTGTCCTCCTCTGATGGGGTCACTCTACTCTCTGTACTGAGAGCTGTCCTCCTCTGATGGGGTCACTCTACTCTCTGTACTGAGAGCTGTCCTCCTCTGATGGGGTCACTCTACTCTCTGTACTGAGAGCTGTCCTCCTCTGATGGGGTCACTCTACTCTCTGTACTGAGAGCTGTCCTCCTCTGACGGGGTCACCCTGTACTGAGAGCTGTCCTCCTGTGATGGGGTCCCCCTGTACTGAGAGCTGTCCTCCTCTGATGGGGTCACTCTACTCTCTGTACTGAGAGCTCTACTCCTGTGATGGGGTCCCCCTGTACTGAGAGCTGTCCTCCTCCGATGGGGTCCCCCTGTACTGAGAGCTCTACTCCCTGTTCTTAGAGCTGGGGGTCCTCGCCAGGTGTCAGAGGGTCTTACAGGTCGTTACTTCCTGAGGATGACTGACCTCCATTATTTTTCTACGTTTCTATCCCGACTGACCTCCTGTTAGCGGTCGTTGGTATCAAATCATACGTGCTCATACGAGCATTTAACATTTAATTTGCCTCAAGGTGTGTCTTCCAATCAGCTCATTTATTGAAGTTGAGGATGTGTCTGGCCCCGTGTGTGGCTTTGTGGAAATCTGATGACCTGTATCACCTTAATTTACTCTGTTAGAGGTTTTGTGTATATTTGGTTTGAATATATTGTAGATATTAAATGTGTATTCTTATACTTATCTTCTGTTTCTTCACAGGAACCTTCGTTTTGGCATTGATCAAATGTTATCTTGTGTACATTAAAGTTGAAGTTCATTTTTAACTTAAGTTACAGAAAGCGTCTTAAAGTTGTCATGAGCTGTTTCCCACCTAGACTGGCTGTACTTTCCTGCTGCCAGTGAGCCTCCTTATTTTTGGAACATAAGCTAAAAAAGGACATGACGTAAGAAACAATTCTAAGGCCTGTAGGGAAAAAACAAGTTAATCATCATCACATCAGTGCCCACAGAAGCAGGTGACCAAGCGCACATCCTCTCACCCTAGCATCAGGTAAGCCCCCAGAGCTCCAGTCAGTACCTAGACATGCTGTGTCCAGCCCGCTAGTGAGGAACCGGTTCTATTTAGAGCATTGCATGCCGATCTGAAATGGGTCTTATTGCGTTAAGTGGTTCATTGACCGCACCTACAAGTTTTAGCCACTAATATTGAGATCTCTTACTGAAAGCCAACCGCTCTGCAGTCAATAGGCCAGCTTGAATGTTTAGAAATGTGCTGATGCTCTGTATCCACTGAACTACACTCACCGTTAAATAGTTGTCAACATGCCCTTTCAGTATTAATTAAGACCGTGAAGCAGGTCATACATTCAGTGAAGAACACAGCATGTGTTAACACTCTGGTGGTATCTGATTAATGGACTATGAGGGTGTCAGAATGAAACAGCTCATTGTACAAATCTAATTCATAATATGATGCATATAAATATAATGCTCTGGTGATTTTACTTAAGTTTACTATATTTCTCTTCAACATGTATCATCTAATTAATACTGACTGATGATGACAGTAGGAGGTGGGGTCACTACAATGTCTAATAATTGGCTCTAAGGAACTTGGAAGAGTGAACCGGTTTGGGTAATTACTTTTAGCTCAATCCTCTCAATGATACAAAAGAATCCAGATACTAGTTATGGTCTGACACATTAGCATTCTTTCATTACTATGACCATGTCAGATCAGGGCGTGTACATCTAGAAGCCCAGAAGGCCGTCTGCAACAATGGCTTTAAGTTAAACAACAGTCAGGTGAAAGAGAGATCCCTCTGCACCATAGAGTACTCTTACTGTGTTATACTCCTCATTATAAAGAATGCATAATGACTCTTAAGTACCTTACTGTACCGACAGCAATATATTGTCTCTCTTTCTTCAGACAAATGTACTTATTGTAAGTCGCTTTTGATAAAAGTGTCTGCTAAATGCAAACGCTAGTAGCGTGCCTAGTTATGCCTCTTACAATATCTTGAGCCAATCAGCTGAGTCCCTACACACATTAATACTTATTGTGCAACAGAAGCTGCTTTTAATTTGATGCAACAGAAGGCAGCATTCAAACTGACACTACCTCAGACAGAGGGATGTGCACCTGGTCATCTAGTTCAGCCGAGCACCCAATACACGGAACCAAACAAGGGGTTAGAAATCAAACCACACTCAGATATAACAAAGATCATGCAACAGGGCCTACTATGCTCACATCAACATCAAGTTCCTCTCTACTGTGTGTAATGAAACCATGTTTCTTAAACCATAAACCTTTAGTTGCACAAAACGTGAATTACAGGATGTAATCACCTCTGCTTATATCATCATTTCAGCAAAGCATAAATAATGTAACTATTTTACAGCTGAGTTATAAATCTATCTTGAAGAAACCATACACATTTTAACTGTGATTAAGGTGGCCATTATACAAAGAAAGAAACTTGATGTGAATTGTTCTATTATACAGTTTCTATAATCGTTCTAAATGTTACATTGCAGGGGAACACCACCAAAACATGCAAACTAGAGTTATAGGTTTCTTTTTAAATAAACGTGTGAGGAGTGTGTGTGCCCAGTGTTGTTGAATTATGAACTGCCAATATTAAGGACTAGCCCTAAATATGTTAATAAATGGCTATTATTTGATTATCGATAAATGTAAATCAAAGGATAGAAAGCTTATGGGGCCAGGTATGTGATATTCTAGCCAGTGGGTCAGATTCAAACCACGTGTCTGTAGCTGCCACTGAATGTGATGATTTTGATACAGAGGTCTTCAGGGTTCATCTACAGCTTTACCACAGGAAGCCACACCTACCTATCACCGTGGAAACGGGATCTCTTAATGATCACCGTAGAACAGTATCTCCTAACGATCACCGTAGAAACGGGATCTCCTACCTAACACCGTAGAAACGGGATCTCTTATCGATCAGCGCAGAAACGGGATCTTCTAACTATCACCGTAGAAACGGGATCTCCTAACTATCACCGCAGAAACGGGATCTCATAACTATCACCGTAGAAACGGGATCTCCTAACTATCACCGCAGAAACGGGATCTCCTAACTATCACCGTAGAAACGGGATCTCCTAACTATCACCGTAGAAACGGGATCTCTTATCGATCACCGTAGAAAGGGGATCTCCTAACTCTCCTGGTGGAGAGGGGAGCCCTGCAGGCCGGTGGTTTGGTGGTGCCCCTGCAGAAGGCGTGTTAGGTGCTGGTAGTAGAGACAGCGACGGAGGGAGGAGTAGGACTTACTCAGCCTGGGCGCCCTGCGTCAGCAGAGCCCTCACACACTCCAGGCTGCCCGCGCGGGCAGCCTTGTGGACCGGGGCCTCTCCCACATAGTCCTGGGGAGGAGATCAACCAACATGGTCACATGACCTGGTATCAACCAATCACACAGTCATATTGGCCTCGGTCCATCTCCAAGGCAACATGTTCTGCAGCCAGCAGCCTCCCCCCCCCCTCCCCTCCAGAGATCAGACGCAGGCTGGAGGAAGACGAGGGTGTGAACTTTACCCCCCCCCCCCCGCCTAGACAAACAGGGCGGGGGAGGGATGTAAAGCCGTTGGAGGCGTCTGTTACCCCCCTAAATGTAGGTCAGGAAAGTGCTGCAGTTAACCTCCGCTCCAACTCCCAGAGTCCTGAACTAATCCTGATCTGTCTGTAGCAACACACACTGCGCCAGACACACTGAGAGCCAACACACACACTGCACTACACACTGTAGCTGTGTTCGAAATCGTTCCCTATACACTCGTTCCCTATTCCCTATATAGTGTACATGATATAGTGCACTATATAGGGAATAGGGAACGAGAATTCGGACACTACGCTGAACATTTCTAAACGTCATTTGCGTCAGTAAATCCCCCGGGTATTTGTGTGATGCAGACAGATGCGCCCACATCATGTAAACAAACCGGGCACTCACGAGGAAAGCTGGAGGTTGTATGATGTTGAATGTTACATTTCCTTGTTTAATTAATTTTGAATGTTAAATATTCTATGTTAAATCCCAAATAAATTTTGACATTTCTAAACGAAAGCCGGAGACTCCATCATTAAATGTATTCGTTTTCGCGGTTATTCGGCTTCTTCTTCTCCCCTGGAAAAATACAACCGCATTGCATTGTGGTATACGGGAGTAACATGTAGGGAACATCGTATGTACCCTATTTTAAGTCCACTATATAGTGCCCTATATAGTGGACCACTGAGAATTCGAACACCCTACAAAATGGCGTGCACCCTATTTAGTGCACTACATCCATGATAGGGAACGATTTCGAACACAGCTTGTGTGTATCAGAGCCAACACACACTGCACTACACACTGTATCAGAGCCAACACACATCATCACACATCATCCTCACTGTGTCTGATCCCTCTGAGATCAACAAGTCTTTTTCTCGCGGATCAACGTGACGTCCTCTGTTATGACTACAGCCTTCAATGGAGAGGAATATTTACCATAGCAACCCCCAGCTGGTTTATTGTACTGTAAGCATCCTATGTATCAAATCCTCAGATCATGTCTCTCTAGTATCAGATCATGTATTAAGGTACGTTAGCTGCGGTCGGGCCATACCTGTTTCCTAATGTCCGCCCCGGTTTGCAGCAGCCACAGCAGGCAGGCGGGGTGACCCCCGAAGGCGGCGATGTGGGTGGGGGTCTGGGCGAAGCGCGAGGTCACCGCGTTCACACCGCAGCCCACCGCCACCAGACGCATCACGCACTCCAGCTGGGGAGGTTAGATAACAAGTTAGTTAACAACTCATCACACACTCCAGCTGGGGAGGTTAGTTAACGACAAGTTAGTTAACAACTCATCACGCACTCCATCTGGGGAAATACTGGTTAGTTAACCATAGTTAACGACATGTTAGTTAACAACTCATCCCTTATTCTCCAGCTGAAGAGTAAAAGGTTAGTTAACAACAGGTTAGTAAACAGGTAAGTTAACAACTCTTCTTCTGATTCAATCACTAACTTCCACACTAAACAAACAGTCAGATCTCGTCAGAGACTGATAATAAAACACAACGGTCGACTTGGCGCTCGTTTTTGAACGAGTCAGCGGACACGAGAGCCTCTGATCTTTTCCGTGTTCCCGCCGGACGCCACACCTCCGCTCGGTCAGGATGGACATGGCGCCAACGGGCCCGGCGGTAGGCGTTAAGACAGCCCGGAAAGAAAGGGAGCTAACATCGGTGCCCTGGGAGGTCGACCAGTCAACCGCCGTGAGGATGCTCGCTAAGCAGCGCGAAGATGCGTTTGTTCCTGCCACGGAAACGCGACGGCCAACGGTTCATCACCCGCGAACCGTGTGCGCAGTTGGCGACCATTACAAGCACACGTCCGACCGCGTTCACACCGGGGAATGTGCACGCGCTCTCTATATACAACTCCACGTTCTCGACATGAAGGTAACCAATAGCAAGATTCCCAGTAGTGAAATAACCAGTATAATCAGCAGCGGCCGTGGAGCTACCAACCTGTCCAAAGTGCGCGGCCCAGTGGATCGGCGTCCAGCCGTAGAACGAGTCCTCCGCCGCGAGCTCCGCGGGGCTCGTGACGCACCGGAGGAGATCGCACAGCGCGCCGACGTCCCCGTCCCTACACGCGCGGTGGAGAGGGAAGCGGAGGTTCAGCACCTCCTCGCTCGAGAACCCGGACGACTCGGCGTCTCCCGACATCCTGGCCCGAGATGGACGGAAACGAGGCAGACACGACGGCTCACCGCTCCGGTACGACGTGTGGGATTTTCCGGTCGTTTCCCAAATAAGACCCCCGCCTCAGAGTATGCAACTGCGTGCTTCTGCCTGACTACACACACACACGCGCAGAAGAGCGGGAGGCTCAGCGCGCTAACGATGGACGGATTGAAACTTGAGAAGCTCGGAGGGGAGCCGCAAGCTGCGGGGCGGATCGTGTTCAAAACACGGGGTGGATTCAGCTTGTCAAGTGGCGGACCGCTTTCAAAACACGGAGTGGATTATGATTGTAAAGAGGCAGACTGCGTTCAAAACACGGAGCGGATTCAGCTTGTAAAGGGGCGGACCCACGGTGATTTATTGCATTGATAGCCATTGGCATATGGCGCAGCTCGTGAACCCTTCTTCAGAAGCACCAGGTTGTTGGTTTGAAAAACGATCAGTCTGCGGCCTGACCGCTAGGGGGAGGCAACCGACAGGTCTGTGGCCTGACCGCTAGGGGGAGGCAGACACACCCGACAGTCTGCGGCCTGACCACTTGGGGCAGAAGCAGACTCACCCGGCAGTCTGCGGCCTGACCGCCAGTCTGCGGCCTGAACACTTGGGGCAGAAGCAGACTCACCCGGCAGTCTGCGGCCTGACCGCTAGGGGGAGGCAGACTCACCCGGCAGTCTGTAGCCTGACCGCTAGGGGGAGGCAGACACCCCCGGCAGTTTGCGGCCTGACTGCTAGGGGGAGACAGACGACCAGTCTGTGGCCTGACCGCTAGGGGGAGGCAGACACCCCCGGCAGATTGCGGCCTGACCGCTAGGGGGAGACTGACGACCAGTCTGGGGCCTGACCACTAGGGGGAGGCAAACGACCAGTCTGCGGTCTGACCACTAGGGGGAGACAGACGACCACATGCTGAACTAGGTCAAACCCTGCAGGTACTTTATCATCCCGAGGCGGAGTAGGGATCAGCGTCATGACGTCAATAGTACTTCACTGTTAAAAGTACTTACGGCAATGAGATCAGAAGGCTCTTTCTGTTTCGTTTACACGTTTACTCTGAGCCTCTGAAGCGGCCGACGCTCCCTGTCCGCTAACAGACCGTTGTGTTTCCTCTTAAAGTTTCTGCGTTTCATTTTGTTTCTTTGGGCCTTGGAGGGGGAGAAGACAAGGATATCCAGAAGTGTTGCTTCAATAATTATATAAAGAAGATAAGAATATTTCCACTAACAATTGTAAAGATTCAGTGTTATTAGTCACGTTGTCATCGTTATTGTTATGATAATAATAAATATGATTTTATAGCATAACGATATTATTGTACAGCCTGAAGGAGTGGGGAGGGATGACGTAGCGCAGCGTCGCCTGCGGAACTTGCGTCAGCACTTCTCACTGCGATGACGTCATGTCTCACCTGACTGGCGCTCGTCTCGAGCTCGGTGGCGAGTGGTCAAAGCGGGCTCAAAACACATATTCCTCCTGACACTCTGTATTAATATAAGTATTATCTAAAACACATAATACTCCTGATGCTAGGCTATGTATTAATATAAGTATTATCTAAAACACATTCCTCCTGACACTGTTTTAATATAAGTTATCTAAAACACATATTCCTCATAATACTCTGTATTAGTATGAGTAGTATTATCTTTAAAGTACATTTTCATCCTGATACTCTGTATTCACATAAGTACCTTACCGTACTGCCCTCTATGCGTTCTGGCATGTAGGGTAGCAACAAAGGATCGCCACTCCGGTCTGTTTTGGGCGAGCTTTTGGATAAAACTCCAGGTCTGCTTCATGGCTTTCAGTTCTTTCTCCACTGTTGGACGCAGGTTTCTTTGGGTCGTCCTCTCTTTCGCTTGCCTTCAGGTGTCCAGTGTAGGGCGGTTCTGGTAATGTAATCCTGTTCGTTTCGCATGATGTGTCCAATCCATCTCCACCGCCTTCTTGTAATGATGGTCGCTCTACTTTCTAGGTTGGTCCGAGCAAGTAATTGCTGGTTGGAGATGGTGTTAGGCCAGAAGATACATAGGATTTTTCTGAGGTTTCTTGTGTGGAATGCCGAGAGCTTGGAAAGGTGTTTCTCTGTCATCCTCCAGCATTCAGAGCTGTATAGTAAGGTGGAGAGAACACAGCTCTGGTATAGCTTGAGTTTGGTGTTGATGCTGTACTTCGTGAACTTCCACACATTGTTCATCATTCTGAATGTGTTTCCTGCCTTGTTAAGTCGGCTTTGGACGTCATTATCTGTTCCTCCATCATATCTAACAGTGCTTCCTAGATATGAAAACTCCTCTGTTGTGGGTATGTTTATTCCATTTATTTGTATAGGTGGGTTTTTTGTGTGTTTAAGGTCATCACCTCTGTTTTCTTCACGCTTATGTTCAGTCCTATTTGTTGTGCAAATCTGTTGACATGGGATCTTTTTTCTTGCATATGTTGGTCGGTATGGGAAACCAGTGCCAAGTCGTCAAAAGTCTAGGTCTTCAAGTGTTGTAAATAGTGTCCATCTGATGCCTCTAGGTTGATCTTCGGTTCTTTGCATCACCCAGAATATGACGGTATTGAAGAGGAATGCTGACATCATGCATCCTTGCCTCACTCCAATCTTGACTTCAAAAGTGTGGTTGCTCTTTCCTACTTGGCATGTGAAATTGGTTTAAAAACCCTATATGATAATGATTTATTGTGGAATCCCATACAAACATAGAATGTGCCATAAACTGTCCCTGCTTCCTCGAAGTCTACGAAATTGATATATAGCTGTTTTTGCCATTCTGTGCACTGATTTATGATGTTGCACAGAGTGAAAACACACCCTCTTCCTTTCCGAAACCCTGCTTGTTCTCTTCTGAGCTGTTTGTCTATTGCATCTGAAATTTTTGTATGATGACTTTTCCTAGTATTTTGCTTGTAATTGACAAAAGGGTTATTCCACGCCAGTTGTCACAGTTTTTTAGGGAACCTTTCTTGGGGATCTTTACGATAACACCCTTTGACCAATCGTCTGGTATCCTCTTCCTCTCCCATATGGAAGCCATGTAAGTATTATAATCTAAAATATACATCCTCATCCTGATACTGTGTATTCAGTAGAATTATCTCTCCATTTTGAGCAGTGCAGATCTATGCTGGCCTGCTCTGTTCTGCAATGTTCCTCATCTCCAGCCGCACAGTAGGACTCTGTGAGGACCCACTGTAAGGATCATCCGATACCTCCATAATACAGGAGCATAACCAAAAGACATCACATCCCACACGGTGCTTTATTAATCAATGTCAGCTGCCTCACTGCATGACATCATTGATGACCTCATCGGTCATTGGCTGCAGAGAGTGATTCAGCAGCACACACTCCTCCCTCAGGGACCATGTGACCTGCTGCTCTCCAGGGGGTCACAGCGGCCCTACCGTAGGTCCCTGAGATGTAGGCCTCATGTAGACATGCTTGGCCTCATGTAAGCCTAATGTTGGCCTACTGTGAGCCTCATGAAGGCGTACTGTAAGTCTAATGCCTCATCTCCAGCGACCCGTACGGTTAGATGCAACACGCCTTACCAACGCCAACAGAAACCGTATGCTAGGGTCGGCTTTAAGCTGGATGGCGATAGCCGCGGCAGCTACGTAAGCATCGTTACCTGATTGTAGTCCGTGCTTCACCTTTAGGACCGCCTGGGCCCAACAGAGGAGTACCGGGAATAGGAACGGCTCGGCGCGCTTATTTTGGGACCCCGCCCACTTTTGGGGGTGGAAACGCGAGCCTACATTGACGTCTCCATGACCTCCCCCTCCAGGTGGAGCCTCTATGCTGGCGGCCGTGAGTCGGTCGGGACGCGACCACAAAGCCCCCCGCCCTGAGCGGGGAGTTCAGGGTGAGGAGTTCACCCTGTCACCAGGCCCACCCCTTCCTGACCCCACACGGGGGGACCCTGAGGACACACACGCATTCACATGAACACACACACACACGCACAAACACATGCACATGAACACACACACACACACTCAATAACATAAGCACACAAACACGCACACACACACATTCTCATAAGCACACAAACGCACCTAAGCACACACACTACCGCACGTAAGCACACACACAAACACACGTAAGCACAAACACCCACGCACATTCCCATCCACTCCCAGAGGGAGGTGTGCGTGGTGGTGTCTGGTTAGGAGGGCCGGTCGTCACCGCGTGATTCAGCCTCTGATCTCCTCAGGGCAGAGCGGAGGGTTCTACGGTTCTCTGACTGTTCTCTGAGTGTTCTCTGGTTCTAGGGTTCTCTGACGGTTCTCTGAGTGTTCTCTGAGTCTAAAGTTCTCTGAGTGTTTTCTGGTTCTAGGGTTCTCTGACTGTTCTCTGGTTCTAGGGTTCTCTGAGTGTTCTCTGACTCTAGGGTTCTCTGAGTGTTCTCTGACTCTAGGGTTCTCTGAGTGTTCTCTGACTGTTCTCTTGCTGTTCTCTGGGTGTTCTCTGAGTCTAGGGTTCTCTGAGTGTTCTCTGAGTCTAAAGTTCTCTGAGTGTTCTCTGAGTGTTCTCTGAGTGTTCTCTGACTGTTCTCTTACTGTTCTCTGAGTGTTCTCTGAGTGTTCTCTTACTGTTCTCTGAGTGTTCTCTGGTTCTAGGGTTCTCTGAGTGTTCTCTGGTTCTAGGGTTCTCTGATTGAACGGATTAGAAGGACGAGGATGTGAGGGGCGTAGCCGGCGGGAGCAGGCTGGGGTCGGATCCCAACATGCTGCTCAGCCCTTTGGCTTTCAGAATTCTTATTTCATGCAAATATTAAAACATTATTTGAATTTGCAAAGAAAATGAACAACATGTCAAATAGTTGATGCTCCTCATAACTGTGAGCGTGGAGTATATAATAAATATAAGATGTCTAATATATTATTATGTTTTTAATGTTCTCGATATTATCATCAATCAATGTCTCCCTCTTGGATCCCGGGGATGCTTTTCAACTGTTGCCGATAAGCTTCTGATCTAGTGACCGCCTCCCCACCAAACCACTGGTCGGTTCTAGCTGGTGGGGAACCACTGGAACCAACCAGGGAGCATCCAGCCAGCGGAGGAGAGCAGTGGACAGCGGTCCTTTAACAGACCCCCCCCCCCCCCCCCCCCTGTGATTACCGGTTAGTGCCGGTACACACGTCCCCACACTGGATTAACCTCCGCCCTGACACTGCCCCGGGACAAAGAGGCTTTCAGAGGCCGTTGGGCAACGAGACTCACCGCATTCCACCAGGAGGCTGACCTCACTTAACCCTAACCTTAACCCTACTCTTAACCTAACCCTCACTTAACCCTAACCTTAACCTAACCCTCAGTTAACCCTAACCTTAACTAAACCCTCACTTAACCCTAACCTTAACCTAACCCTCACTTAACCCTAACCTTAACCTTACCCTCACTTAACCCTAACCATAACCTAACCCTCACTTAACCCTACTCTTAACCTAACCCTCACTTAACCCTAACCCTACTTAGTCTTAACCTAACCCTCACTTTACTCTCAGCAGGAAGGTGTCTGTTTGTGTATTTGTGAGTGTTTGAGTCTGTGAGTTTTTTGAGTGTGTGAGTGTGTTTGTGTATATGTGAGTGATGGTGTGTGTGTGCTAGTGCATGTTTGTGTGTGTGTGCGCGTGTGTATTCATATAAGTGTGTGTTTGTCTTGGGTGTGGCTCTGTGCAGTGTGAGGTGTGTGTGTTTTTGTACTGTACGTACAAAAGAGAACATCCTAATCACATACACTGCCCCCCCCCCAGCACACTGCCCCCCCCAGCACACACACACACACACACACTGTCCCCGCTCCCCGCCTGAGTCCTGCAGCTCTGCAGAGGGGGGGGGGGGCGTCTGACGTAAATGCAGCACAAGCGTTGTGTTTGTGTGGTCACACGCCCAGCAGCTAATGGCTTACACACACACACACACACACACACACACACACACACACACACACACACACACACACAGGCCCTGGGCCTCACAGAACGAATGGGACGAAGGTCCTCGGGCCGACTGAGGCAGATGTTATGAGGCCAGGTGTGAGTGTGTGTGTGAGTGAGTTTGTTTGTGTGTGTGTGCGAGAGAGAGCGTGTGTGTCTGAAGGAAAGGACAAAAACAACAAGGACAACAATGGACCACATGCCTTTGGTCTGTGATCATTCCACTTATCCCCTGTGGATGTTATTATGAGTGTGTAAGTGTTTGTGTGCATCTGTGTGTGTGTCCATGTCTGTGTGTGTGTCCATGTATGTGTGTGTGCCTCTTTATGTGTGTGCGTGTATCCATGCCTTTGTGTAGGTGTGTGTGCCTGTTTTGTGTATGTGTATGGTGTGTGTGTGTGTGTGTGTAGTGTGCCAGTTTTGTGCGTTTGTGTATGTGTGTGAGTATGATATTAGTGTGTGTCTGTGAGTGTGTGTGATTGTGTGTGTGTGTATGTGTGTGTGTTGGTGTGTGTGTGCTTCACAGTGCTCATGATTGCAGGTTCTAAAATCAGACAGAGATGGTGCCAGCACTCGCTGCTGGACGAAGAGGTGGAAGATGAAGAGGAGGGGGGGGAGAAGCTGCATTGACGTGTGCAGAGCAGAGCGCAGAATTCATTAGCAAGCAATGTGTCAATTGAGAGCTCAGCTCCTCTCTCTCTCTCTCTCTCTCTCTCTCCCTCTCCCTCTCCCTCTCCCTCTCTCTCTTTCTCTTTCTCTTTCTCTCTCTCTCTCTCTCTCTCTCTCTCTCTCTCTCTCTCTCTCTCTCAGCTCCTCTGAGGTGATTGCGAAGGCAGCCCCCCCCCCCCCCCCCCCAGCGTCACTCCTCGCTCCTCTCTGACGTAGCTCCGGGAGACGGTGTCAGCTACGTCAGGGGGCGTGTCAGCTACGTCAGGGGGATGGTGTCAGCTACGTCAGGGGGGGTGTCTGCTACGTCAGGGGGGGTGTTAGCTACGTCAGGGGGGGTGTCAGCTACGTCAGGGGGCGGTGTCAGCTACGTCAGGGGGCGGTGTCAGCTACGTCAGGGGGCGGTGTCAGCTACGTCAGGGGGGGTGTCAGCTACGTCAGGGGGATGGTGTCAGCTACGTCAGGGGGATGGTGTCAGCTACGTCAGGGGGGGGTGTCAGCTACGTCAGGGGGGGGTGTCAGCTACGTCAGCAGACAGGTGCGCTCTCTGTCAGGAGGTGAACCAGGAGGCCCCCCCCCCCCCCCCCCCATCCTCCTCACCGGCCAGCACAGGGGGGGGGGGTGGGGGGGTCGTGTTCAGCACCGGGTGGGCTGAGCAACGGGGGTCACCACGGGGGGGCTACGGACGTCTGAGGGCCGTGTGTGTGCCCCCCGCTGGAGGACACAGGTCTGGACAGGGAGAGAGAGGGAGATAGGGGGAGACAGGGGGAGAGAGGGAGACAGGGGGGGAGAGGGAGGCAGGGGGAGACAGGGGGAGAGAGGGAGACAGGGGGAGAGAGGGAGGCAGGGGGAGACAGGGGGAGAGAGGGAGACAGGGGGAGAGAGGGAGGCAGGGCGAGATAGCGACCTACCCGTGTCTGGTTTGTAGAAGGTCCAAAGATAACATGGGTCTCTCCTATCTGACGGCAGCGCGAGCAACCAAACAAACACGTGAACCCTCTGAGTGATCGCACGCAGGAGGCTAACAGCTGACCCCAGACTCCCTTCTGGTAGTTTCCGTGGGACTGATGTTGGTGTGGTTCTCTCTGGAGTACGTGTCCTTCAGCTCTGGGCGGAAGTCTGGGAGGGTGGTCTGAAAGCGCATTTCCTTGGGGATCAATAAAGCATCTAAACTCAGCTCAACTTTGCTTAGCTTGACGTCAGTTCCGTTTCTCTGAGGATGAGATGGCCATCTTGGATCTCTGCCGGGAAACGCAGAGCAGATTTATAGTTCCATCTACATCAGACGAACGTACAGTAACACACCAAAGAGGTGTGTGTGTGTGTGTATTTGTGGGCGTGTGTGGGCGTGCGTGTGTGTGTGTGTACGTACGCGTGGGCGCGTGTGTGCGTGCGTGCCTGCGTGTGTACCAGCAGTGATCTCCCCTTTAATCACCAGATGAACAGTAAGTGAGCGTGTTTTAGATATGAATGCGAGGGCTGTGACGTCCTGTCGGGGTGATTCACCCTCGCTGTCCGCTGGTGAATGTCACGCGTCTTATGCGTGGATGAATCTTTAAGAGGACTATCTATAAACAAAGAATACCTCCCTCTATAAATATATATATATATATCCATATATATATGGATATATATCTCCATCTCTGTGTGTATGGTTCCCCCTCTGGCCGTGGCGCAGTGCAGACTCAGGGCTGGGGGGAGAGCCTCTGGCGTCACTCTGCTCCTGGTCGCCCCCCAAAGCCCTTAATCTGAGCTGAGCCGCTCCTTCCCTGCAGACGTCTGCTCAGAGCGCCGCCGCTGAGCAGACGGGGAGCGGCTCCGTGGAGAACGCTCTGCCTCGCTCTCGGAGCGAGAGGAGCTGAGAGCCTTTAAGAACCGGCGCTCTGAAAATGTTACGGACTCAATGAAAGTATAGCCCTTATTAAGGGGGGGGGGGGGGGGGCAGGGGGCTGGGGGGTGGTGTGGGAGGGGGGGTGGGAGGGCGGGCTGAGGGGCGGGGGGGGCAGGACTGCGGGGAAGGAGAGGACACAACACTCATTTAGATGACCTTTCTCGACCTCGTACTGCCCCCAGACCTGTCTCACCCTCGTACTGCCCCTACTGACCCCAGACCTGTCTCACCCTCCTACTGCCCCTACTGCCCCCAGACCTGTCTCACCCTCCTACTGCCCCCAGACCTGTCTCACCCTCGTACTGCCCCTACTGCCCCCAGACCTGTCTCACCCTCCTACTGCCCCTACTGCCCCCAGACCTGTCTCACCCTCCTACTGCCCCCAGACCTGTCTCACCCTCCTACTGCCCCCTGACCTGTCTCACCCTCCTACTGCCCCCAGACCTGTCTCACCCTCCTACTGCCCCCAGACCTGTCCCACCCTCCTACTGCCCCCAGACCTGTCTCACCCTCCTACTGCCCCCAGACCTGTCTCACCCTCGTACTGACCCCAGACCTGTCTCACCCTCCTACTGCCCCCAGACCTGTCTCACCCTCCTACTGCCCCCAGACCTGTCTCACCCTCCTACTGCCCCCAGACCTGTCTCACCCTCCTACTGCCCCCAGACCTGTCTCACCCTCGTACTGCCCCTACTGACCCCAGACCTGTCTCACCCTCCTACTGCCCCTACTGCCCCCAGACCTGTCTCACCCTCCTACTGCCCCCAGACCTGTCTCACCCTCCTACTGCCCCCCGACCTGTCTCACCCTCCTACTGCCCCCAGACCTGTCTCACCCTCCTACTGCCCCCAGACCTGTCTCACCCTACTACTGCCCCCAGACCTGTCTCACCCTCCTACTGCCATTACTGACCCCAGACCTGTCTCACCCTCCTACTGCCACTACTGACCCCAGACCTGTCTCACCCTCCTACTGCCCCCAGACCTGTCTCACCCTCCTACTGCCCCCAGACCTGTCTCTCCCTCCTGCTGCAGCATTGTTCGTATTACCGTCATTTGATTCATGAATCATTTGTATAAACATAATTTATATTATTGGACGTCAAATACCAACCTTCATATGCTAGCACACAAACACACTCATGCACACCCACAGACACACACACAGGCACACAGACACACACACTCAGTCAGTCACACACACACACACACACACACAGACACCTCTATTCTAACTCAGTCAGCCCTGGCCCTCCTCCCTCAGTCTCCCCCCCGCCCTCCCCCCGCGACCCGCCCTGCTAATGTGGGGCCTGGGGGAGAGGACCAGACGACCAGTTCCAAACCAGGACCCAGACCAGGACCCAGCCCATGACCCAGACCAGGACCAGGACCACAGCCCAGGACCAGGACCCAGACCAGGACCAGGACCCAGACCAGGACCACAGCCCAGGACCTAGACCAGGACCCAGCCCAGGACCCAGACCAGGACCCAGATCAGGACCACAGCCCAGGACCCAGACCAGGACCCAGACCAGGACTGGCAGCTCTCCTGCGTCTGCCCCCTGCTGAGTCGTCCTCAACCCCTCAGTGCAGAATGCCTCTAATCCGCTCCACCTTGGCCCTTTTGAAGCTAATCTCTAGTTTGCCTCCTGATCCGAGCCGGGGGCCAGCGGAGGTGGGGGTGGTGTTTCTTTAAAGCCACCCTGCCCCCCCCCCCCCCCTGCTGCCCACGTCACCCGGACAAGCTCTCATTCCCTGCTGCATGTTGTCAGGGTCGGGGCGCGACCTTGGTCCACTGCAATTACAGTCTTTGTAGTTTGTGGGCAGACGCACGCGCAGGTGTCTGTCTGCCTGTGTGCAGACGGGAAGGTGCGTGTGTGTGAGTGTGTGTGTGTGCGTCACCTGGATGTGTGTGTATTTGTGTGTGAGTGTGAGGAAGCTGTCGCCCAGACAGCTTTTCATTCACTGCTGGTTTTGGGAGCAGTAGATACTGAGCATTACGTCACAGGGTGAGGTGTATCATTATCTCCTACAGAACACAAAGCCTCTTTCCCTAGACTCTCTCTCTCTCTCTCTCTCTCTTCTTTTCTTTGAACCCAATCAGTAATGTCTAAGCTCCTCTTCCTATCACGCGTTTCTATTCTATCCAACGTCATTCTTGGATGACGTTGTTCATGTGCGTGTCCATGTGTGTGTGTTTGCGCGTGTTTGAGTGTGTATGTGTGTGTTTGTGCAGGTCGTTTCCCCCCAGGTTGATAGCTGGTCCCAGCCTGATCCCCCGGTGGGGGTCCCAGAGGGTAGAGGGTCCGTGGCTCCAGAGGGCTTGAAAAATCATTTTCAAATTAATCCCATCAGTCTGTAATGAGGATAATGTAGAGTGAGCAGTCTTCATCCTTATCGTCATCATCAGAGGTCATTCTGTGCATCATCCTCAGAGCAGCTGCATCCTGTTGTTGTCTCGCTAAAGAGATCTCAGCCAGTAGGAGGGATCCTGAATAAAGGTTAAATAAACAAGGGATCTCATGACCCTGTTTGATTGGTCCTCTGTGCATAACCTTTCTTTGGATTGGTAACTGCAGTTTAAATAAAGTTTGGTGATTATCTCTTGACAGCTATTGCTTTGTTAAATTATTACTCCTCACTCACATGTCTGGCAGGGTTTACATCTTCGAATGCGTTCAGAGGCCAGACACTGACCGATATTTACTCTTTCAAAAGTTAATGTGTAACATTTCAGCTACCTTGTAGCTTTAAATGACCAAGACATGTCTGCTGACATCATCGCTGAATCATCTGTGAATCATCTGTGTGTGGAATGCCATATCATGGTTTGAGCTCACAATAAATCAATCATTAAAGAAATCTTTCTTCCCATGGTGAATGCTAGCTGTCAACAGTAGGCCAGTTTTAGAGAACTTTGATTTTGTACCTAGAAATCCGACAAGTTTGTTTGTCTCTGATGAATCAGTGTTTCTTGCACAGGTCATTACATGTGCATGAATCTTTCTGCCCTGACTTCCTCATTCCCCAGGTCTTTGTTTCCTTCTTGAAAGACAAAGAGGAATAGAGGGTGACCCGGGAGGTGTGTGTGATGAGCAGGTCTACCGTACCATTCCACAGTGAGCCATGAAAGGATGACAGCAACCCGACGCCGTGGTCAGGGGCTGTGTGACGTGGGGCTGAGGGGTTGGTCATGTTCGCATACTTGTGCATTCTTGTGTGCTTGCATTATTTACATACTCACCGCCGTGCAGTCACCTGGCAGCTGTATGGGCAGGTTTCTGAGAAGTGAAAAAGAAAAATAGCAGAGTGCAGGGTGAGAGAGAGTAGAAGTAGATAGAACGGTAGGAATGAGGCAGAGCAGCAAGGTTAAGATGTATCCTAAGCAAAGAGGTTCAGAGGTCAGAGAGGAGAAAGCGTTCAGATGCCTCCTGAAGAGGGAGGGACTTGGCAGCGATTGAGACAAGGGTGGCGTGACTTCTGCAGGCGCGTGTAGAGGCTCACCGCAGACTGCAGCGTAACGCCGGGCAGTAGAACGCTGAGATGACTAACAGCCTGTTCCTCAGGAACCGGCTGATCTTCATGATGTTGTGTTGAGAGGAGCGGACAGAGGCTACGTGTTCAGTAAACGCGAGCTAATTGTCAATCACCACCCAAAGACATGTCTCTGTCCTGGACTGCTCTGTTCTAGATCCAGACTGAGATGTTTGGAAGGATGTTCTGAGCTTGAGGAGAACTCTAGGAGAGTACACTCTACTACAGTAGTTATGAGCAATAACAGGTTCTGCTCAGATCTACAGCATCAACTGTTTTGATGGTTTATCATAATAATGTTATATTTTATATCGATCTATCCACCTTTGCTAATTTTTAAATCATTATTACTGTTGTTTAATTGCATAGCTGACCCTGGCCGCTTCTTCTATCCAACGTCATTCTTGGATGACGTTGTTCATGTGCGTGTTTGTGCGTTTGCGCGTGTTTGAGTGTGTGTGAGTGCGCAACACTTGATTTTTACTTTGCAGTGATGGGCAGGTGTGTAATCCAATGAGCCATGAGCCACGTCATCCAGGACATGATCAGAACCCGCCCAGTGTTTATACTAAGTGAGGAGAGGCAGTAGATGTAGAACAAGATCCACTCAGAGGGGATTCAAGGCATGCTGGAGGCTAACAGCTGCTGGTTTCCAAGCCACATGGAGAGGAGCAATGTGTCAAAGAGGATGATGAGCGATGTTGTGATCGGGAGGTAGGCAGGGGGCTCTCCAGAGTCTTCCCATCAAGGTAAAGGATGGGGGTGATGACCTTGAGGCTCAGACTCACCAGAGATGGGGAAAGGGGTGTGGTTGTTTGTTTAGATTACGATACTATCTATGTACTTTGTGTAATGGAATGTCATAATAATATACATAGACAACTCAGTATTCCATCGCTAACCATACGCACATAGCCAGCTGAACAGAAAGGCCCATTGTCCTTGAGATGGCTGGCAGCTGCCTCTTGTTTTCTATACGACTCACATTTATCAAGGAGCCAGCTCTCCCCTGGGACTGTCATCCTGGGGAGTTAGTCAACGTTAAAATGTATTGGCCGAATCCAACTGGTTGAATGGAATCAGGACTGCGACCCAAGGTTTAACTCTGCAACCGACGCAGGTCAGCGTGGGTCTGGTGCGTGCTGTGAGTCCTATGAGACCTCCGGACAGGGTCTGGGGTCCTCATGAGACCTCAGGACAGGGTCTGGTGTGTGCTGTGAGTACTATGAGACCTCAGGACAGGGTCCTCCTGAGTCATATGTGTCCAGACCTCCAGGCCCGTGGTTGGCCTCTCAGTCCTCGGTGAACACAGAGGATGAGGCGGTCGTCATGATGCTGGTGTTGGGAGAGGAGCCCGGGGGGGGGGGGGGCTGGTTAGCCCGTTGTCTTTAACGTGGTTTCATGCTCCACACGTAACCTGGAAAACACGCTGTAACGTACGAGCTGGAGACCGGATCACGGCGGTGATGATGTGACCCTAATGGACTGACACCGAGTGCCCCTGGATGTTCTCCCTCTGGGAACATCCTAACAGAGAGCCAGTGTCTCCGGCGTCATGGGACCGAGCCGTGAGCCAGAGACGGAACCTCGGTTTGGCCCGCGAATAGCATGAAGCTCAGAGAGAGGGACGGACGGGGCTGGGGCGAGGAGCCCAGAGAGACGCCTGAGCCATGACCGCTGAGCCCCCATGGTCCTAAAGACCACCACCAGTACCCTTAAAGACCACCACCCGTCAGACCCTCCAGGATTTCACGATGTTGCGATTTGCAACTTCAACGCAACATCAACCAATCAAAACAACACACCGCCTCTCAAATTGAGGGCGGTGTCGCAATTTTAACCAACCACCGCAACTTTCCCCGCAAATTTGACCAATCAGTGGCGTCATCTTGAACTGACGTCGACAAACTACCTTCCACCTTACTTCCGTATTTATGCTGCGTTTTAATATCCATCCGTCTCGGAGGTCCGAGGACGTTGCCTAGCGAGACGCACAAACACGCCCCTTTTCCTCGGACGGCGAACTCCCCATCTCGGTTGAACTCAGTGGTGACCGAGCAAAATTCCGAGACAGAATTCAAGATGTAAGTCGCTTTTGATAAAAGCGTCTGCTAAATGCCCTAATTGTAAAAGCAGTATCCTGTATTCTACATGAAAGCGAGGGGAAATTATTTTGCACTGCTTGCAATATTGTGGTGGAACATAAGCGCAAATCTTCCATTGATAAGCATTTTGCCACCGCGAAACATAACTACAGGCAGGACGTCAGACGACGAGGCAGATCACTATGTCACAGGCTGCTGCATCCAAGCCAGCGCGGAAAGAATCAAGAATCAATTATTCATAGGACCATTTCTCAGTGTTTTTGTTCTTTCAATTAATGTTTTTTTCGGTAATAACTTAATCTTTAACAAATTACTCTGGGAAAATTGCAGTAATAATAACTTAATATCTAACATCAGGAAAATCTCAACTTTTTTTCGCAACTTTCACTTCCTCTCGCACTGTCGCAACAAAAACATTAAAAACACAGCAACTTTCATCGCAACTTTTTGGAAAAGCTCACGCAACATCAGGCATTTAGGCCGCAGCAATCTCAAAAGAGGGTCTGCGAAATCCTGGAGGGACTGACAAGTACCCTTAAAGACCACCACCAGTACCCTTAAAGACTCCTACCAGTACCCCATGGTCCTAAAGACCACCACCAGTACCCTTAAAGACCCCTACCAGTACCCCATGGTGTTAAAGACCCCTACCAGTACCCCCATGGTCCGAAAGACCACCACCAGTACCCCATGGTCCTAAAGACCACCACCAGTACCCCATGGTCCTAACAGACCACCACCCCCAGTACCCCATGGTCCTAAAGACCACCCCCAGTACCCCATGGTCCTAAAGACCACCACCAGTACCCCATGGTCCTAAAGACCACCCCCAGTACCCCATGGTCCTAAAGACCACCACCAGTACCCCATGGTCCTAACAGACCACTACCCCCAGTACCCCATGGTCCTAAAGACCACCACCAGTACCCCATGGTCCTAACAGACCACTACCCCCAGTACCCCATGGTCCTAAAGACCACCCCCAGTACCCCATGGTCCTAAAGACCACTACCCCCAGTACCCCATGGTCCTAACAGACCACCACCAGTACCCCATGGTCCTAAAGACCACTACCCCCAGTACCCCATGGTCCTAAAGACCACCCCCAGTACCCCATGGTCCTAAAGACCACCCCCAGTACCCCATGGTCCTAAAGACCACTACCCCCAGTACCCCATGGTCCTAACAGACCACCACCAGTACCCCATGGTCCTAACAGACCACTACCACCAGTACCCCATGGTCCTAACAGACCACTACCACCAGTAGCAGGGGGGTAGAGTTCTCCCCCGGGGAGGCTCCTGCTGGTTCAGCCCGCCCCAGCAGGCAGACCTGGTCCCGGGCCAGGTACAGGACTGGTTTCGGCTCCAGACCTGAGGAGCGCCTGGCTGTAGAAGAGGAGGAGCAGGAAGCCGCACGTCTGAGCGTGAAACGCTGTGTGTGGGTTTTTAGATGTGAGTCAAAACACTGACCTTTTCACTTGTGCTTTTGTATGAACTTTGTAATCCCTCGAACATTTACAAGAGCGAGCACTGGGTAACCCCCCCCCCACCCATACGCATGCAAACACCACACCACACACACACACACACACACACACACACACAAAACACCTTACACACTCACATACAAAGGAACTATCGCTTTAACGTTGAATCTCCCACACAGACCTTCAGTTCCTAGCCTCCATGCGTTGTGTGTTCTACGCACACAGAACAGATCAAAACAATGTGGCTCATCTCCATCCTACATGCACCCTCTTGTTTTTTACATGCTGGCTTTCCTCTCCAGATCACCTCACATCGTGCGCTTCAACCACCAGCTGCAAAGCTTATGCGAAGATTGCGTTTGATGAAGATACCTGGATTATGTCAGACGTCATCATAACAACAAACCATGCATTCCTCACTGCCTGAACACAAACAATGGACTGGAGTTTGCCCACATGCTCTGGCTCACATCATCTAATGTGTGTATGTGTCACCTTTCAAACCTGTGTGTGTTTGTGTGTATGTGTCACCTTTCTCTCTGTGTGTGTTTTTTGAGGCCAGGTGGGAGTTTGTGTGTGTGTGTGTGTGCATGTGTATGTGTATGTGTATGTGTATGTGTGTGTGTGTGTGTGTGTGTGTGTGTGTGTGTGTGTGTGTGTGTGTGTGTGTGTATCGCCACAGCTTCCTGGGCTGGTCGTCCACTCTCTCCTCCCCACCATGGTTCTACTCCCAATGGGGCTGTCCAAGAATAGCCAGGAGGAACGTCCTAAAGCCTTCCTGGGTAAGAGATACTGGGCAGTACCAGGGGAGTTCTCCGTACAACATAAAGCTATCCCAACGTTGAGCTGGTAGAGGGACTGTCTAACCCTCCTCATGTTATTGTTACTCCCCAATGTTAGCTCTTCTGCTCGACCCACACGTTATTGGCTTTTAAAAGCATAGAACATGGATGTTAAATACTTATATAACAGAGGCATGAAGGAGTAGTAATTGTAAGGCTTCAACATTGAATCGTGTCTCACAGACTGAATCTCACAGGGGGCTGATTCAGCCTCATGGCCTTGAGATTAAAGATAGTTTGGCTCGCTGTCGTCGAGGGACGCTTCAGGGTTCATCAACAGCTACTTTCTGTTGCTTTAGTTTCGGATCATCCGGAAGACCGCACTGTTCAACAGCCCGGGAGGAAACATCACGTGGTGACACATTTCTACCACTGACGTCATTGTCCTCATCTCCAAGCAACCCCCCCACCGGCACTGACGTCACCGCGAGCCGAGCCGAGCGGTTGCCCGGCAACCCGTGCCTCGCGCTCGAGCCCGGCCCTGCCGCTCCGCTCGACGCTCTGACGCGCGGGTGACGTCAATAGTGCAGGAGGAGGAGTTCCCCTCGCGCTGTCTGTGGACTCCAGTGCATTCCAGCGGAGCGCCGAGCAGCACGAGGGACCCAAGCCGAGTCACGAGCATCTTAC
Source organism: Gadus macrocephalus (assembly GCF_031168955.1). Lineage (NCBI taxonomy): Eukaryota > Metazoa > Chordata > Actinopteri > Gadiformes > Gadidae > Gadus > Gadus macrocephalus. The sequence goes on along the minus strand of NC_082401.1, from coordinate 12,140,674 downwards.
GGCTCGCTACCGCAGACCACCACTTCACAGACCACCGCTCCAAAGACCCCCAACCGCTCCAAATACCCCCAACCGCTCCAAATACCACCACTCTACAGACCACCGCTCCGAAGACCTCTCTCCCCGTGGGGTCAAAGAAAACCAAAGTGCTGCTGCGTCCGTTTGTTAAACATTACTTTCCTTCAGTGCACCTTCTGTTTGTGGAATGACTGCGTTGGCCCGTGAGACCTGTGTGGACTGTGAGACCCGTGAGAGGAGCTGCCTGCCGGACGCTTGCTAAGGTAGGGATGTTTCCTGGATCATGTTAAACCTTTATCGGTGTCAGGACCCGTCTGGATTCTTGAGGATAGCAGCAGAGCATTCCTTAACCTGAGGTTGGCATCAAAGCCATATGGGAAATAGACGGCAAACTAAACTAAACACATTTATGATGTCTTCAAATGTATGCTCTTTTAAGCATTACAACTCATTATAGATAAGGTTAATTATAGTTAATTCATGTGCTATTTATCATGCAATGTAATTGTATTTATGTATTTTTTTCATTTTGATTTCATGCAAATGTATTAAAATTAAAATTAGTCATTGTCTATAACATTTAAATCTATACAAGAGTACTCTGCAGCAGGGAGTCATGAATGCATCAACACTCTGCAGGTTCTAAGGTGGTGCTGACCTCCACCCGACACCATGGTGGTGCAGACGGAGAACAGCCCTGCGGCTCCGCCCGGCGCCGCCCACGGAAGACCCCTCCAGGTGGGCTTCTACGAGATCCTCCGCACCCTGGGCAAGGGGAACTTCGCTGTGGTCAAACTGGCCCGCCACAAAGTGACCAAGACCCAGGTGAGCAGAATGGGGGTCAGGGGGGGTCTGTGTTCACCGTGGGGGTCAGGGGGAGTCTGTGTTCACCGTGGGGGTCAGGGGGGGGTCTGTGTTCACTGTGGGGGTCAGGGGGGGGTCTCTGTTCAGCCACCACGTCATAAGGACACACATGTTTCATTTTGACGGGTCATCTCTAGAATGTCACATTATGTAAAAGTGGTAACTGTTGCAGGTAGCCATCAAGATCATAGACAAGACACGGCTGGACCCCCAAAACCTGGAGAAGATCTACAGGGAGGTGCAGATCATGAAGCTGCTGCACCACCCGCACATCATCAAACTCTACCAGGTGAGGAGGTGTGTGTGTGTGTGTGTGTGTGTGTGTGTGTGTGTGTGTGTGTGTGTGTGTGTGTGTGTGTGTGTGTGTGTGTGTGTGTGTGTGTGTGTGTGTGTGTGTGTGTGTGTGTGTGTGTGTGTGTGTGTGTGTGTGTGTGTGTGTGTGTGTGTGTGTGTGTGTGTGTGTGTGTGTGTGTGTGCGTGCGTGTGTGTGTGTAATATACTAAGTGGCACCATAGAGTGACAGTACTCAGTCAGAACCGAGATCTAACCTCGACCTGTTGGTCAAGGGGCTGATTGTAGGGTTGCACAGGGGAGAAATCTTCAGCATCAGAATGGTGCAGAGCAGTTTTTGTCGTGATGCGACGTCGTGTTTTGTTGGGAATGTTGGTGACTAGTTGCGTTTTGCAAAGATGCAGTGAATTCTAAGCATACATTGAAAAAAAGCATACACACACACACACACACACACACACACACATATTCATGTCTCGATTGTGGTGTGTGAACAAAGGTCATTGCTGTGAGCATGAATACGAATAAAGAATGTCTGGGCGTGAGAGAGAAATATAATGAGTTCAACATTAGTCATAGCCACACATAGACAACAGGTGAAGCTCTGAGGGCATCACGCTATGTCTCTGGGGAACATTACAGGCGGGGTCAGGTAATTATTTTAAAAGCATTCTTTTCATATTAGTTGAATTCTCTTCACATCCCGACAGCATCAAATTCATTTGATTGCTAAAACATGCGGTATCCCGGTTGTTAAGGCTAGCAGACCTGCTGCTGAAGCTAGCAGACCTGCTGCTAACGCTAGCAGACCTGCTGCTAACACTACCAGACCTGCTGCTGAAGCTAGCAGACCTTTTGCTAACACTAGCAGACCTGCTGCTAACACTAGCAGACCTGCTGCTGAAGCTAGCAGACCTTTTGCTAACACTAGCAGACCTGCTGCTAACACTAGCAGACCTGCTGCTGAAGCTAGCAGACCTGCTGCTAACACTAGCAGACCTGCTGCTAACACTAGCAGACCTGCTGCTGAAGCTAGCAGACCTGCTGCTAACACTAGCAGACCTGCTGCTAACACTAGCAGACCTGCTGTAAACACTAGAAGACCTGCTGCTGAAGCTAGCCAGCTAGTCAAGTGTTCTGGGGAGAGGCTTGAGGGGCGTCCTGAGGGGGGGCTGGGATGTGTGTAGTGGGTTCATAGCCTAGTGTCGGCTGGCTGGTGTCTGTTGCCCAGCGGAGCTTCATGGATGTCCTGTGAGCATGTGAGCGGTTCCCAGGGATGCATGTGTGTCCACAGGTCTCCGTGTCGAGCCCAATCAGCCTCACTGCAGGGGTACCGGCCGCCGGGTTGCCGGGGTCACGTGATGCCACCAGCACCGGGGGCTTTAGCGGTGAAGCCTGCTAGTCTGCAGCACACAAAGGATCTGCTTATTAGAGCGCACCTCACTCCCCTGAATAACTGAGGCATGGGGGGTAACTGAGGCATGGGGGGTAACTGAGGCATGGGGGGGTAACTAAGGCATGGGGGGTAACTGAGGCATGGGGGGGGTAACTGAGGCATGGGGGGGGTAACTGAGGCATGGGGGGTAACTGAGGCATGGGGGGTAATGAGGCATGGGGGGTAATGAGGCATGGGGGGTAATGAGGCATGGGGGGTAACTGAGGCATGTGGGGGTAATGAGGCATGGGAGGTAACTGAGGCATGTGGGGGTAATGAGGCATGGGAGGTAACTGAGGCATGGGGGGTAACTGAGGCATGGGGGGGTAATGAGGCATGGGGGGGTAACTGAGGCATGGGGCAGCAGACACGCACACAACGCAGGGTGCTGCTCTCCCTCCGAGAGCAGGTCCTTCTGGTGACCTCCACCTCTCCTTGCCCTGAGGGGGGGTCAGGGGTCACTCCCCTCCAGGGTGTCGCTCCGTGCCTCCCGCTCTGGGGTAAGCGTCCCTGTGGTTCCCTGACCTCCGGGGTTCATCCGCTGGGAGGCTGTTTGAAGGAGACCAGCGTGACTCACGTGGGGCTTCGGCTTGTTGTCTTCTACTGAGTTCTCCACCCGGAGGGGTTTTCTGGAGAAGAGGAGGGTGTCTCTGATTTCAAGGAAATGGGAATCGCGTCTTTTCCGTTGAATTCGTCCCCCTCCAATGCGCAAGTCAGGAGGAGTCTTGGGAGTGTTGTTCTGGCCAAGAGAAAGGGAGGGAGGGGGCTAGGACACTGGATGGCTGACACATGACACGGTCTGTTGCCAACTCAGAGGAGGTCATAGTGTGTGTGTGTGTTTATGTGTGGACGTTCATGTGCGTGCATCCTGCGGAACTAGCAGAGGAAGAGATAGACTCAGGAAAGAGGAGGAGAGGTCAGAAGACGTCCACAACAACCAGAGCTGCAGCTGCTCAAGTACTTCAATGTGGAACATTGCCACCAACCAAAGGCCGTAGCTAAACTGTCTGTCTCTCTCTTTCTCTCAGGTCATGGAGACCAAAGACATGTTGTACATCGTAACAGAATATGCCAAAAACGGAGAGATGTTCGGTGAGTACAGAGTACATTGCTGCATCATCCCGTACACTGGTTCTGTCAGATGGGTGTACTGGTTGGGACTGGTTGTTAAGCTCCCATGTTCCCTTGCAGACCATCTGACCTCCAGCGGCCGCATGAGTGAAGACGAGGCACGCAGGAAGTTCTGGCAGATCCTGACGGCGGTGGACTATTGCCACCGGCGCCACATCGTCCACCGCGACCTCAAGACGGAGAACCTGCTGCTGGACGCCAACATGAACATCAAGCTAGCTGGTGAGTCGGCCCACAGACCGGAGGGGGACGGCACCCTCCCTACGGATGTGACCTGGTCAGGCTCCTTCATGGATCACTGCCAATAGACGACTTTAGTTCTTTAGCTAAGCGAGTGCCATAATGATTCACTTTGTGTGAGGCTAATATTCTCATGACTGAATTAGACGTCAAACAGCAACCTTTGTTATGTGTTCAACATCTAATACAAACATATAGAAGAAACGCAAAAAAATTCACAGACATCCATACATAAACACAGGAAATGTGATGGCGTGAATTCAGCCAGACAACGAGCCCTTTGTGCACTAAGTGACAGTATTATTAGCTTGATTATATCTGTTCCATTCCAGTCCTTTGGCCCAGTGGAACCTAAACTTATCTTACAAACCACTTTTCTGCCATAAGCCGACGGGAATCGCAGAATAAGATGGAAACACCCTGAGCTCTAAGTGGTTGCTAATTAGCCCTCCTTCTCCCTCTGGGTAGACTTTGGATTCGGGAACTTCTACAACGCGGGCGAGCCGCTGGCCACGTGGTGCGGCAGTCCGCCCTACGCCGCGCCTGAGGTGTTCGAGGGAAAGGAGTATGAAGGCCCTCAGCTGGACATCTGGGTGAGCCTCCAGAACTCACAGAGTAGCTCCCCACCACAGAGCGACCAGCACAGTCCCCGGGACTCTATCCCCACTCTGACCCCGCTGCTCCTCTCCCTTGTCCTGCAGAGCCTCGGGGTGGTCCTCTACGTCCTGGTGTGCGGCTCCCTTCCCTTCGACGGCCACAGCCTCCCTGTGCTCCGGCAGAGGGTCACAGAGGGACGCTTCAGGATCCCTTTCTTCATGTCGGAAGGTAGGAAGTCCCCACACAGGCGCAGGGGGAAAGGACTACCCAGCTATTGCTGCAGTTAGAAATGAGGGGTATTAGAATGCCAGGCTTCCCTGTGTTGAGCTGAACATAAACAGAGGATCTCATCTCGTCCCTTCTCCCTCCAGACTGCGAGAGCCTCATCCGTAAGATGCTGGTGGTGGACCCGGCCAGGAGAATCAGCGTGGCCCAGATCAAGCAGCACCGCTGGATGATGGCGGACCCGGCCGCCCCCCTGCAGACCCTGGGCCATTCCTTGACGGAGTACAGCTCCAACCTGGGGGACTACAGCGAGCCGGTGCTGGGCATCATGAACGGCCTGGGCATCGACCGCCAGAGGACCATCGAGGTAAACCCGACCCCTGGATCTGGGACCTGAAACGGTGCTCAACATTGTCAGGAGGGTGGCGGGGCATGAGTCAGGGTGCAGAGGGTGGGAGTGTGAGGATTAAACTGAACGGTGTGTGAGCTTCCTGACGCCAGGCTGAACCCCACATAGGGCTGGCTTACAGCTAACTCTGATGGTAGGAATAGCATCATCTTTGTCATTATACAATCAGTGCCCTAAAGTAGCCCTTCTAGCAATGTCGTTTTTGAGGGCCTCATGCTGTGGGTATAGGATAGGATAGAGCGGAAAGCAAACCAACAGCCACTAACAAGCACCTGTGTGCTCCTTCAGTCCCTACAGAGCAGCAGCTACAATCACTTCTCCGCCATCTACTACCTGCTGCTGGAGCGGGTCCGGGAGCACCGGGCCCAGCAGCTCAGCCGCCAGACCTGGACCCAGAGACCCAGGAGCACCTCCGATACAAGCGCCCCAGAGGTGGGGGCCATGCCTGACCTTTAGCACAGACTTTCACAAGTTCAAGACCTGTAAATTCAATATCTCAACCTTCTATGTTCCTTCGCTTTCCTCAGCTGATTATGGACCCCAGTGAAGGCTTCAGAAACACACCATTTTCCATTCCGACCACCGCGTGTGGCCATCCTGTTTACCCCGAAATGGAGTGCGACCAAGGGGGATTGTTCCAGGTAAAACCTTCGATGTTATAGTTTTAAACTAGCACTATCCACGTTCCTTAGAAAACAAAGCTAGCGCTCAGCATTCACACCCATCCGTCTCCAGTCCGTCTGCGGCTAACTGTTAGCATACCCCCCACCCGTCTCCAGTCCGTCTGCGGCTAACCGTTAGCATTTCCCCCATCTGTCTCCAGTCCATCTGCGGCAAACCGTTAGAATTCCCCCCATCTGACCCCAGTCCGTCCGCGGCTAACTGTTAGCATTCCCCCCATCTGTCTCCAGTCCACCTGTGGCTAACCATTAGCATTCCCCCCATCTGTCTCCAGTCTGTCCGAGGCTAACCGTTAGCGCTCCCCCCTGTCTCCAGCGAGTGGTGTTTCCAGTGGAGGCCAGCCTGAACCGGCTGCTGTGGAACCGCTCCATCTCCCCCACCAGCCTGCTGGAGACCAGCATCAGCGAGGAGGTGAGGCCGCATGACCTGGAGGACGAGGAGGAGGCTGGCCGGTCCCCCGGACCCATGGGCCTCCCCACCACCGCCTCCCGGAGACACACGCTGGCCGAGGTGTCCGCTGGCTTCCATCAATGCAGCCCACCTTGTGAGTATTCCCTCACAGGAGCGGGTGCTTTTGTTCCGATGTCCTGTCATGATGCTCTGGCTCTACTTTAACTCCTTTATTTTCTGCCCTTGCAGGCATCGTGGTCAGTCCTTCAGAGGGTGCCTCTTCTGACGGCTGTTTGAGGTCCTCGTCCAGCCAGCATCCCTCTATGCAGGCCTTCAGCGGGACTGAGCGTGGAGGCCTGCTCCCTCCAGGATCCTCTCTGGCCCTCTCCGCCCACCTCCTGCCCCAGACGCAGGGCTGCCTCCCTGCCGCCAGCTTCCAGGAAGGCCGGAGAGCCTCCGACACATCCCTCCCACAAGGTGAGAGGAACCGACGAGCTTGAGTCATCACAATAACAAATACTGACCTGAGAACTCTCCTCACAGTCTGTGCTGTTTGGTGTGACTGGCCACCAAAGGGTATTTTGTAGCTCACTACTTCCTGTGCCTTCTTGCAGGACTCAAAGCGTTCCGGCAGCAACTGAGGAAGAACACTCGCACAAAAGCGCTCTTGGGATTAAACAAGATCAAAGGTCTGACGAGGCAGGCTGCCCCGCCTCCTTCCTGTAACCGTGGCAGCCGTGGGTCACTGGGTCCGACCCTCTCAGAGCATCGCAGCATGCTCGAGGAAGTGCTGCATCAGCAGAGGTGAGCTTGAGACATGGGAGCACATGCATGCTGGCTAATGCATGCACTCACAAATGCAGAGAAATAGACAAAAACATTGACTTAGTGCAGCACTTCATCCATTAAATCCACTTTGTCTTGGTTGAACAGGATGCTGCAGATTCAACACCAGCCAAAAACCCAGGCCCTTCAAGGACCATCCTCCCAGAATCCCCGGCTGTTCCTGACTCAGCAGACCTCGCCGTCCCCTCCCCCAGCCACTTTGTTTGCCTCTTCAGCTTCCTCACACCTCCAGAGCGACCCACAGTACGCCCTGCCTCCATGCTCTCTGCCTCCGTGCTCTCTGCCTCAGTGCTCCCTGCCTCAGTGCTCCCTGGCTCAGTGCTCCCTGGTTCAGTGCTCCCTGGCTCAGTGCTCCCTGGCTCAGTGCTCCCTGGCTCAGTGCTCCCTGCCTCAGTGCTCCCTGCCTCAGTGTGCCATGCCTCAGGGCTCCCAGCCTCCTCAGACGGCTCCGGTTGTGCCAGTGTGCAGCCCCTGGCAGCAGCCCCTCAATCCACCTTCACAGTCCAGCTCCTGCTCCTCATCGTGCCCCTGCTACCCGTCCAGTGTCTCCCCGGTGGCCTCTGCTGCCGACCTCCTGGAGGCCCACCTGCACATCAGCCAGCCGCCCCACATCAGCCACCCCTCCAGCCACCCCTCCAGCCTCCAACTACAGCACCTGCCCCAGGACTTGGGGATCGGCGGTCCCCTTGTGCTCCCGTCTGGTCCAACGGCCTGGGACCTGGGCTGCCTCAGCGGGGACAACGAAGACGTGCAGGAGCCCGGTCTGGTTGGACAGCCGCAGCTGAGCAGCTGTGTGATGGTGAAGTGAAAACATGAGCAATCCCTCAGACCAATCATGTGCTCGCTAACTATCCTACTGGTGGAAAGGTGTCCGGAGAAAAGGCTGGAGTGGAGGCAGGCAGTGGACTAAAGTTCAAACAACATGAAGCAAGCAACATGTTTACATTTTGTTTTGAAGATAGGATGCACAAATGCGTCTTCTTCACAGATCTACGGATATTGGTCTCTCGTGTGGATGTGGATGTCTCTACTTTGGGTATAATATAGACTGAAGTCTAAGCAATAACCAAACTCTGGAAGGCTTTGAATTTTTACAAGATGACCAGAGAAGCAATAACAAAGTTGGGCTGGAAGTACTCCTCAAAAGACCCTGAGCCAAACTTCCAAAGGGCACACAGACAAAGCCCTCCATCGCACAGAACCCCCCGAGACGGATCAAACCAGGGTTCAGGTGTTACAGTTCCTTATAAGGTATGCTCCTGAGACCATGTTTCATCAATGTTCTTTGAGGATACCATTCTCCTCTGCTTCTCTTCTAGGTAACGCTTTGACTTTGATTTTGAGAGCACCGCGTTGTTTTCCACTGTGCTTGAGGGAAGATCTTCCCAGTCTTTATTCTGTCAGGATTTCCGACCTCGTTGCGTCCATCCCTGGCAGCGGGGTTATGAGCGTGATGCGTCACACCGCTTTCCCGGACCTTCTGCTCAAGGTCCTGACTTGGTATTGAAACTGTGATAATGTTGGCTTCTTTCCGAGTTCTGCCCGAGCTTACGCTCACCTGAATTTAAATTGACGACAAGGTGTGGATGAAAGATGGGCGAAGGACATATTATATAGGCTGATGTATATCTCAATGACGTCAGCACAACAGGTTTGTTCAGTCAGCTTGCTGGCGTCTGATCATACTGACTTAAAATGTAATTACTACCTCCATAGCTCACCATGTTCGAAACGGGATTTGATTTGTTAACCTGTCCTCTAAACTCCTGAGTCCCAGAGGTAATGCTGTCTTATCTGTCTGGCTTAATTTTTATCAATAACGGAACAAAGATCACAGTATTTCATTGTGAAATATGAAGGAAAGTGAGGCGATGGATATTCATAGGATGGCCAATATGCATTCTCTGCACTATTGTTACTTGTCTTTTTATACGGCTGGTACCAATTAAATGAGCTTATAACACAATACTGTAGAATTGGACAAAGACGTGGTGTTAAACGCTCTTTCTCCAACTGACAGGCTTTCAGGATTTCCTCTTCTCTATTATGTAGTGCTGCAAGGCATAATTTGGTTCGAAACCAAAGTCTGAGAATCTCAACAAAGGTGTACTCTAACACGTGCACACTACTGATTTTCCTCTGCTATGTCCCCAAACATAGCATGCTGGTAACTACTAGCACTCCAGCGTTATCCCTTTGGCTTTTTCTATGTGAAAGCTTCCTCTGCCTCCAGTCGCTGAAGCTACTCTGTGCTGTAACATCCCTAAGCTGTTGTTAGAATTATCGTGGTATCCATTTTGTACTTTTCAACAAAAAAATAAGTACCAGAAATAATAGGATAAATATGTGTGTATACAGCAATACAATTTATTTGCTGGAAACTGATTATCTTGAACTGTCTGTAGCCTCTGTGGTTCAAGGTCACTAGAACTTGTTTAGCGCAACAAAAACTGTTTTAGATGTTCTATGCTGTCTGTTCAGAGCGTGAATTAGCTAACTAAGCTACGTCAGCTATGCTAACCACACATTGTTCGGTTGGTTAGCCACATATCTGTGTGTATCTGGTGATGAAGAACAGTTAAATTTTCTTCAGAAACAAGCAGTGTTGATATATTACTGTAGACGGCACTCACCAACAAAGCGTGTGCCTTGCTCGTGAACAAACCCCGCGACACGAGCAACCCCAAAGCGAGGAGAAGCCCGACTCCGGACCATCCGCTCCTCCTGATGTTCTCCTACCTGACAGAAGAAACACACGTCGCACTTTATACCTTTTGTTACGTCAAGGTTTGGTTTTCTCCCAACTTCACATTGAAACACTAAAGACTGAAACCTGGAAGAGAACCCTTTTCAACAAACTTTAAATAGGAACTGTAACGTTAGTTCAATCCTCACAATTTGTAAGATTGTATATTTGTGTGTGTGTGTGTGTGTGTGAGAGAGTAGGAATGTAGGAGTTCCCAAGAACGTTTTTTATTTTATTTATGTGATAATAGAATTGCATATTTATTTGAATAAAGATCATTTATTAGAAACTTTGGATTTGTACTTGAACTCTTTACCTGCGTCTCAGTGGTGAACCAGAGACACACACACACACACACACACACACACACACACACACACACACACACACACACACAGCCCTCCTCTTGTGTGGTCAGAGGTAACAATGGAGCCTTCCCCTGAGTTCTCTACCAGTCACCACAAACACGTCAGCACGTCGCCAGCTGCAGACTGAGGGGGTCATGGTGTGTGTGTGTGTGTGTGTGGTGTGTCAGTAGCCAGGGCCGCGATGGTGCTGGGTTCAGAGGCCGGTAGCTCTGTGTGTCATTGGGTCTCAGAGGGGGGGCAGGTCTCTGTCGGTGGGTCTCAGAGGGGGGGCAGGTCTCTGTCGGTGGGTCTCAGGGGGGGGGCAGCTCTGTGTCGGTGGGTCTCAGAGGGGGGGCAGGTCTCTGTCGGGGGGTCTCAGAGGGGGGGCAGAGAGAGAGAGATACACGTAGAGATGGAGTTGGGGCACAGTCGTTCCCGTGATTCAGAGTCTGAGGAATTCCTCCCCACCTTGGTGATATCTTTTCGACGGGACTTTAACAACGAAGGGTTGAATTTTCCAACTGGTGAAAAAATGGAAATTCATAATATGAAGCTGTCAAAGCAAGCAAGGAAACTTGTTGAATGGTAAAATAAAAGGTTGAGCTATTTATTGCACACACACATGCAGATCAGCCAATCATGCACAGGCCTCCAGAGGTTAGGGTTAAACCTAATCCTAACTGTATGACTTTTTGAACGGATCTGGTTCTGCAAGTAAATTTCCCATTCATTTTCTCCATTGACTTTTCAGAAAATTGTTTTATAAAGACTTTTAAGCCTGGAACCAAGGCAATTATCCCACAAATTAGTAGTGATCATAAAACATTTGATTCGGGCCGAGTGTGGTTGCTAAGAGACGGTGGACAGTTATATAAGGGAATAACGATTCTCGTTAAAACATGTGAATTCCGGTTCGTATTCATTCAGCATCATGTATCCCTAGCCTTTATGTGACACAAATTACGTTATAGCACTGCTATATCATATATTTATTTATTTAATTTGGTATTTATTATTTACTCCAGCAGATTAACGACTTAATTAGTACATCTCATGTCAGCTAACTAGCCAGCCCGCCAAACTCACCACAGCCCTGTCGTCTGCTCCTTCATACTGGTCCTCAAACCCTCCAGTACATAGCCAGACCTGTACTGGTTTCACCCCTTTGGACACTGGTCCTCGTCTCTAATAAACCGCATCACGTCAAAAGGGACATCATAGCTCTGCTCTCCGGGAAACCATCGAGGTCAGTCGTGGCCGGTCGTGGGGCGGTAATCGACGAATTGAACTCCGCGCCGGCGGTAAACGTTTCCATGGTAACAGCGAGCTCCACCAATCACAGACGTCGTGTTACACTTTAGGATTGTGGGTAGTGAAGTGCTTTTAAATGATTCGAATAAAAATGTTTATCTTTTCAACATTTCTTGAAGTTGTGGCTTCTACAGGACAAAACGTGTGTGTTACGACAAAACGGCTTTTAAATCAAAACCTATATGCCGAATATGAACCACACTGTTGCGCTCTATTTGAAACATATTTCGCTCACTCAGTTCCTTGAAGGGCTTCAAGTTTGCCCTATATACATTGTTGGTTTTCAAACACACACACACACACACACACACACACACACACACACACACACACACACACACACACACACACACACACACACACACACACACACACACACACACACACACAGAGACAAACAGAAAAACAGACACCTCACCTAGGCTACAGACATTCACCACTTTGATTATTTAAATGTCAGAAAGTTCGGTTTATTTTCCTTTCCTTCATCCAACTTCATGTCTGAGGATTAGCTTTTCCTTTTGTGTCTGTCTGTCTGTCTGTCTGTCTGTCTGTCTGTCTGTCTGTCTGTCTGTCTGTCTGTCTGTCTGTCTGTCTGTCTGTCTGTCTGTCTGTCTGTCTGTCTGTCTGTCTGTCTGTCTGTCTGTCTGTGTGTGTGTGTGTGTGTGTGTGTGTGTGTGCGTACGTGCGTGTGTTTGCCAGCGGTAGTAAGAGGGTCGACTGTATTTGTGTAACTAGCATTCAGAGGGCAGATAAGTGGGCCTGGCACAGGGGTGACGTGGGGGGTAGGGGGGAAGTGGAGGGACAGAGGATTTGATTGGCTGAGGAAGCAGGCAATTTTTTGCCCTAGCCTACCAATCAGAGGGCTAGATTTGATTTACTGGAGGTCAGAACTACAGAACAAGCACCTTGTTGTAGAGGTATATATGCTGTATATATATACTGTATGTATAATTATATATATATACACATTTTATGTTAGTCTTTTATTATATGAGACGTATAAAACCTGGTCCTTGGAGCTGAGCCAGGGCAGTTTAATTCGTTTACTTTGTATCCTGCCTCTGAACTCTTATATCGTCAGAATAACCGACCAATCACAGGCGCCGCAGCGCTGCTCGGGAGACATCAGGGGGGGCGTGTCCTTAGACTCTGGCCTGGGAGGGCCAGACGGACCCACCTCACAGAACGGCCCTGAGGTTGTCAGCATCTACACACACACACACATACACGCACTCCCACACGCACACGCAAACACACTTGTGTTAACGCACACACACACACACACATACACGCACTCCCACACGCACACGCAAACACACTTGTGTTAACGCACACACACACACACACATACACGCACTCCCACACGCACACGCAAACACACTTGTGTTAACGCACACACACACACAAACACACACACTTGTGTAAACGCACACACACACATACACACACCAGAGATATACACATTCATACACACGGCCATAGGTACGCACACAGACACACGGGTACACGTACACACGTAGGTAGCCACACACGAGCGTACACACACACACACCCACACACACACCCACACACATGCGCTTCCTCGACCACGGTACTATAGAGGTCCATCTCAGACTTCAGAACAGAGGAGTAATCAGAGACCTGCTCTATCAGCCAATCACCCGACACCCCAGGGCCCGGGGGGGGGGGGGGTCAGACCGTAACCAGAGAGTGCTGAGTACTCCCATGATGACCTCCGTGCCAGGAGGAAGTGGAGGAGAAGGTGGGGGGGGGGAGGAGGTGGTGAGTGTGAGAGGCCAGGGAGAGTGGAGCCCACTCACAGACCCAGGGTGCAGTGGCAGGCCTCGGCCACCGGCGGCGCTGTAGGCTGACTCAGAGCAGGCCAGCCAGAGCGCGTCTCACTGCAGGGAGGCTCTTCATCACTTACTGTTGTCAACTTGTGTGACGCACACTCAGGATTCACTTCCTCTGGTTATTTCTGGAGAAATTTGATCTGGATTTTTCAGCTGGACGTTAATACCAGTAGCATACATTCATCTACATTTGGAAACACACATTTAGTCACCACTATCTTGTGCCGCGTTTCCACTGCAGGGTGCGGAACGGATCGGATCGCAAAGGGGCGGTAGGGAGGGGGCAGTATAGCCCAGCTCAGTTCCGAGGTCGCGTTTCCACTGCCGACAGTACCCTTGGTGGTAGGCCGGATGTCAATCGCCGCGGCAGCTACGTAAACATCGTAAACAACGTCTTCCTCCGCAAGAATGCAGACGAACGTCTCCACCTCCTTGTTCGCCCAAGCAAGCTTTTTACGCGACATGTTAATTGTAAAGAATAATACCTTGAGGCTACTGTTTGTTTGTTTTTATCCCCGCGTCACCCGGAAGTGACGATTCTGTCGACCAATCAACGGAGGGGGGGTGTAGCTAGAATTCCAGGGTACCCTTTCAGGCGTCTGGTCTCGTTTTGGGTACCGCAACGGAGGAGTCCCTAGAATGGGGTCGGAACGGGTACGGCAAAGTCCGGGTCACGCCCACTTTTGGCGGTGGAAACGCGATCCGACCCGCACCTTTGCGATCCGATCCGTTCCGCACCCTGCAGTGGAAATGCGCCACTAGTCTCGCAAAGCCAGACCAAACTACAGCAAGTAGAATGGTCTGGAACCACGCTACCTCAAGCCGTCTATCCGTGGGGAAACTGGGCGGGCCTGTTTTTATTTCTTTAAACCAATCCCAATCGTCTAGGGCGGGGCTAAGCCCGGGAAGCAGCAGCGGTGTCCATGCAAAATAGTGCCGGGGGGAAATGCCAGCAACCGGAAGGGGAGGAGTAGTGGTGAAATCCGACGCTAGGCAATAGATGCTGTCCACTTCCGTTCAGCCAGACTACCACTTTCCTGACAAGCTGAAGAACTCCTGGTCAGCAGGAGGTGTGTGTGTGTGTGTGTGTGTGTGTGTGTGTGTGTGTGTGTGTGTGTGTGTGTGTGTGTGTGTGTGTGTGTGTGTGTGTGTGTGTATAATGATGTCATCGCAGGTCAATGGATGGAAAACAAACATCAGCAGCAGCTGAACTGGATCCAGAGCACGGACCACGCGGTCAGGGGTTAGCCGCTGCACTTATTCACACTCATATTTCACATGAACAAATATTGATGTTTTCTACTCGACTGTGTCGCACTCAGAGGTCCGCCCGCGGCGGGGGAGTGGCCATAAGAGGGGCCGATAGAGACGGTTCATCCTACACCCTGTCCTGGACCGGCCGGTGTGGCTCGGTGTCACACTCGGTGTCACACCCGGTCCCACACTAGGTGTCACACTCGGTGTCACACCTGGTGTCACACCTGGTGTCCCAACTGGTCCCACACTAGGTGTCACACTCTGTGGCACACCTGGTGTCCCACCTGGTCCCACACTAGGTGTCACACTCTGTGTCACACCTGGTGTCACACTCGGAGTGGTGAAGCATACCTGGGCGTATACGAGGTGCATTGACTGCCTCTGTGACGAGGGACGGGACATTATGGGATGTCGAGGGAGAGGCTGCTGTCCTGCGGTGACGTGCTGAGAGAGTCTCCTGTTACACAAGCTCATCCTGGCCAGCCCACGTCAGCATCCTCCTCCATCCTCCCTCCCCAAACACACCCTCTCTGTCCCCCACTCTCACTCCATCTCCCACCAGCAGCCATGTTTAATAGATATTCAGGAGACGACAACAGCTGATATCCTATTATATATCACATAAGAGAGAGAGAGAGAGAGAGAGAGAGAGAGAGAGAGAGAGAGAGAGAGAGAGAGAGAGAGAGAGAGAGAGAGAGAGAGAGAGAGAGAGAGAGAGAGAGAGAGAGGGAGAGAGAGAGAGAGTCACACAGGCAGAGAGGGGACAGATATAAAGACACATAGACAGACAGATAGAAACAGACAGTTGGTGTCAGTGCTGTGCTTTCTAGCGGGAATGGGGGGGAGGAGAGGGAGGGTGAGAGGGGAGTCATGGACGTGGGGGGATGACCTGGTGAATGCAGCGGAGGGTCAGTTAGGTAACAGAGGGGGAGGGAGGGGAGGAGGGGGAGGGAGGGAGGGGAGGAGGGGCGGTCAGCCACCCGGCGGGGCGCCCAGAGACGGGCTGGTCGTGGCGTCCTGTGACATCATCACCGCCTGCAGCGGGGGGCGGCGACACATCGTCTGCTCCGTGCTCAATTCAGCTGCACCATGACAGGGGTGTGTGTGTGTGTGTGAGTGTGTGTGTCTGTCTATGTGTGTGTGTGTGTGTGTGTCTGTATCTATGTGTGTGTGTGTTTGTGTGTGCGTGTACCTGCGTTTGAATTCCTCTGAAGGTCGAGGAGGGTTTGTGGGCGGAGCCTGGAGTCTCGGTATGAGGCCACGGCGTTCGTATTGTGTTGCCAGTACATCAGTACATGGCCCGTATAATGGATTGTATACTCATGGTCATACACAAGAAATACAATTATAATTATTGATTATGATGGATTGTTTATGAATGTAATTAGCAACAAAGCTCCTTTTCATTGTGCACTGCTGCTTCTAAAACACAGATAACTGCACCCGAGTCAGGATGGGCCGCGGGTCGACTGGCACCCGAAGGTGGCTAGTTGGACCCCCAGCTGCTGAGAGCCGAAGTGTCCCTGAGCATGACCCCATCCCCAACCGGTCCCCCCAATCACCGGTGACCGGTGATTGGTCACCGGTCACCAAGCAGTCCATTAAGTCTCTGAAGAAAAGCGCTAAATAAATGTAACGTTATTAAATAACAATAACGCCACATGAGAAGTAGTTTTAGGGGATGTGGAGGGAGGCCCTCTTCAGACAGCCGCTCTCTAGTGTTCGGATCCACTGACACGCTGCTAGCGCCCCCTGGAGGTGGGCGTTATCAATTCAGGCTGGTCCAGGATGACGTCTCCCACATTGCTTCATGTAATCATAGAATATTGTCTTCCACAACGCAAATTTGTTTATGTTGACCATAAAATAAAAAATCAGCTCTTTTCCGAACCGCTATAAACCCATTGGAATATTTTTCAGGAAAATTACATTTTCTACCTAGACACATGTTAAAAATCAATTGATCCTGTTAAAATGGTTTGTTGGCCCATTCTATACATATTGAACAATGATTTTTAAACAATATTGTTGAATATAAATTCAAAGTTTATTTAAGGAAGCAAGTTGGACACTTGGCAAGACAGAAAATAACATTGAATGATTAATTAACAGAAAGAGATGATTGAGTATGAAGGACCTGACGTGACTTACATTACAACCCTCTATCGCTGGATTTAATCAAACTCTTAAAAGCATCCACCACAATTCTTACAAGATGCTCAAAATACTTTAAAATGAACCACCACCACATCTGTGGGATAAAACTCCAAATCCATCAATCGCCTCTTATTGCACATTAAGCAGCAGTTAGCTCTCAGCTTCACAGTCATTGTGAAATAGGGTCACCCCTCAATTGATCTTTCGAGGTTAAATAAAGGAAAATGAAATGGAAAAAAATGACATTCAGTTTAAGTTAACTTGTACCACGACCAACCTCAGCCCACACTCAGTAACCCCCTGCTCCTGTCTTGTAACTTCATTAGCTTAGTTCATTTGGCACCAACATCTGCAGCAGGGTGACCTAAACCGCCTCACTCAAGTTCCTTTGCTGTAATCAACTTGGCCGCTAGATGGCGCCATCGGGCCTTCACTTTAATTGCTAAATAACGCGCGTTGACTGACCTTTATTCCTTTACCCCCCCCCCCCCCTAACTGGAATGTAACAAATTGAAGACTCCAGCCTGACCCCCTCCCCTCAGGTAAGACCCCCCTCCTGCTCAGACAGGAAGTGGTCACAGAGACATGTCGTCGGGCAGCGAGCGCTCAGAGGGGGGGCGCTCCAGGCTCTGGGCGGCGGTGATGTGGGTCAGCAGGTCCACGGCCGTCACCACGCCGAACACCGTCTGCCTGGTCCGCTGAGAGCCGTCCTCCAGGTCTGCACAGAGCGGCCATGTTAAAGGGCCCTCTACTGGAGGGACGCACAACACCAGGGGGACAGACACACAACACCAGGGGGACAGACACACAACACCAGGGGGACAGACACACAACACCAGGGGGATAGACACACAACACCAGAGGGACACAAACACACAACACCAGGGGGACAGACACACAACACCAGGGGGACACAGACACACAACACCAGAGGGACAGACACACAACACCAGGGGGACAGACACACAACACCAGGGGGACAGACACACAACACCAGAGGGACAGACACACAACACCAGAGGGACACAAACACACAACACCAGAGGGACAGACACACAACACCTGTGGGCCGCAGACACACAACACCAGGGGGACAGACACACAACACGCTGCAGGCAGAACGCCGGCTCAGTGACCACAGGGAGGAGTGTTTGAGTCCCAGCTGGAAGGCACTCTGTTCACCCCCATGCCCAGTCTACTGAGACGCATCCGTGACCAGTAAAACCAGTAGACTGCTCCTTCATGACCGCTCTCTGGAAAAACTAAAGTCAGTCAGTCAGTCAGTCAGTCAGTCAGTCAGTCAGTCAGTCAGTCAGTCAGTCAGTCAGTCAGTCAGTCAGTCAGTCAGTCAGTCTGTCTGTCTGTCTGTCTGTCTGTCTGTCTGTCTGTGTTTGGATTCATCTGAAGATTGAAGAGGGTTTGTGGGCGGAGCCTGGAAGTCTCGGTATGAAACCACGCCGTTGTCATTGTGTGTGTGTGTGTGCGTCCATGTTTCCTCTCTAGTCGCTACACAGTTAATGTTTCTCGATGTGAGTACTCCGTGCTCCTTCTGGGATGCGGTGTCCTATTACGACAACAACAACAACTCCAGCTGTTCTCCTGTCAATGATCAGAGCCTCTTGGTCAAAGATTGGCCACCGGTGACCAAGCAAAGGGTCGGGCAGAATGCTTACACTGGGTCTGCTCGTGGACCACCAGGGCGAAGTGGTCCTTCTCCAGGATCCCAGACAGCTTCCCCAGGGTGTCCATGAGACCCACCTGGCAGGGCAAGGAGGGTCAGGGTCAAGGGTGTGTGTGTGTGTGTGTGTGTGTGTGTGTGTGTGTGTGTGTGTGTGTGTGTGTGTGTGTGTGTGTGTGTGTGTGTGTGTGTGTGTGTGTGTGTGTGTGTGTGTGTGTCCCACCTTCTTGAACTGTGTGTAGAGCACCTTGCTGACGGGGTCAGAGGGCATGACCCGACCCGCCAGCACACAGGACAGCATGTTGCCGAGGGTCACCATGCCCAGGATCAGGCTGGGGGGGGGGAGGGAGAGTGTTAGAGACCGTGGAGGAGTGAGGCGCTCTAGATCTGGAGGAGTGAGGCGCTCTGGATCTGGAGGAGTGAGGCGCTCTAGATCTGGAGGAGTGAGGCGCTCTGGATCTGGAGGAGTGAGGCGCTCTAGATCTGGAGGAGTGAGGCGCTCTAGATCTGGAGGAGTGAGGCGCTCTGGATCTGGAGGAGTGAGGAGCTCTAGATCTGGAGGAGTGAGGCGCTCTGGATGGATCTCGTACGCCGATGGCACCCGTCCATCGGAGTGGGTGTGGAGTGCGTCTGTGGTGGGGGGACTGGGAGCCGCTCTAGACGCTACCCTCTCCTCCCATTATGTCAGGGTCTGCCCGACCTGTCAATCACTGGAGCGGGAACCCTCCCCATGGAGGGGGGGGTTCTAGATCTGGGTTCTACCCCCAACCTCTGAACAGCCTGTCTAGGTGTCACCATGACGATAAGACCCGGTGAGGCCTGTCTAGGTATCACCGTGACGATAAGACCCGGTGAGGCCTGTCTAGGTATCACCGTGACGATAAGACCCGGTGAGGCCTGTCTAGGTATCACCGTGACGATAAGACCCGGTGAGGCCTGTCTAGGTATCACCGTGACGATAAGGGGGGGGGGCGTACCCGGACTGGTCCACCACGGGGGCCTGGTCCAGGCTCCGCCCCCGCAGGATGCTGATGGTGGTCGCCAGGGAGACGGAGGGCAGCACGGTGAAGGGGGCGGAGAGGTGGAGGCCCTGCAGGGTGGAGCTCCACCACCTGAGGAGAGACGCCAGCGTTACCTCACATCGGGGTCAGGGGTTAAGGGTCAGGGGTCACGGTCAGGAGCAGAGCCTCACCAGGGCATGGCCACCGCCCGGTCCTCGCTCAGGAAGCCCTTGTCACTCATCCAGCTGTCGCTCAGGAACTTGGTCCTGGAGCAGAGAGCAGAGAGCAGGTGGGGTCAATACACCTGAGGTATACTCTAATACACATCCCAGGGCCCCCCCCCTCTGAACCCCCCTCCCCCCCTCCTCTGCCCCCCCCCCCCCCCCCTCCTCTTCTGCCCCCCCCTCCTCTGCCTCCTCCCCCTCTGCCCCCCCCTCACCCCCCCCTGTTCTCACATGTAGTTGCGGACCGAGTCGGGCAGCACCACCACACAGCGCTGGTCCTCTCTCAGGTCCTTGGCCGCCCGCATCGCTGCCGCCATGGCCGTCCCCGCACTGCCTCCTACACACGCACACGCGCATTCACACGCACACGCACACGTCACAGAGAGAGTGAAGCCATGTCAGGCATAAGCCTCTGAACGTCCTCCTGGTGGTTTAAGGGTCAACATCACTTTGTATTGAAAGGGCCTCTTGTCTCACACATGAAGTGACAACTGACCGATATAAATCACGTCTTTATTAACCTGGTCTACGTCAGAGAACATGTGATAGAGTCAGGGAGGGGTTGGTCTTAAGTGATGAGGTTAAGTGAACGCCATTGGCTGTAAGTGCTACACCAGTTTGACTGACAGTCCGTCTCCCCACTCGTCAGGTCTTACCGCACAGAAGCCCCTCCTCCCGTATTAGGCGGCGGGCCATGATGAAGCTCTCCTCGTCAACGGTCTTACACCACACGTCAATCACCTGGAAGACATGTTAACATCAGACTGACATGTTAACATTACAGACTGACACGTCAATCCTCTGGAAGACATGTTAACATCATACTGACATGTTAACATTACAGACTGACACGTCAATCCCCTGGAAGACATGTTAACATCAGACTGACATGTTAACATTACAGACTGACACGTCAATCACCTGGAAGACATGTTAACATCAGACTGACATGTTAACATCAGACTGACATGTTAACCTCCCACAGACTGACATGTTAACATCAGACTGACATGGTAGCTGGTTGGTTGGGGTATGTTTGTATGACTCACCGAGCTGTCCAGCACCGTGGGTACGAAGTCGTAGCCGATGCCCTCTACCTCGTAGGCGCTGGGCTCGGGGCTGTTCAGCGGGTCGGCCAGCAGGGAGCCCACAGGGTCCACCCCCACGATCTGGAACACAACCAGCCAATCAGGACGCTCCACCGTGGCCTCATCATCCTCAAAGATGGAGCCGACCAATTAGAAAGCTCCACAATGACGTCATCATCGTCAAAGATGGAGCCGACCATCTTTGACGCTCTGAAGCTTCTCGATTGGTCGAAGCTCCGAAACTCAGTGGAGACGGGTGGAGAAGGGGGGAGGAGGGGGGGAGGAGCGGAGAGGAGGGGGGAGAAGGAGGGTGGAGGAGGAGGGTGGAGATGGGGGGATGAGGGTGGAGGAGGAGGAGGGTGGAGTACCGTGATGCTCGGACATTTCTCCTTCAGCTTGCGTCCGATCCCGGTGATGGTGCCCCCAGTGCCAGCCCCCGCCACCAGCATGTCCAGCCTCCCTAACACACACACACACACACACACACACACACACACACACACACACACACACACACACACACACACACACACACACACACACACACACACACACACACACACACACACACACACACACGTCATTGCATGTCCTAGTTTGAAGCCTTCATGGTCTACATGAAGGGGTGGAGCTGTGGGCGGATGTCTGTGGACCCTCCACTGGTACCGAGAGCCCTCAGAGCAGCTGGGCTCATCGTTAGAATATGACCCGTCTCAGCCAAGTGAACACACACCTCTCCAGGTGTTTGTCCTCTACAGCCAGGTGTCTGTCCTCTACGGCCAGGTGTCTGGAGGACAGACACCTGGCCGTAGAGGACAGACACCTGGCTGTAGAGGACAGACACCTGGAGGACAGACACCTGGCCGTAGAGGACAGACACCTGGCTGTAGAGGACAGACAGCTGGCTGTAGAGGACGGACACCTGGCTGTAGAGGACGGACACCTGGCTGTAGAGGACAGACACCTGGCTGTAGAGGACGGACACCTGGCTGTAGAGGACGGACACCTGGCTGTAGAGGACAGACAGCTGGCTGTAGAGGACGGACACCTGGCTGTAGAGGACGGACACCTGGCTATAGAGGACAGACACCTGGCTGTAGAGGACGGACACCTGGCTGTAGAGGACAGACAGCTGGCTGTAGAGGACAGACAGCTGGCTGTAGAGTGTACAGAGGAGGCTCTGGTTCTCCTCCTCACCAGGAGAACCCGACTGGAGTCTTACCGTCACACTGCTGCCAGATCTCCTCGGCCGTGGTGTCGTAGTGGGCCAGCGGGTTGCTAGGGTTACGGTACTGGTCCAGGATGTGGGAGTTGGGGATCTCGTTCTTCAGGCGCCAGGCCACGCCCACGTGGGACTCTGGCGAATCGAAGCCCGCCGAGTTTGGCGTGCGCACAATCTCCGCCCCCAGCGCCCGCAGCACGTCCACCTGGGGGGAGACGGGGTCAGGAGGGACGGACATGTCTCTCTTCTATAGAGACATGTCTCTATAGAAGAGACATGTCTCTATAGAGACGTGTCTCTTCGTTATGGGCCTTAGAGACACGTCTCTTCTATAGAGACATGTCTCTATAGAAGAGACGTGGCTCTTCGTTATGGGCCTTAGAGACACGTCTCTTCTATAGGAGACATGTCTCTTCGTTATGGGCCTCAGAGACACGTTTCTTCTATAGAGACACGTCTCTTCTATAGAGACATGTCTCTATAGAAGAGACGTGTCTATTCGTTATGGGCCTTAGAGACACGTCTCTTCTATAGAGACATGTCTCTATAGAAGAGACATGTCTCTATAGAAGAGACATGTCTCTTCGTTATGGGCCTCAGAGACACGCCTCTTCTATAGAGACACGTCTCTACTATAGAGACATGTCTCTTCGTTATGGGCCTCAGAGACACGTCTCTTCTATAGGAGACATGTCTCTAAGGCCCGTAACGAAGAGACACGTCTCTTCTATAGCCAAAGTCTCTAGACGCCGATAGAGGTTTCGAGGCTCACCTTCTCCATGCTCATCTTCTCGGGCATGACGATGATGCAGCGGTACCCCTTCACCGCGGCGGCCAGGGCCAGCCCGATGCCTGCAGGAAGAGGAGGAGCCACAGTCGCTTATAACCTGTCAATCAACTCAAACCGACCAATGGACAAAAGAACTGACACCGAGTTTGCAAGACAAGATAAAACTAAACTGAATCTGAAACATTACAGGACTAAATAAGAATAACAAAGGGAAGTTAAATATAAACCAGTTCATTTACTGGTTTCCAAACTCTGGCCTTGATTCTGAGAACGCCCAGTGGCCCAAGATCATTTCCAGGAGTTGGGATTTGTAAATGCAAAGCTCATTGACAAGGAAATACAGAAAGTGATACTAAAACTCAATCAAAGTAGAAGGGCGCTTTCAAACTGCAACTAAAATAGATATGACTTGAATGATGATCAAATCTAAACGGAGGTAGCAGAGCCGGCTCTCTCATAGCAGGCCCCAGGGGAACGGCCTGCTCAGAACCACAGAGGCCCCTGACGTAGGTTCTAGAGGGTGTAGCTGTGTTCCCTGACGTAGGTTCTAGAGGGTGTAGCTGTGTTCTCTGACGTAGGTTCTAGAGGGTGTAGCTGTGTTCCCTGACATAGGTTCTAGAGGGTGTAGCTGTGTTCCCTGACGTAGGTTCTAGAGGGTGTAGCTGTGTTCTCTGACGTAGGTTCTAGAGGGTGTAGCTGTGTTCCCTGACGTAGGTTCTAGAGGGTGTAGCTGTGTCCCCTGACGTAGGTTCTATGATGGGTACCTGTGTTCCCTGACGTAGGTTCTATGATGGGTACCTGTGTTCCCTGACGTAGGTTCTAGAGGGTGTACCCGTGTTCCCTGACGTAGGTTCTATGATGGGTACCTGTGTTCCCTGACGTAGGTTCTAGAGGGTGTACCTGTGTTCCCTGACGTAGGTTCTATGATGGGTACCTGTGTTCCCTGACTTAGGTTCTATGATGGGTACCTGTGTTCCCTGACTTAGGTTCTATGATGGGTACCTGTGTTCCCTGACGTAGGTTCTATGATGGGTACCTGTGTTCCCTGACGTAGGTTCGATGATGGTGTCTCCGGGCCGCAGCAGTCCGTCCCTCTCTGCGTCCTCCACCATCCGCAGGGCGATGCGGTCCTTCACACTGCCGCCCGCGTTGAAGTACTCACACTTCACCACTACACACACACACACACACACACACACACACACACACACACACACACACACACACACACACACACACACACACACACACACACACACACACACACACACACACACACACACACACACACACACGTTACTCTTCTTGTCTGACCGCTCCACTCTTGAAGTGCGTCGGCCAATCAGCTCTCTAACGGGACACCTGGAAGCGAGCCCATTGGCTGATATCTGAACCCGTTTCCTGGACAATGGTGGGGGTTCTACTGGTCCATCCCAGCCCACCTTGGCCGCCGGCCCAAGTTCACCATGGCGACATGGTCACATGGCTGTCCCGTTCATGCTGAAACCAGCTCCTTTGTCCCTAATCTGCCGGAACAATCTGGAACTTGACTTCCACGATTAAGGAGCGCATAAAAAAGAAAGGCTGCTGTTGTTATGAGGATTACTGAGGTTTTATTGTTGAACCCAACACCCTCGCTGGCTGGGTTAGCTCCCTGGGCTAGCTCCCTGGGCTAGGTCCCTGGGTTAGCTCCCTGGGCTAGCACCACGGGCTAGCTCCCTGGGTTAGCTCCCCGGGTTAGCTCCCCGGGCTAGCCCCCCGGGGTAGCTTCCCAGGTTAGCTCCCTGGGTTAGCACCCTGGGCTAGGTCCCTGGGCTATGTCCCTGGGTTAGCTCCCTGGGCTAGCACCATGGACTAGCTCCCTGGGTTAGCTCCCTGGGCTAGGTCCCTGGGTTAGCTCCCTGGGCTAGCTCCATGGGTTAGCTCCATGGGTTAGCTCCCTGGGCTAACTTCCTGCGGCCCCCAAACGGTTCAAACAGCTTTTCTAAACCTTTGGGTTTCTTTGTTCTGGGAATGGGACTATAACAGGTCCCCTCCGCTGACAAAGGCAGGACGGGTTGTGGAATGGGCTAAGATAAGGTGTGTGTGTGTGTGTCTCTGTGTGTGTGTGTGTGTGTGTGTGGTTACTCACAGACTTCACACTTGAGGCCGCAGGCCTTGGGGATCTTGTTGAGGCGCACCAGGGGGGTCCCCCCGATCCAGCTGAGGATGTCAGGGAGGATCTTGGGGGCTTGGGGCCTGGGGGGTACGGATCACAGCGGACATTGTTTTATTGTGTTTTCTGATCTCTGAGGGTATCAGCCTCTGATCCACAACGAAATCAGTTCCTTCTGGTCCAGACCGGTTGAGGGCGTGGCAGTGGGGGAGGGACCATGACTCAGCATGTCTCACCGTGTGGGGAGAGAACCGAAGGCAGAGCGGTGTCTGTGTGGTTTGGACTGGGAACCAGTTCTCCCAGTTCAGCAAGTCAAACTAAACATCAATTAACCTGTTCAATATTTGTGGTTGTTTAACATGTTGGATAGGTTAGGTTAGAGAGCACATTGTGAGGTTAGGTTAGGTTAGAGAGAGCAGTGGGAGGTTAGGCAGAGGTTAGAGAGAGCAGTGGGAGGTTAGGCAGAGGTTAGAGAGAGCAGTGGGAGGTTAGGTTAGGTTAGGTTAGAGAGAGCAGTGGGAGGTTAGGCAGAGGTTAGAGAGAGCAGTGGGAGGTTAGGTTAGGTTAGGTTAGGTTAGGGAGAGGTTAGGTTAGGTTAGGTTAGGTTAGGTTAGGGAGAGGTTAGGTTAGGGATAGCAGTGAGCAGCTGTGGCGCTGTGTCCTGTGGATCTTATTCCGCTCAACGTCCTCAAACGCCGCTCTCCAGGGGTTGGTGAAGGAACGTGTGCATGAGAGTGTGTGTGCGTGAGAGTGTGTTGTGTGTGAGAGTGCGTTGTGTGTGCATGAGAGTGTGTTGTGTGTGAGAGTGCGTCGTGTGTGCGTGAGAGTACGTTGTGTGTGCGTGAGAGTGTGTGTGTGTGTGCGTGAGAGTGTGAGTGTGTGCGTGAGAGTGTGTGTGTGTCCGTGAGAGTGTGAGTGTGTGCGTGAGAGTGTGTGTGTGTGTGTGTGTGTGTGTGTGCGAGTGTGCGTGTGCGTGAGAGTGTGAGTGTGTGTGTGCGTGAGAGTGTGAGTGTGTGCGTGAGAGTGTGTGTGTGTGTGTGTGAGAGTGTGTTGTGTGTGAGAGTGCGTCGTGTGTGCGTGAGAGTACGTTGTGTGTGCGTGAGAGTGTGTGTGTGTGTGCGTGAGAGTGTGAGTGTGTGCGTGAGAGTGTGTGTGTGTCCGTGAGAGTGTGAGTGTGTGCGTGAGAGTGTGTGTGTGTGTGTGTGAGAGTGTGCGTCTGCGTGAGAGTGTGTGTGTGCGTGAGAGTGTGAGTGTGTGCGTGAGAGTGTGTGTGTGTGTGTGTGTGTGTGAGAGTGTGTGTGTGCGTGAGAGTGTGAGTGTGTTCGTGAGAGTGTGAGTGTGAGAGTGTGTGTGTAAGTGTGTGTGTATGCGTGAGAGTGTGTGTGTGTCCCGGGGCCCACCGTGTTCTGCTGCTGTGGGGCGACTCAGAGGGGGGCTTCCCCAGCTCCCAGGTGCATCTGCTTGGCAGGTCCGGTCTGATCCAGACCCGGGGGGCCGGCGCCGTCTCCAGCAGACCCTCCTCGGTGTCGCTGGACCCCCCCGAGGGCAGCCCGGGGGCGTCCGCAGCGCCGTTGGTCTCGTGGCCCCCGCTCCGGGCCTTCTGCCCCACGCCGTTCAGGACGGACCCCGCGCTGCCCCGGGCCTCTGAGCCGGGGGGCTTGGTCTGAGCCCGCGGGCAGCCGGACGGAACCGCATCCGGCTCAGCAGTGGTCGGGACCGACGGCATGGCGACCTGAGAGAGACCGGACGACGGTGACACTGATCAGTAACCTGAGAGAGACCGGACGACAGGGACACTGATCAGTAACCTGAGAGAGACCAGACAGGGACACTGATCAGTAACCTGAGAGAGACCAGACGACAGGGACACTGATCAGTAACCTGAGAGAGACCAGACGACAGGGACACTGATCAGTAACCTGAGAGAGACCGGACGACAGGGACACTGATCAGTAACCTGAGAGAGACCAGACGACAGGGACACTGATCAGTAACCTGAGAGAGACCGGACGACAGGGACACTGATCAGTAACCTGAGAGACCAGACGACAGGGACACTGATCAGTAACCTGAGGAGAGACCAGATGACGGGGACACTGATCAGCAGTCAGTCACGATGAGCCCTGCAGCCAAACTAAACGCTCTTCTCTCAAGCTGCAGCCCAGTTTATCACAGACGGTGAGAACGTCTTTCTGGTGTTCTGAGCTCTGTCAGAGAATGTCTAATCAGAAGAGAGCTGGCACTCTGTGGTAACTTCCTGTTTCCGGGAAGTCAGAACCCCGTCGAACTAGAGTCTAAGGGGTTTCTCCCTCAAATTTCACTTCTCTCAGAGTGTCATTCTTTGACAAGCAGTCTTTATGTGACGCCTCGAATTTAACGAGTTGAAAGTCGTTCCCAGAGTCCAAAATTTACTTTTGGAATATGTTGATTTCTCCTGACCGTGGAAAATCTAACGGCTAAGAAACCGAGCCGCCATTGGCTGCTGGCCACTGTAGGATCTGGTTCATTCCAGTATTATTAGGTACAAATCCACCCTGAAATATCTTCAAGCTGGTGAGTAGGTCGTTTTGTAGGTCTTGGTTGCAACAGAGTAATAATGGGTTATATTCTGTATTACATGATAAAGACATCCTTATTCATCAGCGATGTAAAGTCAAGACGCAGGCTACCATATGTCATGAAACCATGATGACATTAATGGTGATGGAGTCATATTAAGGCCAGACAGTTCAATGAAAGGGCCTCTTCAGTGACTGATGAGCCAGAAGGCCTAGGTCTGCTCAGGTGACCAGGAGCCCAAAGCACCACCAAAACAAACAAGGGGTCCCTATGGCGCACACACACACACACACACACACACACACACACACACACACACACACACACACACACACACACACACACACACACACACACACACACACACACACACACACACACACACACACACACACAAAGATAACCAAAAGGCTATACGCTTAGTCCGACCTCCTCAACCCCCTCCAGGTGTTCCGGGGTCTTTGGAGTCAGTAGCTTATCGGTTTACCAGACCCGGGCAAATACGTCTTACGAGGCCAAGTCTTAAAGGCCTCGTTCAGTCATTCCTTTAAGGCATTTAACATTAACATTACCGGCTGATTAATCAAATAAATAATATTAAAGTGCCCACATTTCCCACGTGTGACTTCAACAACATGCCGAGCAAAGCCAATTTGGCTTTCATCGAGAACTTACAACAAACCTCAGTGAATAACCCTTTTATTATGAAACCCCCAATGAACTATTCCTTTGTCCTTATGTAATTCGTCGTTCTGTAAAAGTTAATTACATAACATTACATTACATAACATTACATGGCATGACCTAACATTAGATCACATCGCATCCATTCCCATCCATGCCATGCAGACCGACACTGGTTCCTAGCTGATGCAATCCCCTCATTCAGCCTTCAGCCTCAGCAGCTTCCGGAGCCTCGCTCCCCACACCCTCCCCGGGCTACATGTGTCCCTGGTGTGTTGTTATGAAGAGTTTCACAACCAAAGTTTAATCAAAAGAGATCGTTTACCACCTATTAATAATAATATGCGCAATGGCGCAAAGTGATGGATGAAGAGGAGGACTGCATTCAGATGAACAGAAACTCGATAGTAGCCCTATCGAGGGTTTATATATACATATCTGTATCTAAAATAGGAAGTATATTCACTCACCTTGAGGATATAAAGGCTCTTAGTGTGTCTCTAAACGTGTCTCAGCTCGCTCTCAGTTCAGCCCGTTTAACACCAAAACAAAAGCCATCTGCAGTGGGCGGGGCTTCCCTACTATCGACGCTGATTGGCTTTGACGTTGGCGTCGGGGTCTGCGCTGTCCAATGGGTTTCTTCGTGCTGGCCGAGCCTCTGCCTTTAATGTAAAACAGGTGAAACTTTAAAAACCAAATCCTCGACCGGCACATCTGGGACTCATCGTGTTTATTATCTGGAACATTATTGTTCCCTGTGCTGGCCTCTCGTTTCCTGCTACTGCACTGGAGGGCGTAGGAGACCTCAGTCCCATCAGGGCACAACACGCGGAATACCTCTTCAATCCCAGAGATGTTCTGCAGCAGCCAGTGTCTCTGGTCCATGGAGCTGTGAGAGCTGTTGTGTGTCTCTGGTCCAGAGCTGTTAGGTGTTGTGTGTCTCTGGTCCAGAGCTGTTAGGTGTTGTGTGTCTCTGGTCCATGGAGCTTCTCCAGCAGGCGGTCCAGACCAGTGCAAACAGTGGGTGGTATTTGTTTTATGCCCTTTAGTTCAACATTATGAATGATAACAGCAAGGCCGATTGCTGTACAACTGCACAGAGACATTTCTGCTTTCAGATTGTCCTTTAATAAAACAGGTGAAGGTTAACAGTTTCATGTGGTTATCCAGATAAACATAGCGCTGACACAGAAACCTTTAGTGTTCGGTCCATGTCAGGCTAGCGGTACGGTCCCATGTGTCTCTACACAGTTCAGACAACACAATCAACAGATTCAATCATGAATACGAGGCAGAATCAGTACAAAGAGTTTCAATTTAATGACAAGTTAAAAGTATTTTGACAAAATAAAAATATATAAAGAGGAAAAACAAACAAAGAATTCCAACAACATCAACGTCTCGCTGCTTCCCGTCGCGGTCAGCTTCCGTCGGGCCGGAGCTCCGGAGTCCGGCTGCTCTCAGAACCTTCCAGAACGTTCCCGGTCCCGTGACCGACGCCTCTCGCGGTCCCGCCCACTCCCTCTCCCTCGGTCCCTGGAGCGGGATCGCCTCTCCCGGGACCTGGACCGGGTCCTCTGTCCGCTGCAGACAGGGGGACAGACCGGGGGACAGACAGGGGGTCAGACCGGGGGACAGACCGGGGGTCAGACCGGGGGTCAGACCGGGGGACAGACCGGGGGACAGACCGGGGGTCAGACCGGGGGTCAGACCGGGGGTCAGACCGGGGGTCAGACCGGGGGACAGACCGGGGGACAGACCGGGGGACAGACAGGGGGTCAGACCGGGGGACAGACCTGAGTCTCCACACAACACTGAGCAGTACAACGCTTCTGGTGGGGAGGACAGTTTGGGTCATTGAGGCCGTCTCCTCCAGGTTCTGTCCCCCGTGTGTGTGTGCCAACATACTGGGCTGACCTAACGGTCTGATCTGATAAGCCCCGAGGAGGCAGGGTCCTGAACGGGGGGGGGTTCTCTCAGGGGGTACTACTTGCTGGGGGGTCTCTGGGGGGGTCTATGGGGGTCTCTCTCGGGTGGGGGTCTCTCTCTGGGGGAGCGTACCCAGTGGTGTAGTCTACGTGATACGCAGGTATACGCCGTATACCCGCTAGGAACGCACCAGGATTTGCGTATACCCACTTAAAAATGTGCACGGATACGTATCAATCGTCTTGTGACAGATCTTTCACTTCTGTGTTTATTTTTCGTAAATACCGGTTGGGTATAACTGCAATAAAATACTTTAAGCAGGGGAAGTTATCTCCTACATTCACCATTCATAAAATTCCCCCTGCGCACTCGCGCTCTGCCCTGTCTCTGTTACGAAGCGCGAAGCTGCCCCTGCATCTCTGCACGTTAGTTGGCGGGCCGAGCCCCTCCTTCTCGCGTGTGTGTGCGTGTGCGTGTGGGTGTGTGTGTCCAGTCCTCCCATATTAATGTGTAAACCACATAACAAGTAGTCGACAGAAGACAATGTTTTAATCCCACTTTATATCTCCTTGTTACTTTTAGATGAGAACCCCTGGCCAGCCTTTCAGACTGGGTGTCAGGCTAGGGAATTTAAAAACAGGCATCCTTGGTTAGAGTGGAGGGAAACATACAGTTGGTATACACAATTGAAATTCATAATGTTAATCACTATGCAAATGAGAGTATAGCTAATTCATGGTCATTTTTAAGGTGCAGTAATTTCACACTTTTACACAATTCAATTACTGTATGGTATGTTAGATAACAACAGTAAGAGCTCAAATTAGAGCAATTGAAAGATTAGTCTCCTGTCATCTCCTTCTCATGCACTGGTTAGCCATGGTTGTAAACAGTTCATTAAATTATTACGAGTAGATTTTGTCCTTGTTTAGCATGTGCTATTGCTACTATAGATATACAAAGGACAACTTGTCATTTTTGTGTTCTATTTGTTCATACTGTTATTAAAACTGATAAACCTACTCAGATTTCCATGATTGTTGATAATCGTTATACTCTTAAATCAGCGGGTTGTAGACCCCTGCGTTGGTGAGTGTGGTGCGACACCCCATAAGCGCCACACACGTACACGTACCGGTGGGACGGGTTTGTACGAGGCTGGGAGGGAATCATCACAGTATACCCACTACAATAAAATAGACTACACCACTGGGCGTACCTCTTTCTCCGGCGGCCGTACAGCTCCCTCCTCAGCTCCCGGGAGATGGGCTTCAGGTGCATGAAGTTACAGAAGCCGCCGCGGGTACACTCCCTGTGGGGGGAGGAGGGGGTGAGACCAGCAGACAGCGTCTCACAGCGGGGGGCCGACAGCGTCTCGACCGGCGGGGCACTCACCCCATCTCGTACTGCCGGCAGCAGGCCTCTCTGAAGTCGGTGACGGGGGACAGCTCTGCGTGGACGGCCTGGGCGTTGAACCAGCGGTTGTTCAGGTCCATCACCGCCTTCTCCGCGTCCTCCTCTTTACGGAACTGCAAGGCGAGTGGGCGTTACTACTTTATTAAGTTCCTACGGGGCGGGTGACATGAGCCGCAGGATTCACCTTCACATAGACGTTACCGACCAGATGGTCTCCGAGGTTATCGCACACGTTCATCTCCTCCACCTCGCCATACTTCTCCTCCATCTCTGTGAAGACCTCCTGAAAACACAAAGATAGATTATTACCAATATAAATAGCTAGGGCTCATGTCAGTGTACGTATGGCCTAACATCAACCATCCTTGATAATGCATGCTTTGAACTGGACCAGATCCCTCCACCACTGTCCTACAGCTTCCTCAATGCCCCATCACTTGCCTCAAAGAACTCATCATAATGTTCCTGCATCTCCACGTCACTGACGGCACCTAGTGGTGAGAGGGGAAGTGTTCATCAGTCCTTATATCAACCCAAACCCCCATCAAGCTGCAAGTCATGATGACTCAAACATTTTGACTTACTTTATAAAAAATGGATACGTATTGGTCTCATTTGGAGATTCATCTTTTAGATTTAAACGAGCCCTGATAGGATCTAGGAGCAGGGGGCTGCCCTGGGGTAACACCGGGAGCTCCAGATGGAGTCCTATGCCTTGCTCATGGGCAGGGCAGGAGTGCTAACCTGCAGGTTTATGTGGCGGGGCAGGAAACCCACGTAACACAGGAGAAGCTCCGATCCTTCAAACGTGGTTTGGAAGGTTGCACTTTAATCATTAAACCATATTAATGACACCTCAATGAACCGCCGGGGGGACTCACAGTTCAGGCCGTCCGCGGACTGGGCGCTGTTCTGGGGGTTGCGGTAAATGTTCAAGAGGGCAATCGTCTGGAATAAAGAAACCAATGGAATCAGGAAAGAGGATTATAAGTAACCTGCGGCTACGAATTCAACACTCGTCTTCAAGGGAAAGACTTCTAGAAAGGTTAAGGCAGCCGACCTACAAGTAGCTCTCAGATCAGGATGACTATAGGAGGAGAGGGGAGCCACCCAGTGGCAGATTAAATATGACACGATTATATATTAAACAGGACAATATGGGAAACAGGATTATGAACATGAAGAAAAGTACTTACAGACTCCCCTGATAATGGACCCTAGTTACAAGGTTTATGGGAGATGTGCAATTCGTATGGATCTCGACTTTGTGGAAGGTTTCACAAAGTCGAGAAAGTTGGAAAGACTGCAGAATAAGATGTAAAGACATCCTAAAATATCACCGTTGATAATCAGAATGATGACAGTGATGCCCTCATCATCATCATCATCATCAACATGTTCCCGGATCATCTGGGACTGATAAAGCATTCATCATAAAACCTTCCCTGGAACTGTCAAGTTGTTACAAGTCGATCAAACACACAGAAGAACAGTGAGTCTCTACCATACTTACCCTTCATAGCCTGGAGGCCCGATCAGAAAAGGTGTGGCCGTTTGGAGAGCAGAGCTCCAAAAGGTTTGGCAGTTTCAGATACAATGGAGTTGTGGTTCAATCTCAACCTTTTTCTTTTCGGGTCCATGCTATGAGGGGTGGGTGGGGGCAATTGATGGACTAATTATTATTTTAGGGTGGTGTTCGCCATACACATTATATGTTTAGAAACCATGTTCTAATCACTCTTCATCTAAATAGCTTTTTGAATTTGTATTATGCAGGTAGTTCAAAATATATTGCCATCACAAGAGGGAACTTACCTGGCTGAAGGTGGGTTTGTTGTGTAACCGGGAGCAGCGGTCACCATGACGACACGCACCGATTTTAAAATAAAAAGAACAGTTGACCCTTCGGGGAGAAGAGAGAGGAGATGAACACATGACCGCATCCAGTCCATGGTTCAGAAGGGGGAACAGTGTTCAATGGATCAATACTAAACAGAGACTGCAATGTTCATTGTTATTAACCCTTTTACCACCAATGGTCATGTTCAGTCATTTCACCAACACATTGATGTGGTCCACATGGACAGGTATGGGCCAGTCCCACATGTTGCAATACATAGATTTACACAGTGTGCCAGTGACGGCGGCTCAGCTGTCATCAGATGGGGAACCAGGGGCCTACCCCTGCCAGCGAGCCCCTCTCTATGTACAGGCGGTTTACTGCCTGTTCTTTATGTACAGGCTTCTAACTGCCTGTTCCTTATGTACAGGTGGTATACTTCCTGTTCTTTATGTACAGGCGGTTTACTGCCTCTTCTTCATGTACAGGCGGTTTACTGCCTGTTCCTTATGTACAGGCAGTATAATGCCCGTTCTTTATATACAGGCGGTTTACTGCATGTTCTTTATGTACAGGCGGTATAATGCATGTTCTTTATGTAGTCTGTTTACTGCCTGTTCTTTATATACAGGCGGCATTATGGCTCTTCTTTATATACAGGCAGTATAATGCCTGTTCTTTATTTAGGCTGCCTGTTCTTTATATGCAGGCGGTACATGACAGCGCTGCACGGAGGCGCCGCTGCAGCTCGAGTGTAGCGCGGGGTTCTGCAGGATTAGCACTTAGCATTGTTAGCTCCTTGTTGTTGTTATGTAGTTTGTGGAACGGCTCAGTTTCTCAGGTTGAATTGGTTGACTGTTTTAATGAATTCTAGAAATCTTATATCCAAACTTTTTATTAAAAAAATATACGCAAACTTAATAATAACATGACTTACTTGTCTTTTTCTGTGCCGAAGATGGACGCCAAATACTCGGCCATCTTGAACCAGCCTAACACATCCGGGATGCGCTTTCAAAATAAGAGTCTGACGGACACATGTCGCGGTGGCACCCATAGCAGTGCACCACGGGGGGGAACAGACAACATACATTCATACAAAACTAAAATCCTTTATTACACAATCGTTTGAAGGAAATACGAAAAAGATGTGTTGATATTTAAAGGAGATCTTTACAGCAGCTCACTATCAGTTCAGTGGACTCACATCCAGATGGTATTATTAACAGAGCTAATGTTGTTTATGTACAGGCCAATTCGTCTAAATTAGATGATGCAAAGAAAATAACAAATAATCTTCATAAATTAGATGGGGCAAGAATTACAAACAGCCTCCAATGTTTGCTTATACTCAAGTTAAATGTTATATTGATATATTTGAATATATTAAATTCCTAAAGTGTTCCAGCTGATGGATAATGTGTAGAACTCAGGCAGAATACATAAATACATAACCTCACCAGTCTACTAAGCTTTTATGATATAACCAAATCCACTAGACACAACAACACCATCACTATGAACACATGTCACACAGGCCACACAGTTTGGGTTTGAATCTGTTGTATTTCAGTTAAGACCAAACAGTTACGACTTTACTACTGGAAGATAACAGTCAATGCATAACAAACACAACAACCCACAGTTAAGCATCTCCAACGACACAGAGGTAGACGTTCCATTCCACCCTAGCTGAGCAGTTCGTCTCCTGCTCCCAGTCTCCGCCCCCCCTGCTGTGGACCCAAACTTCATGAGTCCTCCCGTCGGTCCTCCACTCACCCTGGATCCCAACCCCGAGGCCTGTTGAGAGGTAGGACCCTGCCGGACCGTAGACAGGTCCTAGTCGCCCTGGTCTCAGTCGCCCTAGTCCCAGTAGCCCTTAGGGGGGTCGCCCGGTGTTGTGGCGCCGCAGTTCTTCCCGCTACTTTGTGGCTCCGCTGCAGATCAACGCGTCAGCGGCCGCCGTCCTCCGGAGACCAGCAGACGCCAGATAAAGCTCGTATTATCAGACAACACTGCATGTAAATACCGTGGACCGCAGTCGAACCGTCCGGTTAGATATATTGATATATACATTGATATATATTATAATATGCATTGATATATATATTTATATATATCTGTAGTTCCTCGGTCTCATCACCACGGCGGACTGCGGCGTCGCTTTCTGAGCGACACAATTTTTTTTATCAAACTTTGCGTTTCGAAAGCCCGTATATACAGCGATTGGATCCCGGTTCGTCCACGGCGGTGGTATCTGGTCCCCGACGGTCGGTAAGCCTCCCCGGTCCCGGTGTCCCGGTGTGTTCGTGCGGAGCGCCTCGGAAGTCTGTAAACCTCGCCAGGATTTCCGGCTCCTTTCCATTCGCCCTATGCTGTTTTGTTTCCGTTTATTCCATTTCCGTTTCAAAAGTTTTGTAGATTCAAAGTTTTGTTGTGGTTGATTCGGGATGGTTTCACTGCCCGGAGCATCGGGGTTCTTTCCACATTTATTCCCGGTAGTTTGGTACCGGGCGGCGGACACCGAGCCTCGCCCCGCCGATAGTCGACTAAAAACGGAGCTCTACAACCGAGTCTCACTTTGAACTTAGCGACACGTGTTTTTTTTCTATTTCTTCCTGTTTTACTTTTGACTTGAATGTAGTTTTCCCACATATCACATCCCTTTATGGAGAACTTTGTCCCGACGGCCTACCATATGGCCTTTAGACACAGCGAAGCCTCGCCCTCGAGTTAGCTCACATTAGCACTTGGAACGCTCTCTAAACGGTCCTGTTGACCAACGGGAGACCGCGGCTCCGAGGCCTCCACGGCTGGTCAACACAATCCATGTGTGTGTGGAATGTTGTGACCCCGTAGACATGTCATTTAGCGTTATATGAATTAGTATTTACCCATTCATATCTAGGTCAATATGATTTAACTTAGGTGACGGTTCATATATTGATGGTCATACGATTATAGCAAAAGCCTTTTGCCATTTAAGTAGCTTGGTTCAATTTAATTTGAAGACTCACATAAAATGATATGTCATGTAAATACTGTGATTCAACTGGTTGATCTATTTCATTCATGGGAATGGGTTCATATTTTAACAAATGAACGTTTTGTTACGTTTGTTGTCCCTATATCAATGTGTATTCTGGGCTGCCCATCACAATGTATAATAGAAGCGCCCCACTAATATCATTTAACAATCACCAAATCACATTTAAATTGACCACATCACTTTCTCCAGCAGGTAGGCTCAACCTGGTGTTTTGAACAAAATGTCCAAAATTGAGGCGGAAGAGATGATCGAGATTGAGATCGATGGGCAGGATAAACATGGATGCCTGGAGGAAGGGTTAGTTTCCTTGGTATTAGTATCTAGGAGTTGTTGGTATTGTTTCTATTTATACTTCATTTGAGAGGAACTCCTGCTTTGAATCCACCTCATCCACCCGACTAAGCCCTGTTCTTCACCACCTCTAGGATGGAGGAGCACACCATCACTGCTGCAGACCTCATCCAGCAAGACATCGACATCAACGAGCCCATCGGTAACCTGAAGAAGCTCCTGGAGCCTCGGATCCAGGTGTCTCTGGACCAGTATGAGATCTGCCTGCAGGACATCCAGGTAACAGCGCGCCATGCGGACCACAAGGGCGGCTCGCTCTTTTTAAAATAATCCTTCTAAAGCTTTATGGAATGCATCAGAAATATTATGTTTTTATCATAATCTTGTGCCATTAACTTGCATTAAGTCATGAGAACATTGAATACTGTATGTAATGCATAAACCGTGTTGTTGAGTCAAATGTTTTTGTAATTGGACCCTACCTGCTTTGTTGTGAAGGTTCTCCTCTCACGGTTGTAGTAATCATTCTCCTGCTCCCACTGTCGTTCCAGCTCCATCCTGATCACAGTCTGTTTGACCAAGGAGTGAAGACCGATGGAACAGTACAGCTAAGCCTGCAGATCATCACACGACCAGGTAGACACACAGGACCTAGACCTCACAGTAGACATACAGGACCTAGACCTCACAGTAGACACACAGGACCTAGCCCTCACAGTAGACACACAGGACCTAGACCTCACAGTAGACACACAGGACCTAGACCTCACAGTAGACACACAGGACCTAGACCTCACAGTAGACACACAGGACCTAGACCTCACAGTAGACATACTGGACCTAGACCTCACAGTAGACACACAGGACCTAGACCTCACAGTAGACACACAGGACCTAGACCTCATAGTAGATACTGGACCTAGACCTCACAATATACTACAGGAACTAGACCTCACAGTAGACATACTGGACGTAGACCTCACAGTAGACACACAGGACCTAGACCTCACAGTAGAGTATACACAACAACGTCATTATCATTTTTTATCATGATATTATAATTCCGTCATGACATTACCATGATCATCGTTCTGACGTCGTATCATTGTTATCGTTGTTCTATATCATGATCATCGTTCTGACGTCGTATCATATCATGACCATCGTTGTGCCTCCTCTCGTCCCGCCCCCCAGGCGAGGAGAAGCTGAACATCCTGGAGATCGTGAAGCCGGTGGAGACGGTGGAGGTGGTGATCGACCCGGACGCGGCCGGGGAGGACGGCTCGCTGGGGGAGGAGGGCCAGCTGATCGCCGTGGAGCGCTCGGCGCTGTCCGACGACACCTCGGAGCAGGTCACCCGCTGGGCGGCCGCGCTGGAGGGGTACCGCAAGGAGCAGGTCCGCCTGGGCATCCCCTACGGTGAGCCCCCCCCTGCAGCAGAGCTTAAATTGGGCCCAGATGATCAAGCCCGACCCGGCCCGAGCCCGTGCACGTTCTGTCCGAGCCCGTGCACGTTCTGTCCGACACATTAACTGTAATTATGAGCCCGAGCCCGATTTCAACCCGACATTGTTTTAAATACATGTGTAACTTTTTATACATTTGTTACTTAGGCCTATTCTGCTAAATATATATGTAAGGGATAATCTATAGAACACCGTTCATTTCGATAATGACCGGCGACGTTCTATACATTATCCTGCGTATTACACGGCTACTTGCCAAAACGAAAAAATAACATCACATGGTGTGTCTTTTTACGATTTATTCGTTACCAGCATTCGTAGTGTTGATCAGCAGAGAAATAATTTGTCCGCAAAGACGTTGACGTCGCTTAGCAACGGAAGACGCTGGGGTTAAAGTCACCGGACTACTACCCATGCAAGTGAACGGAGCGTTCCACGGCATTGAGAAGACCCGTGTAATAAAGGCCTATAATATTTATTTTTATGGCATAGATTTCTCCTCAGATTAGGCCAATAGAGCAATGATAAAAAAAAAAAAAGCTTGATCAAAGGCCCGGCACAACCCGGCCCGGGGATAGTGGTGGGAAATATCAGCCCCAGCCTGGCTCCTCTAGTCTCTGACCCGGAACAGCTCCTCCTCTAGTCTCTGGGTCTTCTCCTCCTCTAGTCTCTGGGTCTTCTCCTCCTCTAGTCTCTGGGTCTTCTCCTCCTCTAGTCTCTGGGTCTTCTCCTCCTCTAGTCTCTGGGCCTGCTCCTCCTCTAGTCTCTGGGCCTGCTCCTCCTCTAGTCTCTGGGCCTGCTCCTCCTCTAGTCTCTGGGCCTGCTCCTCCTCTAGTCTCTGGGTCTTCTCCTCCTCGTCTCTGGGTCTTCTCCTCCTCTAGTCCCTGGGTCTTCTCCTCCTCCTGTAGTCTCTAGACCAGCTCCTCCAGTCTCCTAGACCAGCTCCTCCTCCAGTCTCCAGGCCTGCTCCTCCTCTAGTCTCCAGGCCTGCTCCTCCTCTAGTCTCTGGGCCTGCTCCTCCTCTAGTCTCCGGGCCTGCTCCTCCTCTAGTCTCCAGGCCTGCTCCTCCTCTAGTCTCTGGGCCTGCTCCTCCTCTAGTCTCCGGGCCTGCTCCTCCTCTAGTCTCTGGGCCTGCTCCTCCTCTAGTCTCCGGGCCTGCTCCTCCTCTAGTCTCCGGGCCTGCTCCTCCTCTAGTCTCTGGGCCTGCTCCTCCTCTAGTCTCTGGGCCTGCTCCTCCTCTAGTCTCTGGGCCTGCTCCTCCTCTAGTCTCTGGGCCTGCTCCTCCTCTAGTCTCTGGGCCTGCTCCTCCTCTAGTCTCTGGGCCTGCTCCTCCTCTAGTCTCTGGGCCTGCTCCTCCTCTAGTCTCTGGGCCTGCTCCTCCTCTAGTCTCTGGGCCTGCTCCTCCTCCTCTCTAACCCAGCTCTCCCCACCCCCCAGACCCCGTGCTGTGGTCGGCGGACCAGGTCATCCACTGGGCCGTGTGGGTGATGAAGGAGTTCAACATCGATGAGATGGAGATCGGGGCGATCCACATCCCGGGGCGGGAGCTGTGCTCCTTCTCCCACGAGGACTTCCTCCAGAAGGTTCCGAGCGGAGAGATCCTATGGAGCCACCTGGAGCTGCTGCGCAAATGTACGAAGTGACGGTTAATGAGCTAACCCCCCATGGACACACTTCCTGTGTGTTGTACGTCCTGGCACTTCTAAACAGTACTGAGCATTGTGTAGCATCTTGCCCTAGCTATTTTTGTTGTATACGGGGAATGGGTTAACCTAGTGATGGTTAGTGCTTGGCACTTGTTTCTAGGAACATTCTTACTGTACCGACACCCATATATTGTTATTTCTC
Organism: Gadus macrocephalus; assembly: GCF_031168955.1. Classification (NCBI taxonomy): domain Eukaryota; kingdom Metazoa; phylum Chordata; class Actinopteri; order Gadiformes; family Gadidae; genus Gadus; species Gadus macrocephalus. The sequence goes on along the minus strand of NC_082401.1, from coordinate 12,100,633 downwards.
TTTCTTCTGACAATTGTACTTATTGTAAGTCCCTTTGGATAAATGCATCTGCTAATCGCCCTGAATGTAAATGTCAGTCTAACCCTTCCCTCATTGGCCGTTCTAGATGTGCTGGCCAGTCAGGACCAGGCAGGACAGGACGCCACCGTGACCATAGACCAGCGTGAGTCTCCCTGGGTTCTCCTCCGCCCCCCAGCGGTGGAGTTTAACCCTAGACCCCCCTACAACACGGAATATGGGACACGTCTGTCTGTGATTGTGGATGAAGTTGTAAAAGGAGGAGGTTCTCTGTAAAATACCCCAATCTGCTATTTCCTGCAAAACATGTTTTTCTAGAGTGGGGTTTTTATTGGCACTGGCTGCCCCCCAGAAGAGTGTTGATAATGTTAGTCCAGACAGCAGTATTCTGGTGTCTCTCTGAGTGATGTTAGTCCAGACAGCCCTAGTCTGGTGTCTCTCTGAGTGATGTTAGTCCAGACAGCCCTAGTCTGGTGTCTCTCTGAGTGATGTTAGTCCAGACAGCCCTAGTCTGGTGTCTCTCTGAGTGATGTTAGTCCAGACAGCCCTAGTCTGGTGTCTCTCTGAGTGTTGAAGATGGTGGTGAGGTCTCAGAGTGGTGGTGAGGTCTCAGAGTGGTGGTGAGGTCTCAGAGTGGTGGTGAGGTCTCAGAGTGGTGTTGATGATGAGGTCTCAGAGTGGTGGTGAGGTCTCAGAGTGGTGATGAGGTCTCAGAGTGGTGGTGAGGTCTCAGAGTGATGATGAGGTCTCAGAGTGGTGGTGGTGATGATGAGGTCTCAGAGTGGTGGTGATGATGAGGTCTCAGAGTGGTGGTGATGATGAGGTCTCAGAGTGGTGGTGATGATGAGGTCTCAGAGTGGTGGTGATGATGAGGTCTCAGAGTGGTGGTGATGATGAGGTCTCAGAGTGGTGGTGATGACGAGGTCTCAGAGTGATGATGAGGTCTCAGAGTGATGGTGAGGTCTGAGTGGTGGTGAGGTCTCAGAGTGGTGGTGAGGTCTCAGAGTGGTGGTGAGGTCTCAGAGTGGTGGTGAGGTCTCAGAGTGGTGGTGAGGTCTCAGAGTGGTGGTGAGGTCTCAGAGTGGTGTTGATGATGAGGTCGCAGAGTGGTGGTGAGGTCTCAGAGTGGTGGTGAGGTCTCAGAGTGGTGGTGAGGTCTCAGAGTGGTGGTGAGGTCTCAGAGTGGTGTTGATGATGAGGTCTCAGAGTGGTGATGAGGTCTCAGAGTGGTGGTGAGGTCTCAGTGGTGGTGAGGTCTCAGAGTGGTGGTGAGGTCTCAGAGTGGTGGTGAGGTCTCAGTGGTGGTGAGGTCTCAGAGTGATGATGAGGTCTGAGTGGTGATAATGATGAGGTCCTCGTCTCCCCAGCCGTGCAGATCATCCCGTCGGCCGTCAACACGTCCAGCACCATCAAGGTCCTGAAGCAGAGCCGCGGGCCCCGGACCCCCCGCATCTCCGGGGGCGAGGAGCGCAGCTCGCCCGGCAACCGCACCGGTGCGCACGCACACGCAAAAACAAACGCACCCATGAACAAGCAATTAATACGCAAACACACGCACACCGGGGCCTGACCCGGTGTGCGTGAGCCTGATTAATGAGCTTTGGTTCCTTTCCCCTTTGCTGGTCACATGACCTCCCACTGCTAATCTGGATCACTGATGGTTATTATTATTATTATTATTATTATTAGGCGTTTTTTAGAATATAGAATTTAGTTGAGAAGATCATAACCTCTTCTCACAAGAGAACGTTGGAGGACATGTCTGGGTTATGAATGTCTGGGTTATGAATGTCTGGGTTATGTGTCCGTGCGTCTGTCTGCTGTCCGTGTGTCTGTCTGCTGTCCGTGTGTCTGTCTGCTGTCCGTGCGTCTGTCTGCTGTCCGTGCGTCTGTCTGCTGTCCGTGCGTCTGTCTGCTGTCCGTGCGTCTGTCTGCTGTCCGTGCGTCTGTCTGCTGTCCGTGCGTCTGTCTGCTGTCCGTGCGTCTGTCTGCTGTCCGTGCGTCTGTCTGCTGTCCGTGCGTCTGTCTGCTGTCCGTGCGTCTGTCTGGTGTCCGTGCGTCTGTCTGCTGTCCGTGCGTCTGTCTGCTGTCCGTGTGTCTGTCTGCTGTCCGTGTGTCTGTCTGCTGTCCGTGTGTCTGTCTGGTGTCCGTGTGTCTGTCTGGTGTCCGTGTGTCTGTCTGGTGTCCGTGTGTCTGTCTGCTGTCCGTGTGTGTCTGGTGTCCGTGTGTCTGTCTGCTGTCCGTGTGTCTGTCTGCTGTCCGTGTGTCTGTCTGGTGTCCGTGTGTCTGTCTGGTGCCCTGAACATATGTCTGTCTGGTGTCTGTGTGTCCAGGGAACAACGGGCAGATCCAGCTGTGGCAGTTCCTCCTGGAGCTGCTGACGGATAAGGACGCCCGCGACTGCATCTGCTGGGTGGGCGAGGAGGGGGAGTTCAAGCTGAACCAGCCCGAGCTGGTGGCCCAGAAGTGGGGGCTGCGCAAGAACAAGCCCACCATGAACTACGAGAAGCTCAGCCGAGCCCTCAGGTGAGCTCCTGTTCTGGTCCAGGTGAAGATCCCGGGGGGATGCTAATGTGCTGCTCCGCCCCCTTGGGTGTTGTGGGAGGTGCTAATGTGTTGCTCTGCCCCTGCAGGTATTACTACGACGGGGACATGATCAGCAAGGTGCAGGGGAAGCGCTTCGTCTACAAGTTTGTGTGCGACCTGCGGACGCTGATCGGCTACAGCGCGGCGGAGCTCAACGGCCTGGTCACCGAGTGCGAGCAGAAGAAGCTGGCCCGCCTGCAGCTGCACGGCCTGGGGCAGCCCGTCACCACCGTGACGCTGGCCACCTCCATCGAGAAGGACAGCTGAGGGCGGGGCCCGGCGCCGGGGGCGGACAGTTCCTTGGTGATGACTTGTGGGCGTCGGGCCCCGCCCCCTCGGGGTCAGGGGGAGGGGCCGGCGGCCTGACTGGGGTCAGAGGTCAGAGGTCCCCATCACCCGCCTTCGTTCGGCGCTCGGACCCGGCCGGGCGTTCGGAGATGTTCATGTTCATTATTTTTATAAATCTATGAAGGGCAGAAGCATGGAATGAGTGGTGACCCATCATGGTAGTTTATGGGCTGTCAGGGAGACTGAATGTTGCTTCATGATTAGTTCTCGTCTAGCTGTTGTTTCTACTGTATATACTGGTACTCTATGTTTTTGATAGCCACGACGGCAAGTGTATTTTCATATGTTCCCATTTATATAGCGGGTTGGTTTTTGTATTTTATTTAGTCTGTTCCCTGATTGCTGGACCCTTTTTTTGTCCACTAGGGGGAATAAAGTGGCAAGCATTTTTCTTAAGGCTTGGTGTCTGATCAGTGGAGAGGAGGCGGAGCCAAAGGAGTTCTGTACATTCAAACTTTATTGAGGGGGTTGTGGGTACAAAGCAGTCCACTAAGCAGGCGGTTCACTGAGCTGAACAGGAAGTGATCCCTGGTGATGATGACCTCATCATTATTACAACAAGACTTCAAAGAACCAAATGATAAAAGCTAAATAAGTTAAATGATCAAATCCCTGCACCCCCTTGCCGTGTGTCTCCCGGCCGGGGGGTGCCCCGGAGGCCTCGGGGTGCCCCGGTTCTATTCATCGTCGGTCATCATTCATCACGTGGAGATGAGGGAGGAGTGGTGGAGAGTATGGCCTTCTGGGTACTGCAGTCCTTCAGTCTCTTTATGGTGGACTCGAGTATGGCCTTCTGGGTACTGCAGTCCTTCAGTCTCTTTATGGTGGACTGGAGTATGGCCTTCTGGGTACTGCAGTCCTTCAGTCTGATCATGCTCTGGGTTCTTACATGCTGGTCAGCAGGTCAGGGTTTGTCTGCTTTACAAGCAGGATACTTCACAACTAAAACACTTAACGAATAGGCAAGCAAAGGTTCTCAGCACTGAACACGCTGTACACGTATAAACAAAGATAGAAAAATAGATTGTGGACGTGAGAGATGGTTTCAGGGGAGTGCAGCTGAGTGGGGATATATGCAGAGCAGGCTGCAGATCTCTGGAGTACAGTTCAGTTCTCTGGAGAGCTGAACGATGGAGGGAGAGCGGTCAGACAGAACACGGGAGTGGTGATAGGAATAAAGGGAAACTAAAACACAGCCGCTCTGGAGGAGTGGAACCGACGAGGAGGAACCATCAGAACCAACGATGCACCACCCTGCATCTCAAGGCTGGACTCTGTTCTTCTCCGGGCTGGGTGGGTGGGTGGGGACAGGGAATCCACTTAAGAAGGGACTGGTGTGCATAGAACTCAAACACTACAATAAAATATCACAGAGCGTTGTTCTGCCCATGCAGAATGGGGAGGGAAAGGCTCCTTAAAGCAATTCTGTGTTGCAGCGAAGCACATTGTTCCTACACCTCCTGATGTCCAAAAGAAACCCAACCCTAGAAATGTACAGTCCTGCCAGGAGGTCTAAGGCAACATGCACTACGTTTACTCAGAGCTAACCTCATCAATGCACATCAAATGAAAAACCACTCGTCCTTAAACTGTACATATTCTGTAAATCCTTTTCTCTCGGTTTTTCTTCATTAAAAACAACCCTGAGGTGTTTAATCCTAAGAGCTGAGAGCGTTGGGGTTAGGGCTCACCCCGTCATAAACGGTTAGGGCTCACCCCGTCATAAACGGTTAGGGCTCACCCCGTCATAAACGGTTAGGGCTCACCCGTCATAAACAGGGTTAGGGCTCACCCCGTCATAAACAGGGTTAGGGGTTAGGGCTCACCCTGTCATAAACAGGGTTAGGGCTCCCCCTGTCATAAACAGGGTTAGGACTCACCCCGTCATAAACAGGGTTAGGGCTCACCCTGTCATAAACAGCCCAGCTGTTTGGAGCATGAGGAGGAACCGGGACAAGACGTCAAAGGACTCAATCCTGATGACCTGACATAAGACATGCCATTGGCTACTCTGTACACACAATGACGTGCTCTGTGATTGGCTTACGTTGTGCAAGTGAAATGGGCGACCCCTCTAGGGGTCAGAGGGGGTCCAGGTCCTCTAGGGGTCAACAGTCCTCTAGGGGTCAGAGGGGGTTCAGGTCCTCTAGGGGTCAGAGGTCAACAGTCCTCTAGGGGTCAGGGGTTCAGGAGCCTGTGTTCCATTCCAGCTCCAGGCCGCCGGACCGGATCACCTGGTCCGGACCAGGTCTACAACCACACGAGGTACCCCCCAGGTGAGGGCGTGGAGGTACCCCCCAGGTGAGGGCGTGGAGGTACCCCCCAGGTGAGGGCGTGGAGGTACCCCCCAGGTGAGGGCGTGGAGGTACCCCCCAGGTGAGGGCGTGGAGGTACCCCCCAGGTGAGGGCGAGGTACCCCCCAGGTGAGGGCGTGGAGGTACCCCCAGGTGAGGGGGAGGTACCCCCCAGGTGAGGGCGTGGAGGTACCCCCAGGTGAGGGCGTGGAGGTACCCCCAGGTGAGGGCGAGGAGGTAACCCCAGGTGAGGGCGTGGAGGTACCCCCAGGTGAGGGGGAGGTACCCCCCAGGTGAGGGCGTGGAGGTACCCCCAGGTGAGGGCGTGGAGCCGGTATGGAGCAGGCCATGAGGGTTAATCTGATGGGAGGACCTAAGAGGAGACTTCAGTTGTGCATCTGCTCAAAGAACTTGTAGGTGGGGTTCTCGTAGCCGTTCTGCTGCATCTTGGTTAGGTGTCGCTCTTCAGGGGTCACCGCCGCGTCCACCTGCAGGAACACAGCCGCCAACCACTGGTAAAATCCTGGGATGTCATGGTAACCACTATGATGTCATGGTAAACACTGGGATGTCATGGTAACCACTATGATGTCATGGTAACCAATGGGATGTCATGGTAACCACTATGATGTCATGGTAACCACTAGGATATCATGGTAGCCACTATGATGTCATGGTAACCACTAGAATGTCATGGTAGCCACTATGATGTCATGGTAACCACTAGGATGTCCTGGTAACCACTATGATGTCATGGTAACCACTATGATGTCATGGTAACCACTAGGATGTCATGGTAGCCACTATGATGTCATGGTAACCACTAGGATGTCCTGGTAACCACTATGATGTCATGATAACTGCTATGGTAAGTACTATGGTATGTTTCCCTGTCCGTCTCCTTTACCTCGACCACTCCATGATGGATGGACGAGTGTTGTTTCTTCCTCAGCATCACCAGGGTGATGACAATCACCGTCGCTATGACGACTCCTCCCACCATCAGTCCGATAATGGCGCCCTTGTTGGAGCTCACATCCTCAGCGATGAACACCTGCAGGGTAGCATGAAGCAGGTGTCACACCAGTTCAGATCTCATCAAACACCACCATGTCTCCTGCTGAGGGCGGTCCCTACCAGCCTCTGGGGGTGGACCTCGTAGCCAGTGCCCTGTTCCTCCTCGGGGTCTAGGACCACCTCCCGCCTCTCCTCCGGCATCAGGGCCAACACTGGAGACACAAACCCCCGTGAACATCAACCAACCCCCGTGAACATCAACCAACCCCCTAAACATCAACCAACCCCCGTGAACATCAACCAACCCCCCTAAACATAAACCAACCCCCGCGAACATCAACCAAACCCAGCGAACATCAACCAACCCCCGCGAACATCAACCAACCCCCGCGAACATCAACCAACCCCCGCGAACATCAACCAACCCCCGTGAACATCAACCAACCCCCCGCGAACATCAACCAA
>NC_082401.1:11986405-12088905 GCF_031168955.1 Gadus macrocephalus | reverse complement strand
TGCTGGCCGCTGTCCGCCTCAGGCTCCGCCTCCGCTGGGCAGCACACAAACTCCACCCCCCGGAAACGGTCGATGCCGCACGGCAACAGCATCCCGTAGTCATGGAGATTCATCGAGCGGTCGCCGCAGGACTGAGGAAGATGACATCCGTTAACACAGAGCCCCGTCCCCTTCATGAGTCATCCACACAGAGCCCCGCCCCCTTCATGAGTCATCCACACAGAGCCCCGCCCCCTTCATGAATCAATCGTCACAGAGCCCCGCCCCCTTCATGAGTCATCCACACAGAGCCCCGCCCCCTTCATGAGTCATCCACACAGAGCCCCGCCCCCTTCATGAGTCATCCACACAGAGCCCCGCCCCCTTCATTCATACAGAGCCCCGCCCCCTTCATGAGTCATGCACACAGAGCCCCGCCCCCTTCATGAGTCATCCAAACAGAGTCCCCCAAATGGACTGTGAGCAGCCAATGGGTTGAGGTCACAGAGGAACCCAGAGGACAGATGGACGGACAGGGGCCCCACCACTGAACCCCACTGACCCCCCAGGGGCCCCCCCACTGACCCCCAGGGGCCCCCCCACTGACCCCCAGGGGCCCCCCCACTGATGCCCAGGGGCCCCCCCACTGACCCCCAGGGGCCCCACCACTGACACCCCAAGGGGCCCCCCCACTGACCCCACCACTAACCCCCCAGGGCCCCCCCCCACTGACCCCCCCCACTGACCCCCACCACTAACCCCCCAGGGCCCCCCCCACTGACCCCACCACTAACCCCCCAGGGGGCCCCCCCCACTGACCTCCTTGGCCACGGTGTGCCAGTGCAGGTGGCTCTCACACTGGTCCATGTGCTCCTGGTGCAGGAACCGGCACTGGTCCGGAACCAAGCAGAGCATCGCTCACAAACTCCCCCACTGCAAGCCCAAACAGGAGGTATCAGATACATACACATATATACACGGATATATATAAACATATATATATATTTATACAACGGGGGCTCTAAATCCAGCGATCTGATTGGTTCCTAACTGTTGTATAATGAGCGTATACATAACTGCTATGACGCCCGATCATTTTGTGAAAGTTTGCATATCACTCCGCGCCTGGAAGTAGAAACGGTTACAATACAAAGTATAAAAGTAGTTGTATAAAAGCAATAGCACAGTTCACTGAAGCCTAAAAATATGTTGAATGATGGAGAGGGTGTAAATGTTGTTACTCCGGGAGTGAGCAAGGCGATGGAGAGACTAACGAAAGCTTAGGCACACGGCGAGTGAACTGCTCCATAGGATAAATTGCCGGCGAACCGCTCTAGCCGAGCCTTCTCTCAGAGGGACGCTAAAGTGTCGGGGCCGGACAACGCCCCTTAACAGTGGCATAATGAGCACATACCACAGCCTGTCGTGATCTATTGCTTAAATATAACATATATATAGAAGGATGATTCTCTATCTAGGGAGCTTAACAAAAACACAGGAAACAATTATGAAAAATAAGAAAATAAGACAATAGCTGTGTTCGAAATCGTTCCCTATACACTCGTTCCCCATTCCCTATGTAGTGTACATGATTTAGTGCACTATATAGGGAATGGGGAACGAGAATTCGGACACTACGCTGAACATTTCTAAACGTCATTTGCGTCAGTAAATGCGCCGGGTATTTGTGTGACGCAGACAGATGCGCCCACATCATGTAAACATACCAGGCACTCACGAGGAAAGCTGGAGGTTGTATTGATGTTGAATGTTACATTTCCTTGTTCAAGTATTTTTTTTATTAATTTTGAATGTTAAATATTATATGTTAAATCCCAAATAAATTGTTGACATTTCTAAACGAAAGCCGGAGACTCCATCATTAAATGTATTAGTTTTCGCGGTTATTCAGCTTCTTCTTCTCCTCCGGAAAAACACGACCGCATTGCATTGTGGTATACGGGAGTAACATGTAGGGAACATCGTATGTACCCTATTTTAAGTCCACTATATAGTGCCCTATATAGTGGACCACTGAGAATTCGAACACCCTACAAAATGGCGTGCACCCTATTTAGTGCACTACATCCATGATAGGGAACGATTTCGAACACAGCTAAAGTGTGTGTGTGTGCGTGCGCGTGTGTGTGTGTGTGTGTGTGTGTGTGTGTGTGTGTGTGTGTGTGTGTGTGTGTGTGTGTGTGTGTGTGTGTGTGTGTGTGTGTGTGTGTGTGTGTGTGTGTGTGTGTGTGTGTGTGAGAGGCTCACCGAGGCAGCGGTACGGCACCACGATGTGGGTGTGGCTGCCGCACTGCTTGCGGCCTTTCTTGCACCAGTTCTGGATGCTGATTGGCTGGTTGGCCTCCACCACGTTCGTGATCTGCAGCTCTGGATACACCTGGGGACAAGACCCGCCCACCAGGACGCTGTCAGACACGCCCGTCAAACGGCCCACAGCCTCCAGTCTGCCTCCCCCTCTCTCTCTCTCTCTCTCTCTCTCTCTCTCTCTCTCTCTCTCTCTCTCTCTCTCTCTCTCTCTCTCTCTCTCTCCCTCCCTCTCCCTCCCCCCCTCCCCCTCTCTCACCTCTTGGCAGTACTGTAGGATCCCCTCCCTCTCTCTCTCCCTCTCCCCCCCCTCTCTCCCTCTCTCTCTCACCTCTTGGCAGTACTGTAGGATGCCCTCCTTGGTACCGATGCAGCTCTTGGCTCCGGCCGGGTCCGCTCCCCACCTCCCGCTCTGCACATCGACGTGCATGTTGAGCTTCCCACAGAACATGGCCACCTGCGGCTCCCCCAGCAGGCCCAGCGCATCATCACCCGGCACCTGGGGGGGAAGGAAGGAGCAGTCAGGGGCAGGAAGGAACAGCCAGGGGCAGGAAGGAACAGCCAGGGGCAGGAAGGAACAGTCAGGAAGGAGCAGTCAGGGGCAGGAAGGAACAGCCAGGGGCAGGAAGGAACAGTCAGGAAGGAACAGTCAGGGGCAGGAAGGAACAGCCAGGGGCAGGAAGGAACAGCCAGGGGCAGGAAGGAACAGCCAGGGGCAGGAAGGAACAGCCAGGGGCAGGAAGGAACAGTCAGGAAGGAACAGCCAGGGGCAGGAAGGAACAGCCAGGGGCAGGAAGGAACAGTCAGGAAGGAACAGTCAGGAAGGAACAGCAAGAGGCAGGAAGGAACAGTCAGGAAGGAACAGTCAGGGGCAGGACTTTATGTGTGAACCTGTATCAAGGTTTATATCTATCGCTATCATTGGCTGTCAGTGATAGTTCCCATCATGCTGCATATGCACAACACATCCGCCTCTCTCTTCCTAGGCTACCGGGACACATCTCTCCCCGGGCCAGTGAGGCAGCAGCGCTCGGACGCCATCTTGATCGTTTCACTCTTGGCTCACATCCCGCCGGAGCTCGAGCCTTAAAACGGAGCACTGCGGAGCAGCACGAGGACAACAACACGGACGGGGATGGAACCGACCGGAGCTCCGGTTGATGAGGTTTATTATGACGAACCCGACCTTAACGCATGTCGTGTTGACTTGATGACGTGAGGAGCGGGGACGAACACGTTACAAGTTAACACGTTACCGTTAACAAGCGTCGCTTCAGACGGACGGTGTGTGGGACTGATCTCAGAACTCATCAGAACCTCCATACTGGTTAAAAGACACGATGTTCTAATGACCAGTGCGACCAGTAAACCAACCGCTAAACGTCCTCTCGTTACCCAACCACCAACAACCAGCTCAACATCTGCATGACGACATCTGATGACATCTGACATCTGCCACTCACACACCTCTGACGTCTCACCCTCATCGACTGTATGACCCCCCGCCTGCAGCCAGGGGCATCAATACGGTAATGAACCGGCTGTTTACTGAGGAAAGACCGACCACCCTGTGGAGATCAAGGCCTGAACACAATGGAGGCTTATCTCTACGTGAGGTACGTGACATCCCGTCTTATTAAACCAGTTTCAGATCATATATCATATAATATATATAATAACCCGTTAGGATGATGCTGAGGGCTTCGTGTCTAGCCGAGCGGTCACAGCCAGAGCGCTAGTGGCCGCAGACAAGAGCTCCCTGTACAGACTCACCTCCGACGCCGGAGCCAAGGTCGCTCCCAGTAACACCAGTAACACCAGCAGCGCCGCGCGACGCGCCATCTCTGCGCTCTGCGCGCGCGGTACGGGACTATGGAAGAAGACTGAGCGGCGGACTACTGTAGTCTACTCCCGTTCTCCGGTCCTCCGGTAATCCGGTGCTCCCGACTACTGACGTCTGGTACTGTGGCGATACTGTATGGGGGGCAGCTGTTCGGTCACCTGACCACCCCCCACCCCCGGGAGGAGGAGGGGGGAGAGAGTCCTTCTGTCTTTACTCCGAGAGACATTCTTAATGATGGACAATAAAGAATTAAGCTTATAATAAAGAGGATGGAGCTATAATACGGACTTTGTTTCTGGGTGATGCCGGTGGGGTTATAGGCTATACACTATAAGATAATACATCGGGTTTAATTAGGCCTGATTTTTAAATACAGTTTATGGTTTAATTGAAAATGCAAAGGCATATTATTTTTACGTGGATTTATTTGTTTTAAATTGGCCAATTATTACAGATCTTAATCACACCTATGTCGAAACTTGGACAGAAAGTGTGAATAAGACGACATCTAGTGGAGATGATGTGCTTTTTAGTGTGATTAATATAATACTAGCCTATATTTAATATTGTATATATATAATATTAAATACATATATATATATATATATATATATGTAAATATATATATATGTAATAGTTAGTAGCATTTTGGATTGGCTTACTTTTTCTTGGCGTCATCATATATACTTAATAACCTTTTTTACATTCTTTTTTTATTATAACAATTATAATCATATTAATATACATTGTTTTATTTTTTTATAGATTATTGTAAATGTTTGTAGGCCTATATGTTGTATTATTCACGTTTTGTTTGCCATTCAACTATATTGGTAATTTAAATGTATACATGATCTACGTACAGTTTCTTCTTGCAATAAACAGTTTTAGAAGTGATTTCAGGGCTTTTGATTGAATAATGATTGTTTAAATCATGCTAATGTTTAAAAGTCTTTATCATTCAAACTGAAACGCGTCAGAGCAGGTCTCCGTGTGACGACACAGAGCCTACCCGGAAGTGGCTCACCGAGCTGAAACCGGCTCAGCAGATGGTTAACGTTCATCTGACACTTCTGAGAGGACTAGAACATGTTTACAAGGTAAGGCTCGTGATTCACACCTAGGACCAGCTAAACGGGCTAGTTGTTATTCGCGAGGGTCTCTCGTCTAAACGGAGCGAGGCGGTCACGTCTCTCATGTTTGAACATAAATCAGATTTGTCTGGGGTCGAGTTCCTGCTCATCTCTGATCACATTCAGCCGTAGGTCAGAACGCGTGCTATTGCGATCGGGACTGACTGGGCGTTCAGGAGCACTGAGTTCTGCTCTGTTCCAGCTCTTCGTGGACCTCGTGAAGAAGTCCTCCTGACCTCCGGATGGCCCCGTGGAGGAGGAAGGCCGACGGGACGGGGGAACGCGCTTCCGAGGCGGACACCACCGTCCCCACCCCCACCCAGAAGCACAGTATCTGCATGGTGTCGGACTTCTTCTACCCCAATATGGGCGGGGTCGAGAGCCACATCTACCAGCTGTCGCAGTGCCTGATGGAGAAGGGCCACAAGGTGGTGATCGCCACGCACGCGTACGGCCGCCGGAAGGGCGTGCGCTACCTGACTGGCGGGCTGAAGGTGTACTACCTGCCCCTGCAGGTGATTGTACAACCAGTCCACCCGCCACCAGCTGCTTCCACAGCCTGCCGCTGCTGCGCTGCGTGTTCGTGAGGGAGGCGGTCACCGTGGTGCACGCCCACAGCTCCTTCTCCGCCATGGCCCACGACGCCCTGTTCCACGCCAAGACCATGGGTCTGAACACGGTGAGAGCCCTCAGACTGGTGCTTCAGCAGGCGGAGCGGAGTCCGACCTCCGTCAGTTAAACCTCTTCTGTTTAACCTACCTCCCTAACTCTCAGTCCCTCTGTGTCCCAGCTGTTCACTGACCACTCCCCCCTCTCTCAGGTGTTCACTGACCACTCCCCCTCTCTCTGGTGTTAACTGACCACACCCCCTCTGTGTCCCAGGTGTTCACTGACCACTCCCCCTCTCTCAGGTGTTCACTGACCACTCCCCCTCTCTCTGGTGTTAACTGACCACTCCCCCTCTGTGTCCCAGGTGTTCACTGACCACTCCCCCTCTCTCAGGTGTTCACTGACCACTCCCCCTCTCTCAGGTGTTCACTGACCACTCCCCCTCTCTCAGGTGTTCACTGACCACTCCCTCTTTGTGTCCCAGGTGTTCACTGACCACTCCCCCTCTGTGTCTCAGGTGTTCACTGACCACTCCCTCTTTGTGTCTCGGGTGTTCACTGACCACTCCCCCTCTCTCAGGTGTTCACTGACCACTCCCCCCTCTGTTTCCCAGGTGTTCACTGACCACTCCCTCTTTGTGTCTCAGGTGTTCACTGACCACTCCCTCTTTGTGTCTCAGGTGTTCACTGACCACTCCCCCTCTGTGTCCCAGGTGTTCACTGACCACTCCCCCTCTGTGTCCCAGGTGTTCACTGACCACTCCCCCTCTCTCAGGTGTTCACTGACCACTTCCCCTTTGTGTCCCAGGTGTTCACTGACCACTCCCCCTCTCTCAGGTGTTCACTGAACACTCCCTCTTTGTGTCTCAGGTTTTCACTGACCACTCCCCCTCTCTCAGGTGTTCACTGACCACTCCCTCTTTGTGTCTCAGGTGTTCACTGACCACTCCCTCTTTGTGTCTCAGGTGTTCACTGACCACTCCCTCTTTGTGTCTCAGGTGTTCACTGACCACTCCCCCTCTGTGTCCCAGGTGTTCACTGACCACTCCCCCTCTGTGTCCCAGGTGTTCACTGACCACTCCCCCTCTCTCAGGTGTTCACTGACCACTTCCCCTTTGTGTCCCAGGTGTTCACTGACCACTCCCCCTCTCTCAGGTGTTCACTGAACACTCCCTCTTTGTGTCTCAGGTTTTCACTGACCACTCCCCCTCTGTTTCCCAGGTGTTCACTGACCACTCCCTCTTTGTGTCTCAGGTGTTCACTGACCACTCCCTCTTTGTGTCTCAGGTGTTCACTGACCACTCCCCCTCTCTCAGGTGTTCACTGACCACTCCCCCTCTCTCAGGTGTTCACTGACCACTCCCTCTTTGTGTCTCAGGTGTTCACTGACCACTCCCTCTTTGTGTCTCAGGTGTTCACTGACCACTCCCTCTTCGGCTTTGCGGACATGAGCTCGGTCCTGACCAACAAGCTGCTGACGGTGTCGTTGTGCGACACCACCCACATCGTGTGCGTCTCCTACACCAGCAAGGAGAACACGGTGCTGCGGGCGGCGCTGGACCCCCGCATCGTCTCCGTCATCCCCAACGCCGTGGACCCCACCGACTTCACCCCCGACCCCGCCCGGGCCCCCAGGGGCCGCATCACCGTGGTGGTGATCAGCAGACTGGTGTACCGCAAGGGTGAGGAGGGAGGGGGTGAGGAGGAAGGGGGGGGGGGGGGGTGAGGCGTGGGACGGGTGAGGAGAGGTGATCAGCAGACTGGGGTACCGCAAGGGGGAGGAGAGAGAGGGGGGGAGAGGTGAGGAGGAGAGAGAGAGAGGGGGGGGGGGGGGGGGGGGGTGAGGTGAGGAGGAGAGAGAGGGCGGGGGAGGTGAGGAGGAGAGAGAGGGCGGGGGAGGTGAGGAGGAGAGAGAGGGGGGGGAGGTGAGGAGGAGAGAGAGGGGGGGGGAGGTGAGGAGGAGAGAGAGGGCGGGGGGGAGGGAGGGCAGGTATCAGAGTTTTTCCCGTTTTTCTTCCTGATTCGTTTCCTGACCTTGAGTGTGGGCCGATCATACCGATACAGCGTCTAGCATCGTAACTATAGCAGCACCTGTCCTTATTGAAGGGTTCTCTTATGATAACCGCAATGTTCACTTACTGTGGACTATTTTTTATTCTAGATCATTAACATTTATAATCTTTAATTAGAATACATTTGTATTCTTCTAGTTAAGCGTGAGCCTCCATGTTTTTCGACTTGTTAGCTCTAAAGCACGTCAGTCGGAGACGACGCGTTTCCCATTCCGACCGTTAACGAACGCCGCAGTGTTTGATCTTCTCTGTGCAGTGTTTAGTGTTCTCTGTGCAGTGTTTAGTGTTCTCTGTGCAGTGTTTAGTGTTCTCTGTGCAGTGTTTAGTGTTCTCTGTGCAGTGTTTAGTGTTCTCTGTGCAGTGTTTAGTGTTCTCTGTGCAGTGTTTAGTGTTCTCTGTGCAGTGTTTAGTGTTCTCTGTGCAGTGTTTAGTGTTTGATGTTCTCTGTGCAGTGTTTGCTGTTCTCTGTGCAGTGTTTAGTGTTCTCTGTGCAGTGTTTAGTGTTCTCTGTGCAGTGTTGTGTTCTCTGTGCAGTGTTTAGTGTTCTCTGTGCAGTGTTTAGTGTTTGATGTTCTCTGTGCAGTGTTTGATGTTCTCTGTGCAGTGTTGATTTCTCTGTGCAGTGTTTGATGTTCTCTGTGCAGTGTTTGATGTTCTCTGTGCAGTGTTTGATGTTCTCTGTGCAGTGTTTGATGTTCTCTGTGCAGTGTTTGATGTTCTCTGTGCAGTCGATCCTGGTATTGGTATCGGAAAGACTGTAACTGTTGTTAACGCCTCCCCCCCCCCCCCCCCCCAGGCATCGACCTCCTGGGGGCATCATCCCGGAGCTCTGCCTCAGACACCCCGACCTTGACTTCCTGATCGGGGGGGAGGGGCCTAAGAGGATCGTCCTGGAGGAGGTGAGGGAGAAGTACCAGCTGCACGACAGGTGAGCCCCCCCCCCCCCACCCCCAGGTCTCCCCAGCCCCCCCCCCCCCCCCCCCCCCCCCCCTCATCACGCCTCCTGTCCCCCCAGGGTGCGCCTGCTGGGGGCCCTGGAGCACCGGGAGGTGCGGGACGTCCTGGTGCAGGGGCACATCTTCCTCAACACCTCCCTGACCGAGGCCTTCTGCATGGCCATCGTGGAGGGGGCCAGCTGCGGCCTGCAGGTGGGGGGGGGAGGGTACTAATGTTAATATACCATAATACTATATAATATAGTATTATACTATCTTATACCTGAAATACTATATAATATAGTGTTATACTATGTTATACATAATACTATATAATATAGTATTATACTATGTTATACCATAATACTATATAATATAGTATTATACTATGTTATACCATAATACTATATAATATAGTATTATACTATGTTATACCATAATACTATATCATATAGTATTAGACTATGTTATACATAATACTATATAATATAGTGTTATACTATATTATACCATAATACTATATAATATAGTATTTATACTATGTTATACCATTATACTATATGATATAGTATTATACTATGTTATACCATAATACTATATAATATAGTATTATACTATGTTATACCATAATACTATTATATAGTATTATACTATGTTATACCATAATACTATATTATATAGTATTATACTATATCATAATACTATATAATATAGTATTATTACTATGTTATACCATAATACTATATAATATAGTATTATACTATGTTATACCATAATACTATATAATATAGTATTATACTATGTTATACCATAATACTATATAATATAGTATTATACTATGTTATACCATAATACTATATAATATAGTGTTATACTATATTATACCATAATACTATATAATATAGTATTATACTATGTTATACCATAATACTATATAATATAGTATTATACTATGTTATACCATAATACTATATAATATAGTATTATACTATGTTATACCATAATACTATATAATATAGTGTTATACTATGTTATACCATAATACTATATAATATAGTGTTATACTATATTATACCATAATACTATATAATATAGTATTATACTATGTTATACCATTATACTATATGATATAGTATTATACTATGTTATACCATAATACTATTATATAGTATTATACTATGTTATACCATAATACTATATTATATAGTATTATACTATATCATAATACTATATAATATAGTATTATACTATGTTATACCATTATACTATATGATATAGTATTATACTATGTTATACCATAATACTATATAATATAGTATTATACTATGTTATATCATAATACTATATGATATAGTATTATACTATGTTATACCATAATACTATATAATATAGTATTATACTATGTTATACCATAATACTATATAATATAATATTATACTGACTTTGACTTTGATACTATGTTATACCATAATACTATATAATATAGTATTATACTATGTTACACCATAATACTATATAATATAGTATTATACTGTTATACCATAATACTATATAATATAGTGTTATACCATAATACTATATAATATAGTATTATACTATATTATACCATAATACTATATAATATAGTATTATACTATGTTATACCATAATACTATATAATATAGTATTATACTATGTTATAATATGTCATAATGCTAACATTATCCACCTCAGGCTCCGTGAATAGTGGGGAACATCCCCACTATTCACGGAGCCTGAGGTGGATAATGGTTTAGTATATACGACACGGTAACACTTAAAAAATAAACAATTGAACACCTTTTGCCGGGATTTATTAGTTTTTATGGGCGGTTTATTTGTTTTTAATAGTGTGATGAGACGAATGCCACGCAATATCCCGAATTTGAGATCTCAATCAAATTCTATAATCTTGGGAGGTTCACGTGTAGCATACTAAAATATAATAATATATATATATATATATACTAAAATATAATAATATATATATATATACAAAAAAATATATATATATACAAAAAAAATAAAAATAATATATATATATATATATACTAAAATATAATAATATATATATATATATATATACTAAAATATAGCATGAAGGCTTGTTATTATTCCAAATGTGGATTTCCTCATATGTGGATTTCCTCATGTCCTCCTCCCTCCTCCCCCTCCTCCTCCCTCCTCCCTCCCCCCCTCCTCCTCCTCCCCCTCCCTCCTCCTCCCTCTCCCCTCCTCCTCCTCCTCCCCCCCTCCTCCTCCCTCCCCCCCCCTCCTCCTCCTATGTTGTTGCCCCCCCCAGGTGGTGAGTACCCGTGTGGGGGGGATCCCCGAGGTGCTCCCTGATGACCTCATCCTGCTGTGTGACCCCACCGTGCGCTCGCTGAGCGACGGGCTGGAGGCCGTGATTGGCCGGCTGCGGCGCGGCGCCGTGGCCTCACCCGCCGCTGTGCACGCCCGCGTGAGGAGCCTCTACACCTGGAGGGACGTGGCGGAGCGCACCGAGAAGGTGGGGCCACCTCCTCCTGACCTCTGACCTCCTCCTGACCTCTGACCTCCTCCTGTCCTCTGACCTCCTCCTGTGTGTGTGTGTGCGTGTGCGTGCGTGTGTGTGTGTGTGTGTGTGTGTGTGTGTGTGTGTGTGTGTGTGCGTGCAGGTGTATGACCGGGTGTGTGTGGAGGAGGTCCTCCCGCTGGCCGGCCGGTTGCTCCGCCTCCGGGACCACTGCGGGGGCGTGGCCGGCTCCATCTTCGCCTTCGTCGCCGTCCTCAACTTCCTGTTCCTGCTGCTGCTGCGCTGGCTGGTCCCGGACCAGGGCATGGACCGCGCCCTGGACGCCAGCGGGCCCCGGGCGCTGTGGGGGCCCCCGCAACGGGACCCACCAGCAGAGGAGGCTGGAGAGGGCTCCCAACCGCAGAGGCACCCCTGGTCTGATGGGGCCCCTACAGCAGAGGGACCCCTGGTCTGATGGGGCCCCTACAGCAGAGGGACCCCTGGTCTGATGGGGCCCCTACAGCAGAGGGACCCCTGGTCTGATGGGGCCCCTACAGCAGAGGGACCCCTGGTCTGATGGGGCCCCTACAGCAGAGGGACCCCTGGTCTGATGGGGCCCCTACAGCAGAGGGACCCCTGGTCTGATGGGGCCCCTACAGCAGAGGGACCCCTGGTCCGATGGGGCCCCTACAGCAGAGGGACCCCTGGTCTGATGGGGCCCCTACAGCAGAGGGACCCCTGGTCTGATGGGGCCCCTACAGCAGAGGGACTTCGGTCGTCTTCATGAACACTGGATTGTTTCCATGGAGGGACACACAAGGTCCCCCCAGAGGGGCCCCTCCGGTCTCGGGGGGGGGGGGGGGGGGGGGGGGGCTCCAGGTCTCCAGGGGGCCCCTCCAGGGCCACAGGCCTTTAGGGTCTGGCAGCGTTGGACTTATCTGCACCAAGATGGTTAACCCCTACAGACTGGCCAGATGTTTAACCCCTACAGACTGGCCAGATGGTTAACCCCTACAGACTGGCCAGATGGTTAACCCCTACAGACTGGCCAGATGTTTAACCCCTACAGACTGGCCAGATGTTTAACCACTAGAGACTGGCCAGATGTTTAACCCCTACAGACTGGCCAGATGTTTAACCACTAGAGACTGGCCAGATGTTTAACCACTAGAGACTGGCCAGATGTTTAACCACTAGAGACTGGCCAGATGTTAGGGCGCTGTGACCAGCGGCCGGTGATCTCTGGCCTCCGCTCCGAGAGGGTCTGACTGCCTTCTAAGGACGCTGATGTTTGATTTGCACCCTAACGATCGACGGCCCCCGGGCACACACATGCTAATCAGGACCCCTTGACTCAGCGCTCTGGGGCGGAGGAACAGATTAGAATGCTAATCAGGATGTCTTTTTGTAAATGCTTTTGGCACAGTGAAAGTATATTTCTATAAATAACATTTCCTACCAACATCTTCAGTTTGGTTTGTTCTTGAATACTTGACGGTGATCTGAAGTAACAGGTTTCATCTGCGTGTCTTTGTTCAAGGAGCCCAATGCTTCCATCAGTGGGTCTTAGGAGACGGGTTGTGTGTAGGCCTGACCCCGCCCTACAGCCCTTTAGCAAGGCAGCGTCTCAGAGACAAAGAGGTGGAATGCAGACGGTCCTGAATACACGCCTTCAGCGAAATTGAACCTCAGGTCTGGTGCACCTCCTGGACCCAAGAGACTGGCCTCACAGCAGGGGGAGAGGTCTCTACCTCCAGCTGGGTCACTAGGAGTTAGTAAGAGGTCTACCTACAGCTGGGTTAGTTAGTAAGAGGTCTCTACCTACAGCTGGGTTACTAGGAGTTAGTAAGAGGTCTCTACCTACAGCTTGGTTACTAGGAGTTAGTAAGAGGTCTGTACCTACAGCTGGGTTAGTTAGTAAGAGGTCTCTGCCTACAGCTGGGTTACTAGGAGTTAGTAAGAGGTCTACCTACAGCTGGGTCACTAGGAGTTAGTAAGAGGTCTACCTACAGCTGGGTTAGTTAGTAAGAGGTCTCTACCTCCAGCTGGGTCACTAGGAGTTGGTAAGAGGCCTCTACCTACAGCTGGGTCACTAGGAGTTAGTAAGAGGTCTACCTACAGCTGGGTCACTAGGAGTTAGTAAGAGGTCTATAGGCCTAAGTGTACTCTGACTAGAACCTTGAGGTTGGTGGTTTTGAACCAGTATCTTCTGGTGTTTGGGGTTAGCGGCTTCTAGCCGGACTGGAAGAGGAGAGTTGGGAGGGGGGAGAAAGCGCCCCTGTTGCTTTGTTATGCACATGAGGTGTGGGCGTGGCAGGGGGGGGGGGGATTTTGATAAGAGGGGCAACAAGGGTCTCTGCCCCACACACACCTGGACAGAAACACACCTGGAGAGAAACACCTGGATACACACACCTGGACACATACGCTCTCCGTCAACATGGCTGACACAGAAGTCCTCCTGGCCCCCCAGGTCGGGGTCCAGCGCTCCCTCCGGGTCTACGGGGGTCTCTCCTGCAACACCCTCATGGCTGGTAAGGTCACGCTAAGGTCAGAGTTTATAGAGAAGGTGAGCTGGCAACACAGCCTGCATGTCTTTGAGTGAGCCTCCATTAGTCCCTTTGTATTTACTGTAGTGTGGGGTTTGTTTAGTGTAGTCCAGTTTGTTTAGTGTTGTGTGTAGTTTGTCTAGTGTAGTGTGTAGTTGGTCTAGTGTAGTGTGGGGTTTGTTTAGTCTAGTTTGGAGGTGTTAAGTGTGTAGTTTGTTTAGTGTAGTGTGTAGTTTAGTGTAGTGTCTAGTTTGTTTAGTGCAGTGTGGGGTTTGTTTAGTGTAGTGTGTAGTTTGTCTAATGTAGTGTGGAGGTTTTGTGTAGTTTGTCTAGTGTAGTTTGTTTAGTGTAGTGTGTAGTTTGTTTAGTGTAGTGTGTAGTTGGTCTAGTGTAGTGTGTAGTTTGTTTAGTGTAGTGTGTAGTTTGTTTAGTGTAGTTTGGAGGTGTAGTTTGTTTAGTGTAGTGTGTGGTTTGTTTAGTGTAGTGTGTAGTTTGTTTAGTGTAGTTTGGAGGTGTTTAGTGTAGTGTATGGTTTGTTTAGTGTAGTGTGTAGTTTGTTTAGTGTATGGAGGTGTTTAGTGTAGTGTATGGTTTGTTTAGTGTAGTGTGGGGTTTGTTTAGTGTAGTGTGGGGGTTTGTTTAGTGTAGTGTGGGGTTTGTTTAGTGTAGTGTGGGGTTTGTTTAGTGTAGTGTGGGGTTTGTGTAGTGTGTAGTTTGTTTAGTGTAGTTTGGAGGTGGTTAGTGCAGATCCTTTGTGGGCTCCAGACCCCTCTGGGGCCTCCCTGAGCCTCCTGAACCCCTGGGGAGCTGGAGCTGGTTCAGCCGGTGTGTGACTCTGTCCCCGTCCCTTCGTCCCCTCAGAGTCCGGGTCGGACCGGAGCCCGCTGCACGACGCAGCGTTCCAGGGGCGGCCGCTGAGCCTCAGGACCCTGCTGACCCAGGTAGGGAACCGGTAACCTCCGCCGCCACACAGGCAGCACGGTGGACCTCCAGTCTGAGGGCCCGGCCCCGAGGAGGCCCTGGAGGTCCACTCTGGAGGTCCCCTCTGGGGGTCCGGTCCCCTCTGGGGGTCCGGTCCACTCTGGGGATCCGGTCCCCTCTGGGGGTCCGGACCACTCTGGGGGTCCCCTCCGGTGGTCCGGTCCACTCTGGGGGTCCATTCCACTCTGGGGGTCCACTCTGGTGGTCCGGTCCACTCTGGGGGTCCCCTCTGGGGTCCCCCTCCGGTGGTCCGGTCCGGCCGTCCCCCGGAGGGCTGTCTGTGGGCTATGAGTGACAGGTCCTCTCCCCAGGGCTTCCCCGCTGACCTGCGGTCTCTGGACGGCGTGACGGCGCTCCACGAGGCCTGCCTCGCCGGACACGCCCCCTGCACCCGGCTGCTGCTGGAGCACGGTGCCACGGTAACCACACGCACGCACGCACGCACGCACGCACGCACGCACGCATGCACGCACGCACACACACTCACTCTGTGTCTCTGTCCAGGTGGAGGCGGAGTCTTCTGACGGAGCCACGCCCCTCCTCAACGCCTGCCGCCGGGGCAGCGCCGCCTGCGTCAGACTGCTATTGGGCCACGGCCCGGCCGTCCCAACCAATCAGCTGCTGGCAGGGGCGGTCCACGAGGCGGCCGGGAGAGGTGAGGGGGGGCTCGTTATGTGTGTGTGTGTCTGTTATGTGTGTGTGTGTGTGTGTGTGCCTGTGTGTGTTATGTGTGTGTGTGTGTGTGTTATGTGTGTGTGTGCCTGCGTCTGTGCGTGTGTGTGTTATGTGCTTGTGCGTGCGGGACCCATTCACTTAAAGGTGCAGTAGCTCAGATTTAGAGCTATTCTTTGAGGTCCTTTGTTAGCAGTAGCCTAGCGTTGGGCTAACAGTTAGCTGGGATGTATCAGCTCCTTTAGATCCAGACGCTCCGGGGTCACTTCTGAACACCTCAACACCATCACCTATAAGGTCTTCCCTGATTGGTTTGGAGAATCAATCTCGCCTGTCTATCACAAATGCGTGAATGCCCCCTCAACGGGGAGGCGGGAGCAGAGAGGGGGGCGGGGTTGCGTGGTGTTGTGACTGTGTTGTGTTGTTGTGTTGTGTTATTGAGACTCTGTGTTGTGGTGTTGTGACTCTCTGTGTTGTGGTGTTGTGACTCTGTGTTGTGTTGTGGCGTTATGACGGTGTCGTTGTGTTGTTGTTGTGCTCAGGCCACAGGGAGTGTCTGGAGCTGCTCCTGGCCTCCGGGGGCGCCGTGGAGGCGGCGCTGCCCGGCCGTGGGACCCCCCTGTACGCCGCCTGCCTGGGGGGGGCCACGGCCTGCGTGGAGAGTCTGCTGCTCGCAGGTACGGCTCTACGGCACGCTGACCCCACACAACCTCTGACCCCTCGGTGACCCCCGCTGACCTCTGACCCCCCACTGACCCCTCACTGTCCACTGACCCCACGGTGTTCCCCCGCTGACCTCTGACCCCTCACTGACTCCACTCTGACCTCGTGAGTGCGTGCTTGTTACGTGTGTGTTTGTGTGGGTCAATGTGACGTCACACTGACATACACACAGGGCCTCATGTATATTCATGAGGATAACAACATTAATAATAACACGTCTCCCCAGGAGCGGAGGTGAGCGGGGCCGCGGGGGGGAGCAGCCCGCTGCACGCGGCGGTGGCGGCGGGGGCGGGGCCAGTGGTGGAGCTGCTGATGGCCTACGGGGCCGACGGGAGCGCCAGGAACGCCGAGGGGGACACGGCGCTGGAGCTGGCCGCCGCCGCCATGAGGACCACGCTGGGCAGGGGTACGCACACACGCACGCACACACACAGACACACACAAAGGCACGCACACACATGCACACACGCAAAAACACTCACCCACGTCCTATATATATTTCATTATGTGTGATATTTTTAACGATATGTTTTGTGTTTCCCGAGCAGGTCCCGCCTCGCTGGCTCAGTTCTGCCGTCTGTCCGTCCGTCGCCGTCTGGGGCGGAGCCGTCTGTCCAGCGCATCCAGGCTGCCCCTCCCCCCCAGCCTGAAGGACTTCCTCCTCCCCCAGTAGCCCCGCCCCCCAGCCTGAAGGTATTCCTCCTCCCCCAGTAGCCCCGCCCCCCAGCCTGAAGGACTTCCTCCTCCCCCATTGACCCCGCCCCCCCAGCCTGAAGGTCTTCCTCCTCCCCAGTAGCCCCGCCCCCCCAGCCTGAAGGACTTCCTCCTCCCCCATTGACCCCGCCCCCCCAGCCTGAAGGACTTCCTCCTCCCTGAGTAGCCCCGCCCCTCTGTGTTTATTTATATATTACTTTAGACAATCTAGATACCGAACTCTGTGTTTGTATGCAAGGTTTAAGTAAATGTGCTACACACTTTATTAGCACGTTACCAGAGTGTATTTATATATGTTTAAAAAAAATGTCCAACAAGATTACCTTTTATTTTACCAACGCTGGCATAAAATAAAATGCAAAGCGTGTATCTTGTGTTCACCGAATCATCCTTTATGAAGCTGCTGGAAGCAAATACACAATATTAATATATATACCAGAGTATCAGAAACAGTCTCTCTCTCACACTCACACTCACACTGAGCACCAGAGAGCTGTACACTTTTATTGTCTTGTTGCTCAAAAAACTTCAGCCTCCATCTTGTTTGTAGTTTTCCGTGACGTTCGCCTTCGCCTCCATTTTCTTACACAACAAAAGAGGATATAAATAGTCCAAACAGGAAATACATTCAGGAGGTTCTAGAGGTTCATCTCCAGGGAGACGTGGGGGTCCGCTGGCCGGAGCGGTGGGGGGCGGGGCGCGGTCCGGCCAGCGGCGGAGAGCAGGAGGTTCCAGAAGGTTCCAGAGGTTCCAGAAGGTTCTAGAAGGTTCCAGAAGGTTCCAGAAGGTTCTAGAAGGTTCCAGTAGGTTCCAGAAGGTTCCAGGAGGTTCCAGAGGTTCTACAGGCTCTGCTGCAGCAGCTGGGCCCAGCGCCGCTCCAGGAAGCTCCTCAGCCGGAGTCCGGCACGGCCGATCTCAGAGCGGTCCTCATTGAACCGCTCACAGTTATCAAGAACCAGAGCCAGGTCAGAGAGGAAGGCCTCAGGGTCTGGGTACCTGAGAACAGAGAGAACATAGAGACATCAGTTATCAAGAACCAGAGCCAGGTCAGAGAGGAAGGCCTCAGGGTCTGGGTACCTGAGAACAGAGAGAACATGTCCAGATTGTGTTCATCATACATAAGAGAGGGAATGGTATTAAACGTCCTCCTGTGATGCAGGGCTGTCTGATGAAGGTAGCGCTGCTTTAATGTTCAGACCGCTTCAGGATGGAATCTGTTGACCAGGTGGGCTGAGGGCCACAAGAAGGCCGCCAGCAGCAGAGAGCTGCTGCTCTCTGGGATGAGTGACCTACTGGGGGTGACGGTGTGACCTACTGGGGGTGACGTGACCTACTGGGGGTGACGGTGTGACCTACTGGGGGTGACGGTGTGACCTACTGGGGGTGACGTTGTGACCTACTGGGGGTGACGGTGTGACCTACTGGGGGTGATGGTGGGACCTACTGGGGGTGACGGTGTGACCTACTGGGGGTGGTGGTGGGACCTACTGGGGGTGACGGTGTGACCTACTGGGGGTGGCGGTGGGACCTACTGGCCGGGGGGACCTACTGGGGGTGACGTGTGACCTACTGGGGGTGACGTTGTGACCTACTGGGGGTGGCGGTGGGACCTACTGGTTGGTGATGGTCTGACCTACTGGGGGTGATGGTGGGACCTACTGGTCGGTGATGGTCTGACCTAATGGGGGTGGCGGTGGGACCTACTGGGGGTGGTGGTGGGACCTACTGGGGGTGATGGTGTGACCTACTGGGGGTGATGGTGTGACCTACTGGGTGGTGATGGTCTGACCTACTGGGGGTGATGGTGGGACCTACTGGGGGTGATGGTGGAACCTACTGGGGGTGGTGGTGGGACCTAATGGGGGTGGCGGTGGGACCTACTGGGTGGTGATGGTCTGACCTACTGGGGGTGGCGGTGGGACCTACTGGTTGGTGATGATGTGACCTACTGGGGGTGGCGGTGGGACCTACTGGTTGGTGATGATGTGACCTGCTGGGGGTGGCGGTGGGACCTACTGGGGGTGATGGTCTGACCTAATGGGGGTGGCGGTGGGACCTACTGGTTGGAGCTGACCCTCCCTCTGATGGTGCTCAGGTCCATGGGCCTCCTGATCACCTTCCTGTAGCCCGGGACCGACCGCTGGTCCACCGGCAGCAGGAAGGGCCATGCGTCCTGATGGGCCTCCAACTCCCCCAGGAGCACCCTGGGAAACAGAGAGACCCTGAGGGGGGGAGACCGTCCACACAGGACCAGGAGAGACAGGACATAGGAGAGACAGGAGGCAGTCTCTAGGAGAGACGGTCTCTAGTAGGGTCTCTAGGAGAGACAGTCTCTAGGAGAGACGGTCTCTAGTAGAGTCTCTAGGAGAGACAGTCTCTAGTAGGGTCTCTAGGAGAGACAGTCTCTAGGAGAGACAGTCTCTAGTAGGGTCTCTAGAAGAGACAGTCTCTAGGAGAGACAGTCTCTAGTAAAGTCTCTAGGAGAGACAGTCTCGAGTAGGGTCTCTAGTAGGGTCTCTAGGAGAGACAGTCTCTAGTAGGGTCTCTAGGAGAGAGTCTCTAGTAGGGTCTCTAGGAGAAACAGTCTCTAGTAGAGTCTCTAGGAGCGACAGTCTCTAGTAGAGTCTCTAGGAGCGACGGTCTCTAGTAGTCTCTAGGAGAGACAGTCTCTAGTAGAGTCTCTAGGAGCGACGGTCTCTAGTAGTCTCCTGGAGAGACCGTCCAGGCGGCCCAGGCCTACCTGCATGCGGACAGGTCCGTGGTCCCGTTGTCTTTGTTGTCATTGGCCGTCCTGCCCTTCCTGCCCCAGGGGGCGGGGCTTTCCTGCTGGCTTCCTGCTGAGCCGTCCTCCTCAGCCCGCCTCTTCCTGCTCTCCTTCCTGCCGTTCCTAGTGCTGCTGCTGGTGCTAACGCTAGTGCTGCTGCTGGTGCTAACGCTAGTGCTGCTGCTGGTGCTAACGCTAGTGCTGCTGCTGATGCTACTGCTAGCCGGGCTGGGGGCCTCGTCCTCAGAGCCCTCCCCCGCTGTGGCAGCCCCCCGCCGGGGACGGATCGGCCCGCTGACCCCGGTCTCCCCGGTCTCTCCGGCCTCGGCGGTCTCTCCGGTCTCTCCGGCCCCAACGTTCCCAGCTGGGCTCTGCTCCTGAGGGGTCAGGGTGCTGCCCTGGAACACAGGAGCAGTAATATGTAGATAGATGCAGCATACACATAATATAATGGATGTATCTAAGATGGGTGACCGTGGTGAGGTGGCCCTCTCCTGTTGGACCAGTACCAGTGGGAGGCAGGCGGGGCAGAACCAGTCCCCCTCGGGGATGGCGGTGATGCGGGGGCGGAGGCAGTAGGTGTGGAGGCCACGGTCGCAGCCGTCACACAGCAGCAGCAGATCCTCGTTGTCCCCTCGGCCGCACAGCTGGCAGCACTGCAACGCAACAGACACACAACACGGGTCAGAGCCCAGGGGGGGGGGGGGGGGGGGGGGTGTGTGTGTGTGTGTGTGTGTGTGTGTGTGTGTGTGTGTGTGTGTGTGTGTGTCTCACAGCCTTCATGATGGCCCCCTCCCAGGTCAGGCTCTTCTGCAGCTGCTGGACGCAGAGGGAGAGCTGGGCGGAGCTACGCACCTCGGCCAGGGCCCGCCCCCACAGCCTCATGCCTGGGGCCGCCTCCTCACTGGACGCACACACACACACACACACACACACACACACACACACACACACACACACACACACACACACACACACACACACACACACACAGTGGTATGGTATGGTAGATGGAATATGGTTCATCAGGGAACGACAGCAGGCTCTGGCACGGGGCCAGGACTCCAGTTGTGGTTGGGCCAGACCCATTGTGGGTGGTCCTTAAATCAACGTAATCAAATCCCTGTTTAACCTAATACAAATGACTGACTATGCTATTGTGTATACATGTTATATTATCTGTGCATAATAGAGATTTGAATAGCTTGATGCTGTTTAAATATTTTTCGGTGCATAGGACGGACCTATCAGCGATCGCTCCTTAGGCCTTTCTACACTGCCAAGCCGGTTCGTTCGCGGCTTGGCACGCCCAGCAACTTCACCGGGCTTTCTTGGTTCAATGGAGAAGGCGGGGCTGCGCACGGACCTAGACCTCTTTAGAATAAATTGCATACTCCTGAATGTTTTTAATTTTTTATGAATGAAGACACCCGCATGCAAGAATGAGTTCATGTCTGAGTAGGCTACAAACGCGATTAACTATTTACCAGTGCAAAAACGCCAACATAGTCTTTATATTGCTGACCACTTGTTTTTTATCCCGACAAAAGCCTTATCAGGAACGTTCCTCTGGGTCTTTCTCGTAGATCGCACCATCTTTCAACGTCTTTGTTAAATGAGACTGCATCACCTTCTCTCCCATGATGGTCAGCAGCTCGCGGATTTCAACGTCTCTCCGGTTAGAACTGCTCATGTTAACGCTGTGTTATTGTCTCTGTAGTAGAGACAACGCAGCAACACCTCTACCCAAGCCCCCCCCCCAGCACCCCCTCTGGAACTGCGGAGCACCTAATCACATTTACATCAAAAAGAAACCACCAGTGTGTGTAGAGTCCGGGAGTGTAAAGACGTCTCTTGGTTCTGACCATAGAAGAGCGCTTTGGAATCTCCATTACGCACCATACCTGGCTGTGCTAGGTACCAGTACCTCCTCTCAGTGGTTCTCCTCCAGTACCTCCTCTCTCTGTGTCTCCAGTACCTCCTCTCTCTGTGTCTCCAGTACCTCCTCTCTCTGTGTCTCCAGTACCTCCTCTCTCTGTGTCTCCAGTACCTCCTCTCTCTGTGTCTCCAGTACCTCCTCTCTCTCAGTGGTTCTCCTCCAGTACCTCCTCTCTCTGTCTCCAGTACCTCCTCTCTCTCTGTGTCTCCAGTACCTCCTCTCTCTGTGTCTCCAGTACCTCCTCTCTCTCTGTGTCTCCAGTACCTCCTCTCTCTCTGTGTCTCCAGTACCTCCTCTCTCTGTGTCTCCAGTACCTCCTCTCTCTGTGTCTCCATCACTCCTCTCTCTGTGTCTCCAGTACCTCCTCTCTCTCTGTGTCTCCAGTACCTCCTCTCTCTGTGTCTCCAGTACCTCCTCTCTCTGTGTCTCCATCACTCCTCTCTCTGTGTCTCCAGTACCTCCTCTCTCTCTGTGTCTCCAGTACCTCCTCTCTCTGTGTCTCCAGTACCTCCTCTCTCTGTGTCTTCAGTACCTCCTCTCTCTCTGTGTCTCCAGTACCTCCTCTCTCTCTGTGTCTCCAGTACCTCCTCTCTCTCTGTGTCTCCAGTACCTCCTCTCTCTGTGTCTCCAGTACCTCCTCTCTCTCTGTGTCTCCAGTACCTCCTCTCTCTGTGTCTCCAGTACCTCCTCTCTCTGTGTCTCCAGTACCTCCTCTCTCTCTGTGTCTCCAGTACCTCCTCTCTCTCTGTGTCTCCAGTACCTCCTCTCTCTGTGTCTCCAGTACCTCCTCTCTCTCAGTGGTTCTCCTCCAGTACCTCCTCTCTCTCTGTAGTTCTCCTCCAGTACCTCCTCTCTCTCTCTGTCTCCAGTACCTCCTCTCTATGTGGGCCTCCAGCTCCCCCAGCCGTAGCACTGCTATGTCCAGCGGGTTGTCGGCCCTCCTCGCCACACCGCCTCGGTGCTCGTGGTAGACCAGGTCCCCCCGCCCAGACTGGACCGCAGGGGGTCGCCATCCCTACAAACACACACACACACACACACGGGAGGTATTTTAGTCCGCTGAGCTATGAGCCAGAGAGCTAACGCTATGATTGTACATATTTATTATTCGAAATTCGCCCTAGCTTTTATATCACAGATACTCTAGGGTCTATAGCATATAACTGCGTCGTCTGATTACAGTTTAATTCATTTTTCACAATTTGCCAGCTCTCGTTTTTAAGAATATTCACCGCGCCATTAGTTTCAATGGGAATCGCAACTGTCTAATTTATAATTTGAAATTCGTCACAGCCTTTATACCACAGATACTATAGGGTCTATAACATATAACCGCGTTTTGGAATACAGCTAATGTAATCTGACAAAATCGCTAATTAAAGGTTGGGTATGGGATTTGCGAAATGCCAGCAGATTTTGAAAACACACAACTCAAATGGTCCTACCCCCTCTCCTTCAACGCTGACTCTGACTCCACCCATTCCAAGTACATGGACGCGCAATCATGCACGAGCGAACACAGATGCGCAAGAGCGAGTCATTTGCTAGTTAGCTAGCTCCAGTAGCTACCGCAGGATAACAACAAACAGAAGCTTGCTCTGGGTCACGAGGTTTGAGTACGTGCACGAAGGGGTCGCGCGCGGGGGAGGGGTAGTGCAGTACGACCGTTTGATTGACGTACTTACTGTCCAATGCAACTCGGTGGCTCTGGAAATCATTGGCTGGAGTTTTTCGAGCCCTGCCCATTCCACAGATGATTGACTTGTTTAATTTTCATGTCAGTACTAACTCAGTGGCTGTAAGTGGGTTATGAGGATTTCAAGTAATTTTGCAAAAATTGCCAAAAAAGCGAATTCCATACCCAACCTTTAACACCGCAACTGCGAATTAACCACACAGAGATAACCATGGCAACCTGTCAATTTATTTTTATTTTTGCCATCATTCTGCGAGCGCATCCGCCGTGATGATTAACAAATAATCCCCCTATAGAAAGATGTGCAGATCTATAGAGAGGTTTAGATCTATAGAGAGGTGTAGATCTATAGAGGTGTAGATCTATAGAGGTGTAGCTCTATAGAGGTGTAGCTCTATAGAGGTGTAGCTCTATGGAGGTGTAGCTCTATAGAGAGGCGTAGATCTGCAGAGGTGTAGCTCTATAGAGAGGCGTAGGTCTATAGAGGTGTAGCTCTATAGAGGTGTAGGTCTATAGAGGCGTAGCTCTATAGAGGTGTAGCTCTACGGAGGTGTAGCTCTATGGAGGTGTAGCTCTATAGAGGTGTAGCTCTATAGAGAGGCGTAGGTCTATAGAGGTGTAGCTCTATGGAGGTGTAGCTCTATAGAGGTGTAGCTCTATAGAGGTGTAGGTCTATAGAGGTGTAGGTCTATAGAGGCGTAGCTCTACAGAGGTGTAGCTCTACGGAGGTGTAGCTCTATGGAGGTGTAGCTCTATGGAGGTGTAGCTCTATAGAGCTGCTGACCTTGCTCTGCAGGCCCCCTGAGAACACCTTCCTCTCCAGGTGCTCCACCTGCTGCAGCAGGCTGAGGTCCACCTCCATGGCCTGCTGCTCCACACACCATTGCTCCCCCCCGCCCAGCGCCTGCTCCTCCAGGGGCCACGCCTCTGAGGGACCCCCCCCCCCCACACACACACACACACACACACACACACACACACACACACACACACACACACACACACACACACACACACACACACACACACACACACACACACACACGCAGTGAGTTGAGGTTCCACAGGTAAGGTGTAGTTCTACAGGTGTGTTTCCACAGGTAAGGTGTCGTTCTACAGGTGTGTGGTTCTCCAGGTGTGTTTCCACAGGTAGGGTGTAGTTCTACAGGTGCTGTGAGGTTCTACAGGTGTGGTCCTAGAGGTGAGTTGTGGTTTTATAGGTGTGATTCCACAGGTGTGGTGTGGTTATACAGGTGTGGTTCTACAGGTGTGTTTCCACAGGTGAGGTGTGGTTCTACAGGTGTGTTTCCACAGGTGAGGTGTGGTTCTACAGGTGAGGTTCTACAGGTGAGGGGAGGTTCTTCAGGTGTGGTTCTCCAGGTGTGTTTATACAGGTTAGGTGGTGTTCAATAGGTGAGGTTATACAGGTGTGGTTCTCCAGGTGAGGTTCCACAGGTGAGCCGTACCCTCCGAGGTCCCGGTCCAGGCTAGGCTCAGGTACTCCATGTTCTTCTGGATCTGTTTCTGCAGACTCCTCTCTCGGACCCCCCGGCTGTGCAGCGCAGCCACGACCCCCCGCAGCTCCTCCACGCCCCGCACCCTCCACCAGCCCCACGCCATGTCTACACACACACACACACACACACACACACACACACACACACACACACACACACACACACACACACACACACACACACACACACACACACACACACACACACACACACACACGCACACAGAATGGGAAGGACATCAGCTCCTCCTTTACTCCTGCCACCATCCTCCCTCACCCTATCCCCACCTCTGGTTTCACCCACTTGATCCCTCTCTCCTCTAACGATCAACAATAGTTAGGTCTAAGCACGCCACCACCTGCCCCCCTTGTTCCA
The DNA here is from genome assembly GCF_031168955.1 of Gadus macrocephalus. Taxonomy (NCBI): domain Eukaryota; kingdom Metazoa; phylum Chordata; class Actinopteri; order Gadiformes; family Gadidae; genus Gadus; species Gadus macrocephalus. The sequence continues at coordinate 12,063,568 of NC_082401.1, read as the reverse complement.
GCGTCCTTCTAGACGGCCAGAATCAAGCCGCTCCTCTAGAAACCGACCCTTGTCACTGATATCAAGCCTATCTCTCCTTTCATACCGTTCTAAAACATTGGAACGTGCCATCCCTAACCAACTGTCCCCCTATCTCTCACACAACAACCTGCTTCACCCCCATCAGTCAGGCTTCAAGACTGCACTTTGAGAAAGCTCTCCTTGTGGTGACTGAGTCCCTCCGTGCTGCCAGAGCCTCGCTTCTCCTTCTCCCCGACCGATCCGTAGTGTTCGACACCGTCAACCACCAGATCCTCCTTGCCTCTCTCGCCAAACTCGGCCTCGCTGACTCTGCGCTATCCTGGTCAACATCCTACCTGACGAATCGCCTATCAGGTCACATGGAATGGCTCCTTGTCCAAACCCTGCACTCTCGACACTGGTGTCCCTCAAGGCTCTGTACTGGAGCCCCTTCTGTTCTCCCTATATAACCGAACCCTGGGCTCTGTTATCACATCACACAGTTTTTCCTATGTGATCACTGCTACGCTGACGACAATCAGCTGTTCCTCTTACCCTTCCACTGACAACAGCCTGATTGCAAGACACATCTCTGAATGTCCGGCAGACATCAGCACTCGGACGATTGCCCATCAATTGAAGCTTAACCTCAACAAGACTGAGCTCCTCCTAATGCCAGGGAAAAGATTACCCTCGCATGGACCTATTGGTCACTGTCGAGAGCTTTGCTGTATGTCCTTCACCAACTGCCAGAAACCTCAGTGTGGTACTGGTCAATCAGTTATGCTGCTCCGCGAACATCAGCGCGGTGACCCCATCCTGCACATCTGCCCTCTACAACATCCGCAGGATCCGGCCCTCCCCCAGAAAGGAAGGAGCTCAGAACCTGGTCCAAGTGGTCGCCATCTCCCGGCTCCACTACTGCAGCTCACTCCTGGCTGGACTCCCTGCCTGCCCGCCACGGGCTGTGTCCTGGGTGGACCTCCCTCTCCCCTCCATGGTCGGCGTGGCCACGGCCTTACCCTCGGGGATGGCTCTGGGCTCCGGGTAGTCCAGCGTCCTGGTGGTCTCCGGGGCGGTGGTGGCGGGGGGTTTGGGCAGGGTCAGATTGGAGGTCTGGGCCGGGGGGGCGTGGACCAGGAAGGGGTTGCTGGTCCCGCCGACCTCGTACTGCTGCTGATAGGCCAGCGCCAGCAGGGGGGGGAGGGGCCCGAAGGGCGGGAAGAAAGGCAGCCCTGCGTAGGCCCCGCCCCCCTGGGGAGAGATCACACTGGTTACTGTACTGGTAAGGACCAGGTCACATACTGGTTACTATACTGGTAATGACCAGGTCTCATACTGGTTACTGTACTGGTAATGACCAGGTCTCATACTGGTTACTGTACTGGTAATGACCAAGTCTCATACTGGTTACTGTACTGGTAATGACCAGGTCTCATACTGGTTACTGTACTGGTAATGACCAGGTCACATACTGGTTACTGTACTGGTAATGACCAGGTCTCATACTGGTTACTGTACTACCGTATTTTCCGCACTATAAGGTGCACCGGAGTATAACCCGCAGCAGCTAAATTGAATGATGTGTACATATATAAGCCGCACTGCACTATAAGCCGCAGGTGTTTTAATGTTTAATCACCATTAGGGCTGGCCCGAATGCCATTTTTCAGGCTTCGAATACTCTTTTTCCGAGCGAATATTCGAATACTCGTTCCAGAAAAAAACACCATAAAAAACAACATTAATAATCCCTATATACTCCATGGAACCGATTTTGACAGTATCTGCATATTTTGTTGAAGATTTTATAGTTTTTGAACGTTAATTAGTATGCCTAAGTAGGTTGAAGTTCCTTATTTTTTCCCCGTGAAAGCGAACAGCTGTTGCTCCGTTCCAAATCAGCTGTCCTCTGCCATCTCAGCCCTTACGGGAGCTTTTCCATTCATCCTGGAACGTGCATCTTTTCAGGGAATTTGTAAAATAAATCCATGACAAATACTGAATATTGATTGTCTTATGTGTCCATATTATATCCATTATATTGACCGGGTATTCCCAAGACGCTCACGCTCTGCAACAAGCCAGTCACAGTTGATTGGCGCGGCGCTGTACAGCGAACGTAAACAAACAACTAAGCTAAGGTTAGCATTTCCCTAAGTATTACTTTTCCTCCGAGATCCCGCTACAAGATATCTATTCTTCCTCCACCTCTCTCGCTTCTCTGCTTGGTGTCGCTGACGCTTATAGTTTGCCTCCCTCGCTCTGGTAACGTCACGTACGCAAAGGAAGCTCCGAATACTGATTTAAGCTTTGAATACTAATTTTCTGAACGAGTATTCGAATATTCAAATAATTCGGGCCAGCCCTAATTACCATATGTAAGGGTTCGTGCACAGAGGGGATTGTTGGGAAAGAGATGGCTGTTTCGCTCTCGTAATGTCTGCCTTGCTCTCGTTCTGTCTCTCGTACCACTCTCGGTTTCACTTTTACTTTTGCGCGCTAGCTGGTTAGGGTTAGGGTTAATACCTAACCCTAACCCTAACCCTCTCATTTGGGTGCTAACGCGTCTTCACTCAGATAAGGTGGAAACTTGCCGGTATTTCCTGTTTAGATTGTAAGCTGTCAATGATTGGCTTGAAATGATCTACACGTCATTAAAAGCGACACTGGTACAATTTATGCACTACTAGTAACGTTACAACTTAAGTTATGGTGGTGCAACCAAAATTTAGAACACCTTTAGTTTGACACTAGCTACGTTGAGCGTAGGGTTAAGGCAGACTTTACACCCAAACTTATGATCGGCTTTTACGTTCTGCTGGTGCAACCGACTGCAGGGCATTAGATACTAGTTAACATGTGCGAGGTCATTCGATGGTAGTTATGTGCTACGTTCCCTGTCTGAGGTTCATGTACAGACTTCTGAAGCCTCCTTAACAAGCAGATTAAAGACTACATTAACACACTAACACCAGAACCACCAGAGCCACCAGAGCCACCAGAACCACCCGAACAACCAGAACCATCACAACCACCAGAACCCTCCGAACCACCAGAACCATCAGAACCACCAGAAACCACCCACCTGGAGGGCAGAGAGCTGCAGGCTGCTGGCCCCAGGGGGGTCAGTGAGGGCGGGGGGCTGGGGGGGGTCTGTGAGGGCGGGGGGCTGGGGGGGGTCTGTGAGGGCAGGGGGCTGGGGGGAGAGGCAGGGCGGCGAGGCGTCCCGGGGGCTGCTGGAGGTGACGGAGGCGTGGTCGCAGGCGGAGCGGGGCAGCAGGCTGAACCACTGGGCGCCGCGCTCCGTCAGGGCCCTGAGCAGCTGCTCCGCCGGGGGGTCCAACGGGACCCCCGGGGGGCGTCCTACAGGGGCGCGGGTCCCAGGTTCTGACGGGACCCCCGCCAGGACCCCCGGGGGGTCTCCGGCCTCCAGCAGCGTGCTGAGCTTGGAGAGGGAGGACGGCTTCAGCAGGAAGAGGTTCTGGGGGGGCGGGGCCTGCAGGAGATCCGGAGGGGCGGGGCTGATGGCTGGCTCCTCCTCCTCCTTCACCTTTAACCCCTGAAGGCTGGACCCTCTCTCTCCCTCCTCGTTCAGCTCCACACACCCTGAGACACACACACACACACACACACACACACACACACACACACACACACACACACACACTATATAATAACACGACAACCTGGACCAGACCAACATTGTGGACCACACCCAGTAGCCCCAGTAGAGCCGGTAGCCTGAGGTCTCCACCATAGCACCCCCCAGTAGCCCCAGCAGGCCCCCAGTACCGTCTGCGGGCCCCGGGGCCTCCAGCAGCAGCCCTCCGCAGGGGGGCAGCAGCCAGTAGCGGCGGCAGTAGCGGTCCTGGCCGTAGGGCGTGGAGCGCAGCGAGTGGGAGGAGTCAAACAGCTTCCTCCGGATCTGACTCTGTTGCTACGGAGACAGGCGGGGCTGGGTTAGGGCTTAGGATGGAGCAGAGGTGACAGAGTGAGGAGGACTATGACTGAGTGAAGCAGCAACATTAACAGTCTTACTTTGGATAACTTCTCAATCTGCTTCTCCAGCTCCTCCACAGTGGCTGACAGGAGGCTGACGTCCTGAGGGAGGAGGGAACAAGGGAACAAGGGAACACGCTTTAGGGAACAAGCCTTAGGGAACAAGGGAACAAGCATTAGGGAACACGCCTTAGGGAACAAGCCTTAGGGAACAAGCCTTAGGGAACAAGGGAACAAGCATTAGGGAACACGCCTTAGGGAACAAGCATTAGGGAACACTCCTTAGGTAACATCACTCTACATAAGGGAACAGGCCTTAGGGAACATCACTCTACACTAGGGAACAAGCCTTAGGGAACAGGCCTTAGGGAACATCACTCTACATGAGGGAGCAAGCCTTAGGCCCTGTCCCATTGCTCCCCCTAGCTCTAGCTTTGAGGCCTAGTTCTAGAATATGGATTAACTACACGATCTGAATGTGTAGGTCGTCCTGTTTTCGACAAAAGCGTCACATTTTCCAACGTGAATGAAAACAGTAGAAGGCTCTTCCTCTGGTGCCGACACGCCGATGCTGCGCGGGACGTAGGAGAGCACGTTCGCTACGCTAATTTGCATAATATTAATTATAGTTGTTTCCCATTTCATAGGAAAAAATCTTCACTCACACCTCCCTGTCTGAAGGGAGCTCACTGTGGGGGAGAGGAGCATCTCCTTAAAGGTGAACCCACCTCTTCCTCACAGAGCCTCCTCCCCTTCCTCCCTCCTCCTCCTCCTCCTCTGCTCTCCTCCTCTTCGTCCTCCTCCTCATCTCCCTGCTCCTCGCTGTCGTCGTCGTCCTCCTCTTCCTCCTCGCTGTCTCCTTCTCTCCTCCTGGGTCTCCGTCCGGCGGCCGCCCCCCCCGCCGCTGGCCCCTCCCCCGGCCCCTCCCCCTCCCCTGCCGCCGGCCCCTCCCCCTCCTTCCTGCCCGTCAGCCGGGCGTGGGCGCTCCGCAGCCTGGGGGAAGTGACATCATGAGTGGGAAGTGACATCATGAGTGGGAAGTGACATCATGGGGGACAGATGGACTAGATCCTAGATAGAGGTCGTTAGGTCCTACAGGTCGTTAGCTCCTACAGGTTGTTAGCTCCTACAGGTTGTTAGCTCCTACAGGTCATTAGGTCCTACAGGTCGTTAGGTCCTACAGGTCGTTAGGTCCTACAGGTTGTTAGGTCGTTAGGGCCTAGAGGTCGTTAGCTCCTACAGGTTGTTAGCTCCTACAGGTCGTTAGCTCCTACAGGTCGTTAGGTCGTTAGCTCCTACAGGTCGTTAGCTCCTACGGGTCGTTAGGTCCTACAGGTCGTTAGGTCCTACAGGTCGTTAGGTCCTACAGGTCGTTCGGTCATTAGGGCCTACAGGTCGTTAGGTCCTACAGGTCGTTAGGTCCTACAGGTCGTTAGGTCCTACAGGTCGTTAGCCGCCCAGACTCACTTGCGCAGCCGTCCTTCGATGCGCCACTTGTCCTTCCTCAGGCCGGTCATGGAGTCGATGGTTCTGTCGATCTCACTGAGAACGGAGGCAAGGACGGCCACACCGTTAGCCAGACCCAGACCGGACAGGAGCTCTGTGTCGTCATAACACCACGTCAGTGAGTGAGTATGTGTGAGGGTGAATGAGTGTGTGTGTGAGAGTGTGGGTGTGTGTGCCTGAATGCATGTGTGCGTGCGTGCGTGGGTGCGCCCACCTGACCACGGCCTTGCTGCAGCAGAGCTCGTTGACCAGCGCGGCCAGCAGGGTGGCCTTGTGGGCGGGGTGCAGCGCCCTGAAGGGTGTGGTCCTGAGGCGGAGGGCCAGCTCCGGCTGCTCCCCGTGGGCCTCCAGGAACATCTGCAGGACCTCCGACACACTGTCCCCCGTCAGCCGCACGCTGCCCAGGGGCTCCCCCAGCAGGGTCTTGGTCTGGGGGGGTCGTGGTCATGGATGAACACGTTTCACATGTTGAATCACCAATACACCATTTATAGTGCGCATGTTAGGAGTGCATGCTCCAAAGTAGACGAGTGCATGTGTCATAGTGCGCGTGTCAGGGTGCGCGTGTCAGGGTGCACGTGTCAGGGTGCGCGTGTCAGGGTGCGCGTGTCAGGGTGCGCGTGTCAGGGTGCGCGTGTCAGAGTGCGCGTGTCAGGGTGCGCGGCCTCACCCTGTGGCCGGCCGGGAGCCCCGGGTCGCGCACGGCGGCCGCCAGGAGGCTGACCAGGAGGGCGGAGACGCGGGCGGCGGCGGGGGCCCGGTTCAGGAGCCCCTCCCTCAGCAGGCGGGGGGACGGGGGGGGCCCGTCCAGCCCCAGCACCCCGGAGAAGCTGTGCAGGAACTGAACCACCATCAGGAGGTCGGAGGGGCCGGCGCCGGGAGGGGGCAGGCCGGGGAGACGAGACAGCTCCGGGAGGCTCTAGGGGGGGGGGGGAGAGGTTAGGGGAGACGGGACAGCCCCGGGAGGCTCTGGGGGGGGGGGGAGAGGTTAGGGGAGACGAGACAGCTCCGGGAGGCTCTGGGGGGGGGGGGGGGGGGGGGAGAGGTTAGGGGAGACGGGACAGCTCCAGGAGGCTCTGGGGGGGGGGAGAGGTTAGGGGAGACGAGACAGCCCCGGGAGGCTCTGGGGGGGGGGGGGGGGGGAGAGGTTAGGGGAGACAGGACAGCTCCAGGAGGAATCTTTAGATTCAATATTCAACATTAATTAATAATTCATCAAATACATTAGGAATATTAGGAATATAAGGTCTAACTAATTATATAGATGACCCTAACCCTATAAGGGGATTTTATACGATGTATTTTAATCACGAGATCACATTCAATGGGTGATATTCTCAGGAAATCCTGAATGACTCATCCATGGATATGTACTTAATAGGACATGGCTGACATGGCTGAAGTCTTTCCATCTCTGACCACTGGGTGGCAGTATGTGGACCTGTATGTTTCAGAGGTCCACCACAGCATGCTGCTGTTACAGAAGAAGGCCTCTACAGACAACCGTCTGCACTAGTGAAGAGGTGGACTATCAGTAGGGGACGCATGTGAGGAACTAGAACTGGAAACAGATCTGAGGTCATATCAACACTGCTTTTCTGAGTGATGAACATAGAATCTAGGACTACAGGCACAGAGTATACTACCTTATGGTCTGTTAGACAGTCTACTACCTTATTGTCTGTTAGACAGTCTACTACCTTATGGTCTGTTACAGTCTACTACCTTATGGTCTGTTACAGTCTACTACCTTATGGTCTGTTACAGTCTACTACCTTATGGTCTGTTACAGTCTACTACCTTATGGTCTGTTACAGTCTACTACCTTATGGTCTGTTACAGTCTACTACCTTATGGTCTGTTACAGTCTACTACCTTATGGTCGGAGAGGCACATGTCCTCGTTGGGCTTCTTCAGCTCCTTGGCCTTCTCCAGCTCCAGTCTCTTCAGCTCCAGCCTCCTCTCCTTGTTCAGACGCTTCTCATCCTTCTTCTCCTGCTTCACACGCTCCCGCTCCTGCAGCCGGCACAGTCAACACAGCGTGTGCATGTGTGTGTGAGCGTGTGTGCGTGTGTCTGCGTGTGCAAGGGTCTTGAGTAGAGGATTATGGTCTTCCCAATTTGCACAATTTGAGTCTTAAGGACTTCCCTAGAAATAATTGGAACATTACCACAGCAGCTTGGTTTGCTGAACCATAAAGGTTGATCTACCTTTACAAAGAGGGGCATGGTAGAGCCTGCCCCCTGCTGGCTCGGAGGACCGACTCACCTCCACTTTCTTGCGAGCCTCCAACGCCTTCATGAGCATGAGATGCTGCCTGCGTCTCTCCCTCTCCTGGGGAGAAAGAGAGGACAGTGCTGAGACAACGCGCGCGCACACACACACACACACACACACACACACACACACACACACACACACACACACACACACACACACACACACACACACACACACACACACACACACACACACACACACACACAGAGCAGCTCAGTGAGACGGAGCTGAGACACGCACACACACACACGCGTACGCGCACGCGCGCATGCGTCTAGTGAGGTTCAGGGGGGGGGGGGTCTAGTGAGGTTCAGGGGGGGGGGGGGGGTCTAGTGAGGTTCAGGGGGGGGTCTAGTGAGGTTCAGGGGGGGGGGGGTCTAGTGAGGTTCAGGGGGGGGGTCTAGTGAGGTTCAGGGGGGGGGTCTAGTGAGGTTCGGGGGGGGGGTCTAGTGAGGTTCAGGGGGGGGGGGGTCTAGTGAGGTTCAGGGGGGGGGGGGTCTAGTGAGGTTCAGGGGGGGGGGTCTAGTGAGGTTCAGCTCTAATGAGCTGAACAGAGCTGTGAGAAGAGAGAGCTCAGTGAATCCCAAACAGCAACACATGGTCGCCAGTTGGTCCTCTTGGGTCCGGGGCTGCAGTCAACCAGGTGAGGGATGATCTCCAAGATACTGTTTGTGAGACTGTTGGCGTGTGTGCACATATGTGTGTACATGTGTGTGTACATGTGCGTGCATGCGTGTGTGTGTGTAAGATTAAGCCATGCAGAACGGTGGAAGGCGATGTCAGCGCTAGGCTAGGTGTGATGCTAGGATGAGCACCATTGAGGCCAGCGCTAGGCTAGGTGTGATGCTATGATGGCCACCATTGATGCCATCGCTAGGCTAGGTGTGATGCTATGATGACCATGATTGATGCCAGCGCTAGGCTAGGTGTGATGCTATGATGACCACCATTGATGCCAGCGCTAGGCTAGGTGTGATGCTATGATGGCCACCACTGGTGACAGCATGCAGCGATGAAGATGAAGGGAGAAACACCATACCCATACCATATCTAGTCTATGCCTCTCCAACTCCTGGCAGAAAGAGAGGTCAAAGAATAACAGAGGAGAGAATGAGACCAAAGGTGAAATTCAAGTGAGAGAAAGACAAAATACCTAAACCCCCCAGCACAGCTGCCCTGGTCTGGGGTGAAGAATAAAGGCTGAAGAAGAAGACTAGGAGAGCTCCTCAGGGTCCTATCAGCCCCATTCAGCCCCCCCACTGGGCCCCTACAGGTGTGTCTCTACCTGGGGGCTACAGGAGTGTCTCTCTACTTGGGGGGTACAGGTGTGTCTCTACCTGGGGGTACAGGTGTGTCTCTACCTGGGGGCTACAGGTGTGTCTCTACCTGGGGGCTACAGGTGTGTCTCCTACCTGGGGGTACAGGTGTGTCTCTACCTGGGGGCTACAGGTGTGTCTCTACCTGGGGGCTACAGGTGTGTCTCTACCTGGGGGCTACAGGTGTGTCTCTACCTGGGGGTACAGGTGTGTCTCTACCTGGGGGTACAGGTGTGTCTCTACCTGGGGGTACAGGTGTGTCTCTACCTGGGGGTACAGGTGTGTCTCTACCTGGGGGTACAGGTGTGTCTCTACCTGGGGGCTACAGGTGTGTCTCTACCTGGGGGTACGGGTGTGTCTCTACCTGGGGGTACGGGTGTGTCTCTACCTGGGGGTACAGGTGTGTCTCTACCTGGGGGTACAGGTGTGTCTCTACCTGGGGGTACAGGTGTGTCTCTACCTGGGGGTACAGGTGTGTCTCTACCTGGGGGCTACAGGTGTGTCTCTACCTGGGGGTACAGGTGTGTCTCTACCTGGGGGTACAGGTGTGTCTCTACCTGGGGGCTACAGGTGTGTCTCTACCTGGGGGTACAGGTGTGTCTCTACCTGGGGGTACGGGTGTGTCTCTACCTGGGGGTACAGGTGTGTCTCTACCTGGGGGTACAGGTGTGTCTCTACCTGGGGGTACAGGTGTGTCTCTACCTGGGGGCTACAGGTGTGTCTCCTACCTGGTGCTTCAGTACCACGGCCTGCTGTCTCCGCACCTCCTTCTCCTGTGGACATCGACACACTTTACATCACACGCCTCCCCATTGGCTCAAACACACACACATAACACATGGATGGACCATCACAGACAGGCGACCATGTTCTGTACGGCTGATCTGATTGGCTACTGGGGGGGTGGTCAGAGTTCGGGTGACAATGGAAGGCTACTCATTGGATTCTCGCAGAGGCTGCTGCTGATGACACTGGTAACGATGCCATGGTAACGGGTGTCTCCCGGGGGGGGGAGGAGCAGCCGCCAGCTCAGAGTCCTCAGGGCAGGGTCTAGGCTCTGCACTGTGCTCGCATCCTCACACTTCATCAATATGTATATTATATAATGCCACTAATTAATTGGAGTTCAGTGAATTGATCTTGATTAAATCTCCTGATTACATAGCTTCATAGGAGTAGGGATAGAAAATGGACTTGGATAAACAGTTCATAATCAAACATAAAGGATAGACTCATCCGTTCATAATCACATGATTGATATTTCTCTGATTGATGGTTTCCTCAAAGGTCCCTCACAGCCAGTGGCTGAGTTGATAATGTCAAACTTAACATATTCTAGAATTGTGCGGTTATGTCATTATTTCCCTTGATGCTAAAGTCTCAAAGGCTGCAGTGCAGTCAGAGGGAGGGTGTAGGACTTACCGTGGTGACCCCTAGCAGGACGTGTGAGTAGGTTACCGTGGTGACCCCTAGCAGGACGTGTGTAGGTTACCATGGTGACCCATAGCAGGACGTGTGTAGGTTCCCTTGGTGACCCCTAGAAGGACTGGTGTGTGGTGTGGGTTACCATGGGGACCCATAGCAGGGCGTGTGTGTGGAGGTAACTGCGGTTACCCCTAGCAGGGCATGTGTGGGTTACCACGGTTACCCCTAGCAGGGCGTGCGTGTGGGTTACCACGGTTCCCCCTAGCAGGGCATGTGGGTGTGGGTTACCACGGTTTCCTTTGTCAGGGCGTGTGTGTGGGTTACCACGGTTACCCCTAGCAGGGCGTCCGTGCTCCTGTTGGCCCCATGCCAATAACACTGCTTACAATCCACTATGGGCACAACTATCTTAAATATAACGTTGCCTACTGTTCAACAAATTATTAAATAACAATAAAGCATCAGTAACCAAGCAACCAAAGGTGCGTTACATTACGTTGCCGTGGGCCTTTGAGGGCAGAGGCAGAGCTTTACCTTCCAGGACTTACCTCCAGAATGTGCTGAGCACGCATCTCCTTCTCCGCCCGAATCTGCTGCACACGCTGCATCTTCTCCTGCGTGTGTGTGTGTGCGTGTGTGTGTGTGTGTGTGTGTGTGTGTGTGTGTGTGTGTGTGTGTGTGTGTGTGTGTGTGTGTGTGTGTGTGTGTGTGTGTGTGTGTGTGTGTGTGTGTGTGCACGTGCACGTGTGTGTGCAGAAGAGAAAAGGTTAAGTATCTTTAATCTTTGCATTTTACAAGAGCATCAAGCAGTGATTATACAGTTTATACACATGCATATTATATATACACATGAATATACAATATAGTGGGATATATACACATCATATATATAATGTACACATATATTATATACATAGACATCTACATTGATGTGTATTCTATAAACATACACACACATATATTTATATATCGTAGCGACCGTGGGCGTGGTCGCCGTGCTGAGGTGGGACCTCTGGCGCCCCTCCTAGGTCCGTTGCGGCGGGGCCATTGTGTGGGGTTTGTCTCTCTGTGTGGGTCAGTGTTATTGGTTGTTACTGAGTTATTGTTCCGACACGTCACCGAGACGTTATGTCAATTGGTTATCTTGAGTGTGTTTTTGTGCGTCATGTGCGTCAAATAAAGGCAACGCTCGTAGTCGAGAGTTTTATGACTGCTGAACCTGGGCTCCCGTCTCGTCCTTCCCGTGCTGATCTCCACAATAAATATATTTATTACAGGGCTCTTGTCAATGCCATGGAACTCTCCGTTCCCTTGCATGGGCCCTTCACAACTTCCGGCGGTAAATTATATTTGTTGATTCACTGTTGCTAAGTAAAATTGACCGCTGTCAAGGAAAGTGGATCTTTTAAAAAAAATGAAAGTCTAACCTGCTGCTTCTGAATCTTCATCTGCTCCTTCCTCTTCCTCCTCTCCTCTCCAGCCAGGACCGCTGGAACACAAACCGGGTTCAGTAACCGGTTCCACTGTGTTCACTGACCGGTTCCACCGTGTTCAGTAACCGGTTCCACTGTGTTCACTGACCGGTTCCACCGTGTTCAGTGACCGGTTCCACCGTGTTCAGTAACCGGTTCCACCGTGTTCACTGACCGGTTCCACCGTGTTCAGTAACCGGTTCCACCGTGTTCACTGACCGGTTCCACCGTGTTCACTGACCGGTTCCACCGTGTTCACTGACCGGTTCCACCGTGTTCACTGACCGGTTCCACCGTGTTTACTGACCAGTTCCTCATGTTGGGCTTAACTCAGTGAGATGTGTCTCCTGCAGTGTTCTCCAGCAGGGGCAGGTGACGGTGGTGATAACACTGATGGAACAACAGAACCCCCGGCCCACCTTCCTGTCTCCTGCAGTGTTCTCCAGCAGGGGGCAGGTGACGGGGGTGATAACACTGATGGAAGGTTAGATTAGGTTAGGGAGGTTCTCGGCCCACCTTGCTGTCTCCGGGCCTCCTTGGCTGCCCGGGCTACCGCCAGCCTCTCCAGCTTCCTCATCTCCTTGATCTGAGTGGCCTGCCGAGCGATCTCTGCAGAGGACAAGGGGTCAGAGGTCACAGACTGTACCCCAAACCCATCACCAGCCTCCTGGGGTCAGAGGTCACAGGCTCCCCCCAATCCCACCGTAAGCCTCCTTGGGTCACAGGTTGCACCCCTAACCCTAGGGACCAAACCCCAGGATCAGATCCTAGGGTCATGCTGCTTCTAGTGTGTTCTATAGGGTACCTTCTGGTCGTTCTATAGGGTACCTTCTGGTCGTTCTATAGGGTACCTTCTGGTCGTTCTATAGGGTACCTTCTGGTCCTTCTATAGGGTACCTTCTGGTCCTTCTATAGGGTACCTTCTGGTCCTTCTATAGGGTACCTTCTGGTCCTTCTATAGGGTACCTTCTGGTCCTTCTATAGGGTACCTTCGGGTCCTTCTATAGGGTACCTTCTGGTCCTTCTATAGGGTACCTTCGGGTCCTTCTATAGGGTACCTTCTGGTCCTTCTATAGGGTACCTTCTGGTCCTTCTATAGGGTACCTTCTGGTCCTTCTATAGGGTACCTTCTGGTCCTTCTATAGGGTACCTTCGGGTCCTTCTATAGGGTACCTTCGGGTCGGTTCTATGCGTACCTTGGGCTTCTAGTTTGCGTAGCAGTTTTAGTCCGCTGGCGTCCTGGATGTCGTTGTCTCCGTGGCGGGGGGGTTGGCGGGGGGGTGGCCCCGGGCCCTGCCGACTCCGCCTCCCGTCCATGGCCACGATGCATGGAGCAACCTGCTCCTCCCCCAGCAGGAACCACTGGGAGCCCTGGGGCCAGGAGAACACACTGACTGGGAACCCTGGGGCCAGGAGAACACACTGACTGGGAGCCCTGGGGCCAGGAGAACACACTGACTGGGAGCGCTGGGGCCAGGAGGGCCTCTAAAATGGGACTAAAGACTGAAAGCAAAAGGTACCTGTGGTCCTTCCCTCCCTTGGTAGAAGTCTCCCACTCTGATCTTGGTGCTGAAGCTGAAGTTGTCTCGTGTGATCTGCGTTATCCCGTTCCTGGAGAGGTACTACAGGAGAAGGAACAGATGGATCCCCGTTATCAGATTACTGCAGTACAGTATGAAACCAGGCCAGGCGGTTCCCTACCTTCATGACGTCTGGGTACTGGCGCAGCTTCTTGCCACAGGGGGCGTAGTAGGACACCTCTCCCTGCAGACGGCCCCCCAGCGCCTGGATACGGGTCTCCCTCTGCCACCTGGAACACCAGGGTCACACCAATGGGTCACACCCAGGGTCACACCCAGGGTCACCTCCGGGGTCACCCCGGGGTCACCTCCGGGGTCACCCCGGGGTCACCTCCGGGGTCACCTCCGGGGTCCCAGGGTTAGAGACATGGCCAGGCCTGGTAAAGCCCGGCCAATCACCTTGTTCGGTACATACTAAAAGATTGGCCAGTCCACCTGTCAGTCTAACCTCCAAATATACTTTTTGATCAAATCATTCATCAATACATTCAATAGTTGTTTGTCATCTGGACATTAAACCCTCCCTCTAAGGGTTCAGTTCATCCTGCTTCCGTTCCTTCCAGATGGGCTCCTCTGATGTGGAGGAAGTTGGTGATGAGGTTCTCTTAAGGCCTGAAGCTGCTCTTCATGGCTCTAGCGTTAACCATCTAGAGCAGCTCTCGTCCTCTCCACTGAGCTGATGGTTCTGAGCTGATGGTTCTGAGCTGATGGTTCTGAGCCGATGGTTCTGAGCGTTAACCCAACGTAGACAGAGTGGTCTTACCCGAACTGAAGGGGAACTCTGAGGACCTGCTCGTCAGTCACCCTCCTCCTCCTCCCTGTTCCTGGGGACAAAGGGACACATGAGGTACTCCTCTCCACCAGGGTAGACCGGCCTGCTCCACTGGGCTACTCCTTCTGTCTACTAAGAGGCCGGACCTCATGCAGCCATTCCTTAGACCCTAACCCGATTGGCATCACAGGGGTTTCTTTGAGTGATCCTTGTTCTAGGAGCGGAGCAGTGTTAAAGTGTTCCTCCACCTCATGGGGTGTAGGTCAGAGAGGTTAGATACCAGGAGCGGTGGAGGAGGGGGTGGAGGAGGTGGATGAGGTGGAGGAGGTGGGGCAGGTGGAGGAGGAGGTGGAGGAGGTGGGGGGTGTAGGTCAGAGAGGTTAGTTACCAGGAGCGGTGGAGGAGGTGGAGGAGGTGGGGGGGGTGGAGGAGGTGGAGGAGGTGGAGGAGGGGGAGGAGGTGGGGGTGTAGGTCAGAGAGGTTAGTTACCAGGAGCGGTGGAGGAGGTGGAGGAGGTGGGGGGGGGGCCGTAGGGCAGAGCGCCAGCAGGGGGCCCCGTGGTGGGGCCCTCCAGGGCCCGGGGCAGCGGGTCGCGGGGCCTGGAGAGCTGGAGGTTGAGGGGGGAGAAGCTGGAGGAGGAGGAGGGACAGAACAGGGAGCGCCTCAGTGTGGGAGGGGGTCCCTCCGCGTCCGCCTCCGCCCCCCCCCGATCCGGGGGGTCGTCCTCCGAGACGTCCGAGTCGCTCTCCAGACTGCTGTCTGAGGAGGGGGAGAGGGGGGAGACAGGAGGGGGAGAGGGGGAGGGAGGAGGGGGAGAGGAGGGAGGGAGGAGGGGGAGAGGAGGGAGAGAGGAGGGGGAGAGGAGGGAGAGAGGAGGGAGGGAGGAGGGAGAGGAGGAGGAGAGAAAGGAGAGAGGAGGGAGAGAGGGAGGAGAGGAGGGGGAGAGAAAGGAGAGAGGAGAGGAACAGGAGGGAAAAGGAGGGAGGGAGGAGGGAGAAAGGAGAGGGAGAGGAGGGAGGGAGGAGGGGGAGAGGAGGGAGAGAGGGAGGAGAGGAGGGGGAGAGAAAGGAGAGAAGGAGGGAGGGAGGAGGGAGAGAGGAGGGAGGGAGGAGGGGGAGAGGAGGGAGAGAGGAGGGGGAGAGGAGGGAGAGAGGAGGGAGGGAGGAGGGAGAGGAGGAGGAGAGAAAGGAGAGAGGAGGGAGAGAGGGAGGAGAGGAGGGGGAGAGAAAGGAGGGAGAGAGGGAGGAGAGAGGAGGGAGAGAGGAGGGAGAGAGGGAGGAGAGAGGAGGGGGAGAGGAGGGAGAGAGGGAGGAGAGAGGAGGGGGAGAGGAGGGAGGTGGGAGAAAGGAGAGGGAGAGGAGGGAGGGAGGAGGGGGAGAGGAGGGAGAGAGGGAGGAGAGGAGGGGGAGAGAAAGGAGAGAGGAGAGGAAGATGAGAGAGAGAGGGAGGAGAGAGGAGGGAGAGAGGAGGGAGAGAGGGAGGAGAGAGGAGGGAGAGAGGGAGGAGAGAGGAGGGGGAGAGGAGGGAGAAGGAGGGAGAAGGAGGGAGGGAGGAGGGAGAGAGGAGGGGGAGAGGAGGGAGAAGGAGGGAGAGAGGGAGATGAATCAACAGGTCTGAGGTCTAACATTCCCCTCAGAGACATCGATGGTCCCGGCCCTCTGAGGAGCCAGGGAGGAGGAGCTCTGAGGAGTCAGACCTGCCGGCACCGCATGAGGCTGTAGACAGTCTGTGTAATAACAGACAGGCTGTAGGCGGCCTGTGTATTAACAGACAGACTGTAGACGGTCTGTGTATTAACAGACAGGCTGTAGGCGGCCTGTGTATTAACAGACAGACTGTAGACGGTCTGTGTATTAACAGACAGGCTGTAGGCGGTCTGTGTATTAACAGACAGACTGTAGACGGTCTGTGTATTAACAGACAGGCTGTAGGCGGTCTGTGTATTAACAGACAGATAACAGACAGACTGTAGACGGTCTGTGTATTAACAGACAGGCTGTAGGCGGTCTGTGTATTAACAGACAGATAACAGACAGGCTGGAGGAGTCAGACCTGCCGGCACCGCATGAGGCTGTAGACAGTCTGTGTAATAACAGACAGGCTGTAGGCGGCCTGTGTATTAACAGACAGGCTGTAGGCGGTCTGTGTATTAACAGACAGGCTGTAGGCGGCCTGTGTATTAACAGACAGACTGTAGACGGTCTGTGTATTAACAGACAGATAACAGACAGACTGTAGACGGTCTGTGTATTAACAGACAGGCTGTAGGCGGTCTGTGTATTAACAGACAGATAACAGACAGGCTGTAGGCGGTCTGTGTATTAACAGACAGGCTGTAGACGGTCTGTATATTAAACCCACCCGTCAGGCTGTAGACGGTCTGTATATTAAACCCACCCGTCAGGCTGTAGACGGTCTGTATATTAAACCCACCCGTCAGGCTGTAGACGGTCTGTGTATTAAACCCACCCGTCAGGCTGTAGACGGTCTGTGTATTAAACCCACCCGACAGGCTGTAGACGGTCTGTGTATTAAACCCACCCGACAGGCTGCCGTCCTCCTCCTCGTCATCCTCTTCGTCCTCCTCTTCGTCCTCCAGGGAGTCTTCTGAGTCCTTGCTGCTGCTGATGTCCGACTCCGTGCTCCTGAGGGCTGCGTCAGAGGGAGCTGAGCGCTCGCCCCTGGTGGGCCCGTGGGCCGCGGCGGAGGAGGGGGGGGGCCTCCGGGCCCCGGTGCAGAGGTCCACCGGCAGGGGAAGGGGCTCCGGCGCGCGGGCCCGGGTGGTGAGGGCCAGGGGGGCGTCCTGGACGTCCAGCGGGGACGGCAGGGCCCCGTTGGTCAGCGCACTCAGGAACAGGTTGGTGTGGCTCCAGGGGGAGGGGGGCGGAGACGAAGGCCGCCTCCTCAGACCTCTGTGGGAGCCCGGGGGGGCCCGCCTGAAGGAGCCCTGGGGGAGGAAGGGCTGGACGCACAGGGGAGCGGCAAGCTGGTCAGTATTCACCGCCGTGCGATCTGGTTCAAAGCGCTTCAGCTAGACCAGACCCTGTGCTGTACGTGAGCTGCACTGCCGGCCTGCTCACCTGCTGCAGGGTGGAGGCCTGGAGGGAGGCGTCGCGGGGGCAGGCTCTGCTGCCCCCCCTGGGGGGCTGGGTGAGCTGGGTCAGAGCCCTGGGTCTGTGTGAGGGGGAGGCGGGGACCGAGGGAGGCGTGGGGGACGAGGGGTGAGACGGGGACTTGGGCGAGGAGGAGTGCATGGGGGAGGAGCAGTGGGAGGACGGGGGTCCGGCAGAGGTCTCTCTGTGGGGGGCCGGAACCATCGCTGGAGGCTGGTGACCGGCGGCCAATACGGTGGTCTGGATAACACTGGTGTGCTGCGTGGGCTCCTCCCCCTCCTCCTCCTCCCCCCCCCCCCTCGTCCGGGGGCGGAGCGCTGTGGTGGCCAGGGAGGAAGACTGGGGGTGGGAGGAGGAGGAAGACCTCTTCCTGCCGCGCGCCTCCTCCCCTTCAGACGCCCTCTTCCTCTTCCTCTCCGGGGTCGGCCCCTGAGCGGGGGGCTGAGGAAGAGGAGGTTAGGGGGTCACACACACACACACACACACACACACACACACACACACACACACACACACACACACACACACACACACACACACACACACACACACACACACACACCTTCAGCTTCCCTCGAGCGTCCTCAGAGTCGTCGCTGTCGCTGGACAGCTCCTCGTCCTCTTCCTCGTCGTCTTCGTCGTCCAGGTCGCTGCTGCTCACTCCATCGTCACTGGAGCTCTCCAAGGAGGAAGCCGATTGGCTGCCGCACTCTGGCGGGCTGGGGCTCAACGCCTGAGAGAAACAAAAAGAGTCAGGGAGGAGGAGCTCTGAGGAGTCAGGGAGGAGGAGCTCTGAGGAGTCAAGGAGGAGGAGCTCTGAGGAGTCAGGGAGGAGGAGCTCTGAGGAGTCAGGGAGGAGGAGCTCTGAGGAGCCAGGGAGGAGGAGCTCTGAGGAGCCAGGGAGGAGGAGTCAGCTCTGAGGAGGTTCTGAGTCAGCTCTTTGGAGTCAGCTCTGAGGAGTCAGCTCTGAGGAGTCAGCTCTGAGGAGTCAGCTCTGAGGAGTCAGCTCTGAGGAGGCTCTGAGGGGTCAGCTCTGATGAGCCCCGAGTGCACAGGGAGGAGGAGGAGGAGGAAGAGGAGGAGGAGGAGGAGGAGGAGGAGGAGGAGCAGCAGCACATAGTGACCTGCTCTCTCTGCGGGCTCTGCTGCTCCGGAGCCCCCGGGCTGCTCCTGGTGGCTCTGCTCCTCTCCAGGGAGAGGGCCCGCTGGGCGGGGGCCCGGTGAGGGGCCCGGTGAGGGGCCCCGTTCCCAGCCGGGGGGGATCGGACCGCCTCCCCGTTCACAGCTCTCCTGGTTCCTGGAGAACAGGAGACAGGGAGCGTTATCACCTTGAGCCTAGCTCCAGGCTACGCACCTTGAGCCTGGCTCCAGGCTACGCACCTTGAGCCTGGCTCCAGGCTACTCACATATAGCATGGCTCCAGGCTACGCACCTTGGGCCTGGCTCCAGGCTACGCTGGCTCCAGGCTACTCTGGCTCCAGGCTACTCACCTATAGCATGGCTCCAGGCTACGCACCTTTAGCATGGCTCCAGGCTACTCACCTATAGCATGGCTCCAGGCTACGTACCTTTAGCATGGCTCCAGGCTACGCACCTTTAGCATGGCTCCAGGCTACGTACCTTTAGCAGCAGCGGTGGCGGCGGCAGAGCGGTCGTTTGGGGCGGGGCCGAGCTGGAAGGCGTGGTGGTTGTGGAAGGGGGGGTGGAACAGGGGGGGCAGCCCCAGCAGGGGGTGGAAGAGGGCGCTGAGGCCGCGGGTCTCCGAGGCTCGCCACCAGTCTGAGGACGACAACAGCTCGGTCAGTACCACCTCGGTCAGTACCGCCTCGGTCAGCACCACCTCGGTCAGCACCACCTCGGTCAGTACCTCCTCGGTCAGCACCACCTCGGTCAGTACCACCTCGGTCAGTACCACCTCGGTCAGCACCACCTCGGTCAGTACCTCCTCGGTCAGTACCACCTCGGTCAGTACCACCTCGGTCAGCACCACCTCGGTCAGTACCACCTCGGTCAGTACCTGACTCTAGAGCTCTGAAACAGTCAGAGTCATCTGTCTGGTCCACAGCCAGCCTTCGTGGGCTCCTGAGTGAGGCCGTGTGAGGCTGTACTAGGAGGAGTACTGGAACACAGACCAGCCTCCGCCCCCCGCTGGGTGAGCGTGCTTATTGAGCCCTGGGGGCCACCAGGGAAACACAAGACAAGAAGCTCCTCCTGTCCGGGCGCCCAAACACAGGACGGTATCAGCCCCTGAGGAACCAGGGAACCAAGACCACTGCAGATGAAGCGGCCTTTGTGTGCGTGTCTCACCTGGGAAGGCCCCCAGCTGAGGATGGGCCCCAAGGGCAGCGGACACGCCCAGGGTCCCCAGGCCTCCGAACTCGGAGCGTCCGGAGCCGGAGCCGGCGGCGGTGGCGGCGGCGGTGGCGGCGGCGGCGGCGGCGGCGGCGAACAGGCCGAAGGCGGGGTGGCCGAGGAACGGGAAGGTGCCGGAGCCCCCGGACAGGCTGAAGGGCTGGTCGGCCATCTGGAACAAAGGACCTGGAGGAGACAAGGGGAGAGCGGGGCCACGTTAGTGGAGCTCTGAGGCCTCTAGGACCAACATGGCGGTCCACGTTAGTGGAGGTCTGAGGCCTGTAGGACCAACATGGAGGGCCACGTTAGTGGAGGTCTGAGGCCTGTAGGACCAACATGGAGGTCTACGTTAGTGGAGGTCTGAGGCCTCTAGGACCAACATGGAGGTCCACGTTAGTGGAGGTCTGAGGCCTCTAGGACCAACATGGAGGTCTACGTTAGTGGAGGTCTAGGTCTGAGGCCTGTAGGACCAACATGGAGGTCTACGTTAGTGGAGGTCTAGGTCTGAGGCCTGTAGGACCAACATGGAGGTCTACGTTAGTGGAGGTCATAGTCTGCTGCCTGTAGGACCAACATGGAGGTCTTCGTTAGTGGAGGTCTAGGTCTGAGGCCTGTAGGACCAACATGGAAGCCTAGGGATGGGTTTAAACATGCAGGAAGATCAGGAAGATTAAGGAGACTTATGGTGTGGACTAACTCCAGACATTGGGGAAAATGTGGAATAAAGACATAAGTAAAATGTTTAATAAATAAAGTGTGAATGATAAGAAAAATACATGAATAGTGTGGTCTTAGTGGAGGATGGATCTGATTATTTCAGTGACCATAAAGCAGCCAAAAACAGCTCCTGGGCTGGACGATGGCGAGATAAAGCCAAGCTGTGTGAGACATGTTGTTTGGGAATGAGAGCGAGCAACAGAAGAGTTCCACTGTCACTGCTAGACTAATGCATTCCCCTCCCGGCGATGCAGCCGGGGACACAACATATATTACACACACAGAAACGTCCACAAACAGCTTGTCTAAGCAGTTCTGCTTTGACGCATGTGTGTCAGGTGATTCACAGTGCCACAAAACCTGGCATCTTGAAAGATTAATCACTGCTCCATTAAAAATCCAGACAGTCCCTAAAGCTTAGTGGTGAATGAGGAACATTTGATCGTGATTTCGGTTTTTGAGTCAATTGGTCTAGTAATAGAAGAGAGTTGAAACGATTTATTTATTTGTAACTTTTTTGTCTAGTATATTTATTTTATTCATTAGATGTTATATATAACTTGCAGCTGGATTCATATTTGAACATTATTTTCATGTATTTTTTTAAGGGGGAATTTTAAGTTTTTTTTTTTTGGAGAAATGCTGAATAAATGCATCATGTTTTCAAACACTGAAAATAATAGTTGATATAATTGTGATTTTAATATTGACAAAAATAATTGTGATTTTTTTTCCCCCATAATCGAGCAGCCCTACTCCCTGCTCCAGCACAGGGACAGGAACGCTTTAGAGAATCTACGGGTTCTGAGGGAGCTGTAGTGACACTGAGGTTCTGTGGGTGCTATAGTGACACTGAGGTTCTGAGGGTGCTGTAGTGACACTGAGGTTCTGTTGGTGCTGTATTGACACTGAGGTTCTGTGGGTGCTATAGTGACACTGAGGTTCTGAGGGTGCTATAGTGACACTGAGGTTCTGAGGGTGCTATAGTGACACTGAGGTTCTGTGGGTGCTATAGTGACACTGAGGTGCCAATCTGTTTCACCACTCAGTGCTCGGTGACGGTCCACAATAAATTATATGGAGAACCTCCCTGCGTTTGGTGTGGGGGTCTGAGGAATGAATAATTCAGGAGAATGTCTCCAGTGTGTTCATCATTGTAACAGCACGACAAAAAAAAAAACGACCAATTCTTATTTGGAAGCATTTCTTATCCCCCCATTCTAAAACCCTCCCCCAATTCACAGTGTGAACATTTGCATGTTATTTCCACGGGCGGGCTGACAGCTTAGGCATCACTACTGCATAATAGCTTTGAACACATTAGTATGCAGCAGAAACACGAGGATCTCCGCCCAGCTCAGCGCCGTGGCAGACGCCCCCGCGCCGCCGGGGTAACTGGAGCTAAAGGCTGTCAGCCCGCCGCCGCCACACCGCCGCCGCCGCCACCGCCGCCGCCGCCACCGCCGCCGCCCCGCTCTTAATCGGTGGCACTAATTAATTCAGCAACTTTCCCGCTCCGACCAAAACTGTTGGAGAAAGTGTGAGCTTGGGCTGTGAGAGGCTGCTGGGGCACCTTAATGCGCCCAGTTTTAATTACACCTGGGTGAAAAAACATCTGCCGGAGCGTGAGCGGAATAATGAAATATAACGCCCTGGAAGTGAATTAGGCCTCTGGAATAATGAGGTGACCCCGCGCTGGGCAGCAGCCTAGAGCAGACTCACGCAGAGAACCTGAGCAGTTAACTGAGAAGACCTCTACAACACTTACTACGCCACAAGTCCTCTCAACAGTTACTACGTCACAAGTCCTCTCAACAGTCACTACGTCACAAGTCCTCTCAACAGTTCCTACGTCCCATGCCTCTCTCGTCTCCTAGCTACCTACCGCAGGGGGGGTCTCCGGGGGGCGGCCCGCCCTCAGAGGGGGTCTGGGCCGGGGCGGGGGGGCCCGGGGAAGAGGCCAGCCTCCCTCCGGACTCCATACCTGTCAAACACAATCAGCACTTTAACACAGGGAGGAGGAGGAGGAGAAACACCACCTCCTGCTCCATCACAGACACCGTATTCAGATAGGCGCGCCCTCTGTTCTGTCTCCATCACCCCAGCCAGGGCCTTTGGTTAAGCAGGAGGCTTACAGGAGGCCCTACCTGGTGCTACAGCAGGCCCTACCTGGTGCTACAGGAGGCCCTACCTGGTGCTACAGCAGGCCCTACCTGGTGTTACAGCAGGCCCTACCTGGTGCTACAGGAGGCCCTACCTGGTGCTACAGCAGGCCCTACCTGGTGTTACAGGAGGCCCTACCTGGTGTTACAGCAGGCCCTACCTGGTGCTACAGGAGGCCCTACCTGGTGCTACAGGAGGCCCTACCTGGTGCTACAGGAGGCCCTACCTGGTGCTACAGCAGGCCCTACCTGGTGCTACAGGAGGCCCTACCTGGTGCTACAGGAGGCCCTACCTGGTGCTACAGCAGGCCCTACCTGGTGTTACAGCAGGCCCTACCTGGTGCTACAGGAGGCCCTACCTGGTGCTACAGCAGGCCCTACCTGGTGTTACAGGAGGCCCTACCTGGTGTTACAGGAGGCCCTACCTGGTGCTACAGCAGGCCCTACCTGGCAGGCCCTACCTGGTGTTACAGCAGGCCCTACCTGGCAGGTCCTACCTGGTGCTACAGGAGGCCCTACCTGGTGCTACAGCAGGCCCTACCTGGTGTTACAGGAGGCCCTACCTGGTGTTACAGCAGGCCCTACCTGGTGCTACAGGAGGCCCTACCTGGCAGGCCCTACCTGGTGCTACAGGAGGCCCTACCTGGTGCTACAGGAGGCCCTACCTGGTGCTACAGGAGGCCCTACCTGGTGCTACAGGAGGCCCTACCTGGTGCTACAGGAGGCCCTACCTGGTGCTACAGCAGGCCCTACCTGGTGCTACAGGAGGCCCTACCTGGTGCTACAGCAGGCCCTACCTGGTGCTACAGGAGGCCCTACCTGGTGCTACAGGAGGCCCTACCTGGTGCTACAGCAGGCCCTACCTGGTGTTACAGCAGGCCCTACCTGGTGTTACAGGAGGCCCTACCTGGTGTTACAGGAGGCCCTACCTGGTGCTACAGCAGGCCCTACCTGGCAGGCCCTACCTGGTGTTACAGCAGGCCCTACCTGGCAGGTCCTACCTGGGGTTACAGGAGGCCCTACCTGGCAGGCCCTACCTTGTGCTACAGCAGGCCCTACCTTGTGCTACAGCAGGCCCTACATGGTGCTACAGCAGGCCCTACCTGGTGTTTTTATTATTACCGCCACAGCCCCGCCTCCCAAATCCTCTCTAACACCTCAACCAGATTGCGGTTTTGCCGCCTCAGCCTTTCTCTGCTGGACTATTTTATATCACAGCAACAATGTGGAGCTCTCCCCGGTGGCTCCAGGCTCTCAGACGAGGAGGTGATTAACTGGAGGAGAGGAGGCCTCATCTGAATATCAAGAGATGTCCCTCACTGCCAACGCCGGAGGAGACACCGTGACACCACGTTAGTTACACATGCACATGTACACATCCAAAGATAAATATTACATGCATACACACATGGAAACCAAATCTAATCTGAATACACTCGCGTACATGGAAGCTAGCGTTATATACATAAACATGGAAGCTAAAGCTAAACACACACACACACACACACACACAAGCTTTAGCTATATATACATATATTTATGTATAAACATGGAAGCTATTGGCGGGCTTGAGAGAATGAGCCATGCATAGTGTGTGTGTTTCTCATTTGTAGATAAATAGATAGGAGGTGACTTCATATCAATGATCCTCTCAGAAGAAC
Organism: Gadus macrocephalus; assembly: GCF_031168955.1. Lineage (NCBI taxonomy): Eukaryota > Metazoa > Chordata > Actinopteri > Gadiformes > Gadidae > Gadus > Gadus macrocephalus. The sequence continues at coordinate 12,039,210 of NC_082401.1, read as the reverse complement.
CGCCCTGTTGATCTCAGCCTGTCCCTGCTGCGGTCCCCCACTGCGGTCAGTCGTGGAACACCACACCCAGCTGCTTTCTGTGATGCTGTGTCCAGCTCTACGGTGCCACTAGGGCACCAGGGATCCAGCCACCACTACGAGACCCACTTCTGCATTTCACTGCCAGTGTCGCAAATGCTGGTTTCCTCTTGGGCCATCGTGTTCTGCAGCCAAAGCAAACTGACATTTCAGTATAGCAGAACAAATGTTTCCTTATGTTCAAGTCTCACCAAAAACAGTTTAAAGGGAGAGCCAGCGAAACGTCTCCCGGGTGGGACTCCACCACCCGTTAAGACACACCCTGGGTTGTTGTGTTCTGAGGGGACAGTGATTTGAACGCTCTTTGTTACAACACATAATTAAGAGACCTAAATAAATAGTTGGGCGCTAACCCAAACAGGACCTTCTGCTAGAGCTACGAGGTATGACGGACAGACGGCCACGCCGGGCTGAAAGTCATCTCCCTCAGGGACTCCTTCCTTCCCCATCTCCCTCCCCTCCCCTCCCTAGGACAATCCCTCCCCCGCCAGTGACACTAGGTAAAGATGCTAGGTATAGACGCTAGGTATAGAGGCTATAGGCGCTAGGTATGGATGCTAGGTATAGACGCTAGGTATAAACGCTATAGGCGCTAGGTATGGATGCTAGGTATAGACTCTAGGTATAGACGCTATAGGCGCTAGGTATAGACGCTAGTAGGTATAGACGCTAGGTATAGACGCTAAAGGCGCTAGGTATGGATGCTAGGTATAGACGATAGGAATAGACACTAGGTATAGACGATAGGAATAGACGCTAGGTATAGACGCTAGGTATAGATGCTAGGTATAGATGCTATAGGCGCTAGGTATAGACGCTAGGTATAGACGATAGGAAGACGCTATAGCCGCTAGGTATGGATGCTAGGTATAGATGCTAGGTATAGACACTAGGTATAGATATAGACGCTAGATATAGACGCTAGGTATAGATACTAGGTATAGATATAGTCACACTAGGTATAGATATAGCTACTAGGTATAGACACTAGGAATAGATACTAGGTAAAGACACTAGGTAAAGACACTAGGTAAAGACACTAGGTAAAGACACTAGGTATAGATACTAGGTAAAGACACTAGGTATAGATACTAGGTATAGATACTAGGTAAAGACACTAGGTATAGCTACTAGGTATAGACACTAGATAAAGACACTAGTTAAAGACACTAGGTATAGACACTAGGTAAAGACACTAGGTAAAGACACTAGATAAAGACACTAGGTATATACTAGGTATAGACACTAGGTATAGACACTAGGTATAGACGATAGGAATAGACGATAGGAATAGACGCTATAGGCGCTAGGTATGGATGCTAGGTATAGACGCTAGGTATAGACGCTAGGTATAGACACTAGGTATAGACGCTAGGTAGATGCTAGGTATATACTAGGTATAGACACTAGGTATAGATATAGATACTAGGAATAGACACAGAACAATTGGATGAAGAGAGGAAGAGGTGGGAGACTATAAATCTGTTTTGCGTGTGCATATGTGCGTGTGTTTGATGTGTGTGATTCAGGTCGGGCCGTTAGCCTGTGAGCAGGCTGTGTGTCTCATCCGTTCTGCAGGAGGACAGATGGTCGATGCCAGTGAACAGCGATAATCCTGCCCTCACTCAGGCCCACCCGGCTATGAGCAACACAGACTGGTGACAACACAAACGGGAACCCAACGGCAACTGAACAGGAACCCAACAGGTTGGGAACTGAAAGGGAACCCAACAGGTTGGGAACTGAACGGGAACAGGAACCAAACAGGTTGGGAACTGAACGGGTTGAACGGGAACTAAACGGGAACTGAACGGTAACTGAATGGGAACTGAACGGTAACTAAACGGGAACTGAACGGGAACTGAACGGGAACTGAACGGGAACTGAACGGTAACTGAACAGGAACTGAACGGGAACTGAACGGTAACTGAACGGGAACTGAACGGGAACTGAACGGGAACTGAACGGGAACTGAACGGTAACTGAACGGGAACTGAACGGGAACCAAACAGGTTGGGAACTGAACGGGAACTGAACGGGAACTAAATTGAAACTGAAGGTGAACTGAAGGTGAACTGAACAGGAGCTGGGAGGCTTGCAGCCCTAGAGGACGGCCTTGTTCTCCAGCGGGTGTGGGAGCCTCATGCGGGCTGCAGAGGAGCGGGGGCAGCTGCACCCCGGGACCGCTGGGTGACAGATGGCAGTGCTGGACCATGCTCGGCGCCCCCCCCAGCGTTCTCCGTGGGAGGGGGGGCAATGCCACCAGTCCCGTCAGTCCCACCAGTCCCACCAGTCCCACACGCTCCTCCGGCCCGGCCCAGCCCATCATCCCTGGTTCTAATCACATCTTTGACCTGCTGTGCCCACCCTTCACACCTGGCTCCTCATCCATCATGACCCACAGTAACAGCCTGTCCTCCTGTGCGAGGAACAGAGCCCGTCACCATCACTCTGCAGGACCTCCTTCAGGGCCGCCTTCACGCCCAAAAGGCCTTTCTGCTCCCACCCACGTCTGCAGCACATATTGAATTCTACCGTCAATAAGAGAGGGGGAAAGGGAGGCAAACGACCTCTGATGGACGAGGCTGTGACGGATGAAACACATTCGTCCTTCACCGCCGCGTGAGCACGCCTGCCAACGAGCGCCCATCATCTCCCCCCTGAACAAGCCGGGGGGAGGGGGGGCCGGGAACGGGGATCCAGGTGAAACACGGAGACTGACATCCATCACGGACACATTCCTGGGGCGCCCGCTCCCCGGCCCGTCAGCCGCACGCATTAGCCATAAAATATGCAGGCTCCGCACGCATCTTAATGAGCTGAGGGGGGGGGAGGGAGGGGGACCAGGCATCAGCCCTGATTCAGCTGCCATCGGCAGCTCCCTCAATACAACAAAGGGGCCCGGCCACCACACTAGCGGAGCAACGTGTTCTCTGTGGCAGACGGCACCTCGGCCTCTGTGTACCATGCTCCAAAAGGCAGAGTGGAGAGGGTTTAACAGATAATCACGCACACACCGTGATATTACTACACATCACACGGGTTCCCATCTCACCCTCCCTGTTTACTCCTACATCATTTTCCATCATTTCCTGAAGGCATCATCATTACTGTGATTATGTGCTGCTGATAATAAAAAATAGGAGAGAAAAACATGCTCTCTCCTGGGGGTTACAGCGAGATGGTCTAGATTATGGTATATATGAGTAGAAGATGGTCTAGATTAGGGTCTATATGATAGAGTAGAAGATGGTCTAGATTAGGGTCTATATGATAGAGTAGAAGATGGTCTAGATTAGGGTCTATATGATAGAGTAGAAGATGGTCTAGATTAGGGTCTATATGATAGAGTAGAAGATGGTCTAGATTAGGGTCTATATGAGTAGAAATGATAGAGGACAGCCCAGCGGCTATGGGGGAGGTGAAGGGGGTGGAGGGTGTAAAGGGGATGGTGGAGGTGGTGGAGGTGAGTGCTACAGATGGAGGTATGTGAGGGGCCAGGGGGAGGGAGGCTGATCCACGGCTCTGGAGGTGGACACAATGAGAGGACTCGGTTGGCCTCTGAGCAGCGCTAAGACCCGGAGGGTGGAGGAAGCCGCTTGCATCGTAGCACACAGGAATAGACGCTTTCACACCAGCCTGCTTTATTTTTAATGGTAACACTTTAGAAAGTGATTAAATAACTGTCATTGTGGGTTTCAGTACCTTATCAATAAAATAACCATGATGACCCGTCTAGAACCTTTTGCAAAATGGTCTCGGGAAAATATTGAAACTCCATTAATAGCAGCGTGAAAGAGCAGCATCCGGTGAGTTTACTGAGCCTCGGCCACGCGGTGTTGGTGTTCTCCAACCAACCCAGGGATCAGATGCACTCTTCTTAAGGAAACACAGTGAACAGAGCTTCACCTCGCCACGCAGAAGACCCCCACAAAGCAAGGGGCCACAGCTGGCCTGGGACTCAGGAGATCATTCATGACCAAAAACACACAATCTACGATGTAGCCTTTAGAGACGGCTCTCCATACTGTCAGTGAGCCCTAACTAGAGCTCACTAACTAGCTAGTACAGAAACAGGCCTGGCAGTCAACCCAAGGGGGCTTGCTCTGACAGACACAGGGGACTGCTGAGAAGGTTTGGAGGGCTGGACATGGAACTGCTCATTGTCTTACTATTTAGGAAGTTATATTTCCTACTTCACAGCAATAGATGATTAAACAACCAGGCCCCAGCGTGCGCATTCCCGAGCCCCATCTCAAACACCCCACCTCCGTCTCCACGACGACCAACAGAGGAACCTAGCTTTAGGTCTGGGACCGAAAGGGAAGTCAAGAATTTAATAAATTCAGTTTAATAAAGTACCACAGCCTATGGAGGCAAAAAGACCACGACTAGGTTAATTAATAGATTAAGGCAATAAAGAATTCTTGCAATTTTAATCTAGCACACATCTAAAAATACCTTTGCGTATATCTATTAAGGGAAGGTGCTTTGACTCTGTCATGGTCAGGACACACACACACACACACACACACACACACACAGCTGTGTGTGTGAAATATTCTGAAATATTCCAGATTCCTCTGAATGCATCAGTGCCACAAGCAGGCCTGATGACATCACCTTGTCAGGGGGGGGGTCTGAGAGGAGCGAGAACGAGAGGTGGAGAGAGAGAGAGAGGTAGAGAGAGAGGGAGGTAGAGAGAGAGAGAGGCAGATAGAGAGGGAGGTAGAGAGAGGTAGAGCGAGAGGGAGGTAGAGCGAGAGAGAGAGAGAGAGAGAGAGAGAGAGAGAGAGAGAGAGAGAGAGACAGAGACAGAGACAGAGACAGAGAGAGAGAGGTAGAGAGAGAGGGAGGTAGAGAGATGGAGAGAGGGAGGTAGAGAGAGTGGGAGGTAGAGAGAGAGAGGTGGAGAGAGGGAGGCAGAGAGAGAGGGAGGTAGAGAGGTAGAGAGAGAGGGAGGTAGAGAGAGAGAGGTAGAGAGAGAGAGAAACAGACAGATGCCCACAGCGTGCAGAGAAGCCATACTGCGTTCATCAGCACAAAGACAGACAAAGAAAAGCAGCTCTCTGGTCACAAGTCGTTACTGCAGCATGACTCAATCATAAAGATATTAACTAATAAATAACTTTCCCATTAATATATTAATCATGATATTGGAATTACAAAAGAAGTACAACACATTCACAGCTTAATGTTTCGATGATGCCACTCACTAACAAACCTGTAGCGGTCAATCAGTCGGCCAGCTAACAGACTCACTCTGAACCATCAACCTCTAACAGACTCACTCTGTACCATCAACCTCTAACAGACTCACTCTGAACCATCAACCTCTAACAGACTCACTCCATCGCCTCATGGTCCAACAGACTGAACCATCGCCTCAGGGTCCAACAGACTGAGCCATCAGCCTCATGGTCCAACAGACTGAACCATCGCCTCAGGGTCCAACAGACTGAACCATCGCCTCAGGGTCCAACAGACTGAACCATCGCCTCAGGGTCCAACAGACTGAGCCATCAGCCTCATGGTCCAACAGACTGAACCATCGCCTCAGGGTCCAACAGACTGAGCCATCAGCCTCATGGTCCAACAGACTCACTCTGCAGTGGTGACCAGTGATCCTAGCACTCAGCTGACCGGTCTGAACTCATGACAACACACTGTCACTCAGACTGCTTCTCACTATTTCCTGAGGAGGGCATCATGAAATGGTAATATACAACCACTTCAATATTTATATTCAACGTCACATCTAAAACATTTTCTTCATCAAACAAATACCTATGTGATAAAAGATATCTTGGATCACCTTGAACATTGTGAGCCTGACTCGACGAGTCCACAGTTTCCCCTGGAAGAATACGGCTGAGTTGAAGAACTGATTATAAATTGCAAGTGTGTGAAAAGCAGCTTTGAAGGTCAGGGCACTTCGGCTTATAATCTGCAGCATTCTGCAGCAGAAATCAAGGGAGAAACAACAGATTGAGTCCTTAGCGTCCCACTAGGTCAGCAGGTAGATGGTGGTGGAGAAAACTGAATCTACGGAAGATAACTGTCTCAGCCTCCGCTGGCTCCATGCGTTAGAAGCAGACACTGCCTTCACGTGTTAGAGGCAGACGCTGCCTTCATGTGTTAGAGGCAGACGCTGCCTTCATGTGTTAGAGGCAGACGCTGCCTTCATGTGTTGGAGGCAGACGCTGCCTTCACGTGTTAGAGGCCTTCATGTGTTAGAGGCAGACGCTGCCTTCATGTGTTAGAGGCAGACGCTGCCTTCACGTGTTAGAGGCCTTCATGTGTTAGAGGCAGACGCTGCCTTCATGTGTTAGAGGCAGACGCTGCCTTCATGTGTTAGAGGCAGAAGCTGCCTTCATGTGTTAGAGGCAGACGCTGCTTTCACGTGTTAGAGGCAGACACTGCCTTCACGTGTTAGAGGCAGATGCTGCCTTCACGTGTTAGAGGCAGACGCTGCCTTCATGTGTTAGAGGCAGACGCTGCCTTCACGTGATAGAGGCAGACTCTGCCTTCATCTGTTAGAGGCAGACGCTGCCTTCATCTGTTAGAGGCCTTCATGTGTTCAAAGCAGCCATGGATACACTCTTCTACAGGCAGTTTGTGAGGGTTCAAGGTTACACTTTAAAATAGGTCATTCCCCGAGTAAGAAGACGTGCAGGCGCAAAAGAACGGAAACCAAAGGCCGGGCCAAAGAGAAGGAGAAGGAGAGAGAGGGCAGAAAGCAGGTCTAGTTTCCCCAGTACCACCTGAGCTCAGTGGAGACTCCCCACCAGGCCACCAGAGCAGCAGCTGTGGCTTCAATGGAGTGCTGGGACTCACTGGGGATGATCAGCAGACTATTTTTATTTTGATGAATGTGCAGGGAAAATAACTAATTTCCTGTCTGCCTCTGAGCCATCTTAAAAAAGAAAAGAGCTCCATTTCTCCTTGCTAAATTAATCTATTATCCATCAGGCCACCGGTTCTGCAGCAGAGCCTGTCTGTGTAACACAGGAGCAGCCATTCGACCTGCTCTAAGCTCTGATACTATATTAGACATGTTGGAAAACGGGATTTATATAAGTGGTCCGTGTCTCCTGCTTCATGTCTCCTGCTTCATGTCTCCTGCTCAGTCCCATGTCTCCTGCTCACTCCCATGTCTCCTGCTTCATGTCTCCTGCTTCATGTCTCCTGCTTCATGTCTCCTGCTTCTTGTCTCCTGCTTCTTGTCTCCTGCTTCATGTCTCCTGCTCAGTCCCATGTCTCCTGCTCAGTCCCATGTCTCCTGCTTCATGTCTCCTGCTTCATGTCTCCTGCTTCATGTCTCCTGCTCAGTCCCATGTCTCCTGCTCAGTCCCATGTCTCCTGCTTCATGTCTCCTGCTTCTTGTCTCCTGCTTCATGTCTCCTGCTTCATGTCTCCTGCTCAGTCCCATGTCTCCTGCTCAGTCCCATGTCTCCTGCTTCATGTATCCTGCTTCATGTCTCCTGCTTCATGTCTCCTGCTTCATGTCTCCTGCTTCTTGTCTCCTGCTTCTTGTCTCCTGCTTCATGTCTCCTGCTTCATGTCTCCTGCTCAGTCCCATGTCTCCTGCTCAGTCCCATGTCTCCTGCTTCATGTCTCCTGCTTCATGTCTCCTGCTTCTTGTCTCCTGCTTCTTGTCTCCTGCTTCATGTCTCCTGCTTCATGTCTCCTGCTTCATGTCTCCTGCTCAGTCCCGTGTCTCCTGCTTCATGTCTCCTGCTCAGTTGGACCGAGCCTCTGGATGGCTACAGCAGATACTAACGACAGTGCTCTTCTCTTTCACAATGACATACATTGAGCATGTTTTAACTTTGTCAGACCTACCTTGACCTAGATATCATTTTCCAGTGCTTTCTTATAGTATAGGGCACAAAGCAGATGGTTTGGTTTTCTTGTGAAATGTACAGATTGATGGACTTGATTCAGAATAACCAAAGCCCCATTCTGAACACAAGTTGTGTTTGAAAGCAGCTCAACACAAACCCTGAATGAAAACCCTTTATTGTAATTGCTTTGCAGTAGAACACGTTTTAATTGTAGTGAAGATGATGGACAGAGAGAATGCCATGTAAATCCAAACATTTCCTCCTAAATATTCAGGCCATGAGAATACAATATTCATTTTGCTGCAGGAGGACAGGCCATGCATAACAATGAGCAGTGCTAATGAAATCAACCATCAAGCTGAAATACATACATATTAAACCGGCTCTACGTGTCCTTTGCTTTCTGCCTCGTTTGTTCTTTCTCCTCATTTCGTTCCCTGACCTTTCAGTATTTCCTACCGCCTCGTATTCGCTGTCAGCAGAGAATAATGATTGCATATCACTGCCTCATTCTGGGCACTTATGTGGCCGAATGTTTGTGATAAAAAATAACGGAAAATAATACCTGGATGTCCTGCTAAATTAATAACATTTCCTTAAAAATCTTTAGCCGGAGTAAATTCATTACTGTGAAGTGAAACCTCTCTAATTAAAAACAGCAAATCACCAAAGGGATACCAGGCAACACAACTAAAAGCCCGGAAAGGCCATTAAGGCTAATTCATTACCAATTTTATTCAAAGATCCAGAGGAATTCGCAAACGTTCAAATTTGATTTCTAACGCCAAATAAAGAGTATGCAGGAAGACTGCCTCTGCCCATCTGTTTTCTCTCATGAACGGAGGATAGCGAGCACAGCTCGGAGTGTATCTGCCTCCTACTGGGTCTCAGTCACCTACTGTGCATTTTAATGAAGGACTTAATCCTGGCATATTGAGTTCAAATTAGTAGGACTAAAGGACACACACACGCAGAATGAAAGGAAACGTGAATACACAGCAGTCTGCCCGGCCGAACGGTAGCCCGCTGCAGCCGTCTACGAGAGGGGTGCATCAGGAACAGAGGATGGAAGACACACGCTTACACATTGTTACGGTGCAGTGCTCCAAACGGATCCAGAGCATATTGCTTCACAAGATATAGAGGAAATAACGAATGTAAAAAACACAAGATACGCCATCATTATCAATGATTTGAACCATTATTATTAGATTCCCTTGCCCTGGGGCCCTGATAACAGGGGGGGCCCTGAAAACAGGGGGCCCTGGGACCCTGATAACTGGGGGCCCTGGGACCCTGATAACAGGGGGGGGCCTGATAACAGGGGGGGGCCTGATAACAGGGGGGCCTGGGACCCTGGTAACAGGGGGCCCTGATAACAGGGGGCCCTGGGATGGATACCAGGGTCCCAGGGGGCCGGGGACCGGGGCCCTGCTGGCTGCGGGCAACGGAGGGGACAGCCCTGAAGCTGCCGTCTCTCTTCCCTGACAGAGACTCCATCTGCCAGCGGAGCACCAGTGATCCGGAGCGCCGTGCGGCGGCCTCACCACGGCCTCGCCTCGCCGCGGCCTCGCCTCACCCTTGCCTCGCCTCACCCTCGCCTCACCCTCGCCTCACCGTGGCCTCACCTCACCTCGGCCTCACCGCGGCCTCACCTCACCGCGGCCTCACCTCACCTCGGCCTCACCTCGGCCTCACCGCGGCCTCACCGCGGCCTCACCGCGGCCTCACCTCACCGCGGCCTCACCTCACCGCGGCCTCACCTCACCTCGGCCTCACCGCGGCCTCACCGCGGCCTCACCTCACCTCGGCCTCACCTCACCTCGGCCTCACCTCGGACTCACCACGGCCTCACCTCACCTCGGCCTCACCTCACCTCGGCCTCACCTCACCTCGGCCTCACCTCACTTCACCGCGGCCTCACCTCTGCCTCACCTCGGCCTCACCTCGGGGCTTAGTGCTGGTCTGGAGCTGCCAGCCCCTCCCCTGAGGGGGTCTGGCAGCTCTGGGAGGGCAGGCAGTGTATCAGCGCTGATGTTACTGGACCCCAGATCAAACGATCAGAAGAGACCTGTCAGCCCTATTCACTTCAATAGTTAAATGAAGCTCTGCCCTGATGTACTCCGATGCCCCCCAAGACCAACACCACCCTGTACACCAACACCACCCTCTAAACCAACACCACCCTCTAAACCAACACCACCCTATACACCAACACCACCCTAAACGAACAACACCACCCTATGCACCAACACCACCCTATACACCAACACCACCCTATACACCAACACCACCCTATACACCAACACCAACCTAAACACCAACAACACCACCCTACACCAACACCACCCTAAACGAACAACACCACCCTATGCACCAACACCACCCTATACACCAACACCACCCTATACACCAACACCAACCTAAACACCAACACCACCAACACCACCCTACACCAACACCACCCTACACCAACACCACCCTAAACGAACAACACCACCCTATACACCAACACCACCCTATATATCTGCACATGTTCAGGAGATTCAACAGGAGATTGCTCACATCTCCCATATGCAGATGGAGGGGAAGTGGAACATGAACACACCAGATTGCTCCACACCCACTGACCCCCGCTATGCACCGGTGGATGGCGGTGGACGTGAGGCACAGGCTGCATATTGTGAGCTCAAGGCGTCGCTGCCCCGTGTCCAGCGTGAGGCTCTGATGGAGCCGCCAGCCTCGTCAAACTGGGCTGAACCGCCGGACCGTCGAGGGACAACATGAGCAGCCATGCAGTCCCTCTTCAGAACACACCCCCCCCTCTAAGGCAGAACAGGGATGAGGGATCAGACGCCACCAATTACTGCCGGCTCTCATTAGAATACCCCCAAAAAGGATTTGTTCTTTTTCAGAAGTGAACACAATTCAAAACTTTGAAATTCATATTCTGTCATGGCAACTAACTAGACGTTCACTAACTAAAGCAGTTAGAGTAATGTAGTTTGAACTAATTAAAAAAAAAAGAGGACCTAGTGAAATCTCAAGCCTAATTGGAAACTTTTAATCCTATTCCAAAATAATAAAGGAGTTCAGCTTTGTCCAGGCTTTGCCTCGCTCACCCTTCCTGTTGCAGTTGACCAGAGCCGAGTGTGTGTTAGTGATCAGAGTTAAGAGGAGCGGGAGGCCTTCTCAGTACCGAGGCTCCAGCTGCACCACAACAACACCGTCAGCTTAATTGCTTGATTCTTATTGATTTATTCATTCAGCGTTATTCCTATCTCAAAGCTCCATGAAAATGAAATAAAAATGCTAATCTTGGAGGGCTAAGGGCCCCTGGGGAAGAAGACTTATCCGTTCAAAACATCCACGGTTCATCAAAACGCTGCGACACACAATCCTAGAACACAACAAAGAGCAGTTTAGAGCAGGGGGGGGGGGGGGGGGGCATGGACATGGCCACACCTGGGGGGGGGTTGGGGGGCGGACTGAAGGGCCCGCACCTGGAGGAGGTGGGGGGGTGGGCTGGGGGGCCCCAGTAGTGTGTGACCTCCGCCTGGACCATCTCCACCTCCGCCCCTCAACAGGACCTCCACCTCCACCTGAACCACCTCCACCTGCACCACCGCCACCTGCACCACCTCCACCTGAACCACCTCCGCCCCTCAACAGGACCTCCACCTGCACCACCTCCACCTACACCACCTCCACCTGCACCACCTCCACCTGCGACCGCGTGCAGCGGGCCCTGCCTGCGTTCGTGGGGCGTAGGATGTACACAGCAGACTGCAGAGAGAGCGCTGAGCGGAGGGAGGAGTCATAAATAACCTCCTCCTCAGAGCCGGCGTCCTCTGCCTCACAGCTGGGTTCAACCCCAGGGTTATGTAGTGAAGCCTGTGTCACTGGGGTCCAGGGAGCCAGCCTCCCCCCGTTTATAACCCCTCAGACCAGGGGGTCGGGGACGGGATGCACACAGCGGTACTATGAGAGAACGCAGGCTTCATCCACTGGGAGCACTACCGTCAGTCATGTGATCCGTGCAGAAACCTTTCACACTTCCATCAAAACAAGTCCTGGAATTGAACTGTAATCTAATAACCAAAACAATGTGCATTGAACCACAAACAAGTCAATCTAATCAGTATTATCCTAGATGCACTCTTCCACCCCACTACAGAACATCCCCGTCTCTGTGTGCTGGAGAGGAACGATGGCTCCAGCCAATCAGCTAGCCTGCCCCTTGCAGCTGGCTGCTGACCCTAACATATTCAGAGATGGATCCTCCGGCACTGCGCTGCCGGACTGCTAAAGAGTCTCAATGGGTGGAGGGAACAACACGCCAGCAGAGCTAAAATGGCCCCACTCTGTGGCAGCGGTGACCAGGTTTTAAATGCAGAGGGATCAATATGGAAGTGAGGAGGGGCGTGTGAGGGGGCTATAATACCATCCCATGTCTCGTCTTTACTGCTCGGGTAAAACCACTGGCCCTGAAGTAGAAACACACTACAGCGGGATGTGGACTGGAGAGAGCAGACACTGAGAGAAGGACAACCAATAGTGGCTAGCCCTGTGACAAGGAGCTCAGCAGGGAGGACAGGGCAATCTGCCTGACATATTCCTAATAATCCACCTCCATAATACTGCCCCTCCTCCCCCAAGCTAGCCCAATCAGGAGGTGCCAACCGTGACCTACAAAGAGGGACTCCTGTCACCCCTCAGTGAGGAGCGGAGGGGGGGTACCCAGCGCACACCTGGGGGCCGCTCCGCTTCGGTTGGCTCTCTGTGGTGAGCCGCTCTGTGGTGAGCCGCTCTGTGGTGAGCCGCTCTGCGGTGAGCCGCTCTGTGGTGAGCTGCCCTTTGCGTTGAGCTCAGGGCTGATTTGATGAGCCGGCTCCGCCCCCTCCGTCTGTGATTAATGAGCGCCAGCTTTCACTCCCTGCCAAGAAACGGCAGACAAAGGAGAGGAAAGGTGGAGGGTCAGAGCCCTGGTGAAGCCCTCCAATCTCCACCCTCCCATCTCCACCCTCCCATCTCCAGCCCTCCCATCTCCAGCCCTCCCATCTCCAGCCCTCCCATCTCCACCCTCCCATCTCCAGCCCTCCCATCTCCAGCCCTCCCATCTCCACCCTCCCATCTCCAGCCCTCCCATCTCCACCCTCCCATCTCCAGCCCTCCCATCTCCACCCTCCCACCTCCAGCCCTCCCATCTCCACCCTCCCATCTCCAGCCCTCCCAACTCCACCCTCCCATCTCCACCCTCCCATCTCCACCCAGCAGGGCTCCCCTTCACCGTCCTGTTCCTCAAGTCGTCTTCCTGAGCAGAATCCACATGTTCAGGACACTACTCTAACATGCTGGATGGCTGGAGATAAGACAGGGCTTATCATGAACTCATAGTCTCCAACAGGCTGCTAGTGTTTAAAGGGCGGGTTCACTACGACCTGGGACGATTCTCCATTCAGATGACCGTCCTGGTGCTCCTGGTGGATAATACTAGAGGTGTGTTCCTGTAGGGCTCCTCTCAAGGTCAGTGAACAGCAGGAGGGGGGGCGACCTCAGGTGTATCTGCTGGTGGATTCATCGCCGCTTACTAGAACACATCAAGGCTGTGACGTGATGCATCGCACTGCGGAGGCTGAGCGGCCATTAAGCCAGCAGAGCTGAACAGGAACCCTGCTCTACTCTACTCAGAGTGTTACCAGGGCCTGCTCTACTCTACTCAGAGTTACCACAGGCCTGCTCTACTCTACTCAGAGTGTTACCAGGGCCTGCTCTACTCTACTCAGAACGTTACCACAGGCCTGCTCTACTCAGAGTTACCACAGGCCTGCTCTACTCAGACAGTTACCAGGGCCTGCTCTACTCAGAGAGTTACCACAGGGCCTGCTCTATAGAGTTACCAGGGCCTGCCTGGGTTCTTTATAACCATCATGACAGTAAATATTACAAATCTGCAGTCATTTGCCAGTAAGGTCTTTCAGCGTAATCACATTGGCATCACAGACATGTTGATATCACTGGCACAGACATGTTGATATCACAGCCATGTTGATATCAGACATGTTGATATCACAGCCATGTTGATATCAGACATGTTGATATCACAGCCATGTTGATATCAGACATGTTGATATCACAGCCATGTTGATATCAGACATGTTGATATCACAGCCATGTTGATATCAGCCATGTTGATATCAGACATGTTGATATCACAGCCATGTTGATATCAGACATGTTGATATCACAGCCATGTTGATATCAGACATGTTGATATCACAGCCATGTTGATATCAGGCATGTTGATATCACAGCCATGTTGATATCAGACATGTTGATATCACAGTCATGTTGATATCAGACATGTTGATATCAGGCATGTCTGATACATAGTGCTGTCTCTGAACTGAGGCTGTCTTGTGGTAGGCCTATGTAGGCCTATGTAGGTGGAGTAGACCTAGAGTATGTAGGTGGAGTAGGCCTATAAAGGTGGAGTAGACCTAAAGATTAAACAGACTGATTGTTTCTCAGATTGACAATCCATTCGTTTTGCACCATAATGAGAATGTGGGTGTAATTATAGTATTAACACTAAAACGAATCATGTACTTTTTAAACATTATTAGTATATATTATTGCCATGATATGTATTATCCAGATAATATGACTATCTGGATAATTCTCTCAGGATAATTCTCTCTGTATAATTGTGTGTGTGTGTGTGTGTGTGTGTGTGTGTGTGTGTGTGTGTGTGTGTGTGTGTGTGTGTGTGTGTGTGTGTGTGTGTGTGTGTGTGTGTGTGTGTGTGTGTGTGTGTAAATTCTAAACTAATCTCCAACATCAACACCCCTATCTCAGTGTTAATGTGGATTTAAATACGATTTACATCCAGAGTTTGAAAGTCATTACATTGCATCATTATTTAATTCAAACACATTTTGATTATTATAGGCATAAATATTACCAATTTTGAGATTTCATGCAATATCCAATTAAATATGTGAATTTGAATAAAGGTTAAAAACTATTATGTTTTATTCATTATAACTCGACTCCGTATAAAACATCTTAACAGTTTTGGACAACGTATCTCTTGAACAGGAAATGTAATGAAACAAAAGGACGAACACCTGGTATCTCATCTATAGCAGGGCCGTCTGAACATAGAGAGGACCATCTGAGACATCTACAGTATGAGACATGGAGAGGTTGAGAGAACCTCTCAGAATACAGTATGAGACATGGCGGGGTTGTCATCAGAACACCAGGTGGGATAGGCTGATCAGATCTACGGACCTCGGACAGACAATCTAAATTAAAATAAAATAGTAATTAGACCAACGACCAATCGGAATGGTTCCGTGTGATCCCAACAGGTAAGCGGCGGTCCCTCACCACGGACCCACCGTCCCTCCCATCCATCGTGTGGATCCTGGAGACCAAAGTACTACCAAGTGAATTTTCCATCCGAGATTTTCTAACAGAGATTTTAAAATAAATTAAAAGGATGTTTTCGAGATAAGCACGGCGCTGCAGAAGAACCTCCGTCTGAACCGCTGATCTTGTTTCTTGGGTCTGGTTCACCTGACAACGGTGGGACGAAGTAAAAAGCAGGAATATTCATACTAATATTACTAGTGGTACTAGTAGTCAGAGACTAAGTTGACAGCATACTACGGAAACACTTCAGGAACACTCCCCAAAACTTTGATTCCTCTACGGTGAACTTCCAGAGGACGGCGGGGCACTGAGAGGTAAGGGGCGGGCAGCGGCGCGCCAGCTCCCCGCCAGCTCTCCGTTAGCTCCCGGTTAGCTCCACGCCAACCACTCACGCTAGCTTCAGCTACTGTTAGCCTAGCCGCTAGCCGCTCGTTCCCGTCGCTCGGCGGACCGACGGTGAGGCGGCGGCGGGGCAAGCAAGCGGAAACTTCGCACGGAGAAAACCAATAAATGACAACTCACCGCGTTAGACTGAAGTGCGTCCTGGTGCTGCGGTGGGAGAGCTGAAGTGTTGAGTTAGTTCCCGGGGTGGCGGGGTCGTGTGTTTCGGTGAGGGGAACGGGACCGGGGAGCGGAGACAGGGTCAGTGATGCGCGGCGGTTGGAGTGAGGAGCGGCGCGAGGCTCCTCAGGACCGCCGCGCTCCACCAGCCGTGACGTCACGACCAGTCCTGTGTATTGAAGTAGCTTCATCTGATGGTGTCTATTAAAGCAGCGTCATCTGATGATCTGTCTCTGTCTCTGTCTCTGTCTCCCTGTCTCCCTGTCTCCCTGTCTCTCTGTCTCTCTGTCTCTCTGTCTCCCTGTCTCTCTGTCTCTCTGTCTCTCTCTCTCTCTCTCTCTCTCTCTCTCTCTCTCTCTCTCTCTCTCTCTCTCTCTCTCTCTCTCTCTCTTAAAGCAGCTTCCTCTGATTGTCTCTCTCTCTATTAAAGCGTCTTCATCTAATAAAGAACAAGATGTTAGTGAGATAGCATAAGGATAAGACGGAATAGATTTTACTGAACAAGTCTTCCGTTCCGCTGAACCATTGGCTGTTCCTACATGTCTTTTGTTTGACTGTTTAGTGCGGTTCCAGAAGAGAGATGGTCCGGCAGAGCAGACATCTCCGCAGTGTGAAGAAGAGCTGCCACACGTCGGCCAATTAACCTCATTAGTGTCACGTAAACAAAGAGAGCGTCCGGCGGTCACACACACACACACACACACACACACACACACACACACACACACACACACACACACACACACACACACACACACACACACACACACACACGCACACGCAGGCACACGTAAACACACGCACACGTAAACACACCCGCACCCCCCACACACACCTGAATGTACATGCTTATCTCCAGGCTCTTAATTGTGTACGAAGTATTGATTTGTGTTAGCCATTCGTTCGTTTGTTCAGTGATTTGTTCTGTTAATGTGGGTCAGTCTGCTGAGGAGCGGAGGTGGAACCACGGAGAAAGAGAAGGAACAAATATCAGCCCACGGTAGAACAGCTCGGATCTAATTGTATTGGAAAGCCCTCATTAGGGAGAGGGAGAGGGAGGGAGGGAGGGAGAGAGAGAGAGAGAGAGAGAGAGAGAGAGAGTCACATGACGCGTCGAGGGGGAGGGACACCCTGCTTCATTAGAAAGTATAATGAGCTCCAAAGACAGCAAAGAGCTTCTCTCGGGAGACTTATGCAAAACAAATTA
This sequence comes from Gadus macrocephalus, assembly GCF_031168955.1. Taxonomy (NCBI): domain Eukaryota; kingdom Metazoa; phylum Chordata; class Actinopteri; order Gadiformes; family Gadidae; genus Gadus; species Gadus macrocephalus. The sequence goes on along the minus strand of NC_082401.1, from coordinate 12,022,077 downwards.
AGATGGTAATTTTGTTTTAATTATCTTATATATTACTTCTCCATCAGTCCGCAGCGAGCGGCGGTGCCATAAGGTGGAGGTTGGGCGGAGTCATTGCTTCGTTTTGCTTGATGTTTTAGATGCTTTAGATCCTATAGATTCAGTCATTACAGCAGAGCCCTGAGCCCGACATGGGGAGCAGGTCCTTTGTGTGGTCCTCACAACGTGTGTGTGTGTGTGTGTGTGTGTGTGTGTGTGTGTGTGTGTGTGTGTGTGTGTGTGTGTGTGTGTGTGTGTGTGTGTGTGTGGTGGGCAGTCAGACTAGTCCTCATCAGTAGTATAGACGTTCCCAGCCTCCTAGAACCTTCGGATCTCCTCTGGTCGTCGATTACAGTGGAATGGAAGTTTAATGAACCGGCTGGAGTCAAATCACCAGAGGAACTCACAAACACATTGATCGAGTGCCCATTAAACATTGACAAATGTCATGACAAACGCTTCAGACCGGGTGTTACCGGAGCAGACCAACCAGTGCTGGTTAGATCCACACTGCTGACCCCCCTCTACAGGGGCTGGAGCAGGCAGAGGAAGGATGACTGGGCCCGGCCGGGGGTCCCCAGGCTGTTTGGAAAGAATAAGGACTCACAATAGATCATATTTATTAATTGATAAAATTATAATCTAAGTGGGCAGCCATTTTCCCTTTGTTCTTTCCTTTGTTAACAGAGCAGCATCCAGTGAGTGAGGATTTTGAGAACCAAGAGCCTCCCCTCCTTTAGCACTCTGCATCACTGTCTCTACGACCTCATCGCCCCTCAAGAAGGGGGAGACAGGTTACCACGGTACCCAACGTTAACACAAACAAGGTCATGACCACCTCATCTAACGCTAGACAGTGATTCTGTGTCTGATGTTGGATTCAGTATCACTGTATCCAACGTTACCACAAATAAGGGAACGTAAAGTGGCACAAAGAAAGAAAGAGAGAGAGAGAGAATAGGATACCCCTTAACAGTGGTATAATGAGCACATACCACAGCCTGTCGTGATCTATTGCTTAATTATAAATAGCTCTGGTAGTTGTTTCTGTTCCACGACATTTTGTATGTCATGTTTGTGGTGTGGGATGAAGAGAGTGGTAATGAATCAGATGTAGTGAGTGTAACATAATTCACCTACAGTATTTTGTTATGTGTTGTTCTTTCAATTGTGTTGTCGTTTACTGCATGTCATTTACTGTTTTGGTGGTTCAGGGATCGCTGTCCCGGCCGATATATGCTCTGTTTTAGACGTAACGCGTAAGCACGTAAGATACATAACCCCCCCTTGCGCGGTAAAATATCCCCCCTTACGTGCTTAAGTGCGTCGCCCAAAATTCCTGACTATGCGACTAAAGGCCGATTTAGGGTCGTTTTAGACGCAGAGACGTAAGCACGTAATTTACAGTTTTGATTTACGGTTCCTTAAGGATTGCGCGTGTTGCAAGGGGATTCTCCGCCAGAACAGTAGGGGGAGCAACGAACGAATCTGTGGGCGTGGAAGTGGAAATCGCTGGCTTGTTTATATTTATGCACTTCCAGTATTTTCGACGAGAGTAGCAGTAGCTAAGTTTAGGTTAGCGGTCTTTTTCCACACTCTGAACAACCGGAAATGTGAGACTCCTGAAAGGATGTGGTTAGCTGGCCAATCACAGTCTTTGCGAGCTGCGTAGGGCCGTAGTGTTTTAGTTGCATAGTCAGGAATTTTGGGCGACGCACTTAAGCACGTAAGGGGGGTTATTTTACCGCGCAAGGGGGGGTTATGTATCTTACGTGCTTACGCGTTACGTCTAAAACAGAGCATATATCGGCCTTTAAACACTACGGCCCTACGCAGCTCGCAAAGACTGTGATTGGCTAGCTAACCACATCCTTTCAGGAGTCTCACATTTCCGGTTTTACAGCAACCTTAACATCGTTCAGAGTGTGGAAAAAGACCGCTAACCTAAACTTAGCTACTGCTACTCTCGTCGAAAATACTGGAAGTGCATGAATATAAACAAGCCAGCGATTTCCACTTCCACGCCCACAGATTCGTTCGTTGCTCCCCCTACTGTTCTGGCGGAGAATCCCCTTGCAACACGCGCAATCCTTAAGGAACCTTAAAGGAACCGTAAATCAAAACTTGTCTAAAACAAGTCCCTTGTGTAAATTACGTGCTTACGTCTCTGCGTCTAAAACGACCCTTAAGGATTACGGCGTTTCATGACGTCAGAGCCCATGCGGGAATTGTTTACCTGCAGCGCGTTTTGATTTCCGGCTTTTCTCTTTGACTATATAAACGAGTCACACCACTGTGTGCTCAACGCAGGGACGCGGGAAGTGGGGGTGCTTAGGGTGCTGCAGCACCCCCCCCCCCTGGCGGCCTCTGGCTGTAACTGCAAGTGAGAAGGTTTTATGAACAAATCAATACTTTTTTTTTTTTTTTTATCATTTTATCATACAACATGATTTTTCATTTAATTATTGACATCCACCCTTTTTATGATATTTATCATATTATCATTTAATTTTATTTAGAACATTGTCTGAGTAGGCTGACGTAGGCTATGACGCACAACGCAGAACTGTCGATAGCTGAATATCGTACTATGCTGATTTTACATAAGCATGTTGGTGTTCAACATCTGTTGTAGTGAACATTCTAAAACTGGTGTAAAATGTTGCTGCCATATTAATAGACACGTTGAATGTTATCGTTATGATTCTGGAATCCTGCACGTAAACTGGTTGGCAAAAAAAGAGCAAAGACGGACGGTTCACTTGACGGAGAAACCGTCACTTTCCTCATATCAGACAACTCGTAACTCTGGATGAAAATAAAGGCTTTCTTTTATTGTCACTCTCCTTTTAAACCTTTAGAAATAACCTCCTAAATCCTTGTTATAACGCTGTGTATAATCCCGGACCGCAACAGCTTGTCGGCATGTTGTTAGTGTGTGAAATTCAGCACAGTATCAGCCGAGTTGACTCTAATTTCCACATTGTTTACTTGCTGACGTTTGTGAATAACAGTGGCTAGTTGGCAGAACTCTTTTTACACACCAGTAGAGTGTTTATCAGAGCGGAGCCCTGAATGTTGCGCAGCATTTATTATGACGTCATTATATAGACACTCTCTCAGCACCCCCCCCCCCCCTTGGACTGACTTCCCGCGTCCCTGGTGTTACCCCCTATGTTTTATTAGATACTTTTCAACAGTGTTACCCCTTATGGGTTTTTCATGACCACAGATAAAAAACGACCGTTTTTTTTACGTTTCATTTGATAAAAACGACAGTGTTACCCCTTGTGTTTTTTTCATGACGACCGATAAAAAACAACAGTGTTACCCCCCTTATGTTTTTTTTATGACGACCAATAAAAAAAGGAACAGTGTTACCCCTTATGGTTTTTTTCGTGACTACCAAAGAAAAACGACAGTGTCACCCCTCATGTTTCATTTGATAAAATCGACAGGGTTACACCGTCGTTTTTTATTGGTCGTCATGAAAAAAAACATAAGGGGTAACACTGTCGTTTTTTATTGGTCGTCATGAAAAAAAAAACGTGTTACCCCTTGTTTTTTTGTTGATGACTGATAAAAAACGACAGTGTTACCCCTTATATTTTATTGGACAAAGACAACAGTGTTACCCCTTATGTTTTTTTTCATGACGACCAATAAAAAACAACAGTGTTACCCCCTATGTTTTCTTTCATGACGACCAATAAAAAACAACAGTGTTACCCCTTATGTTTCCTTTCATGACGACCAATAAAAAACAACAGTGTAACCCCTTATGGTTTTTTTCATGACGACCAAAGAAAAACGACAGTGTTACCCCTTATGTTTCATTTGATAAAAACGACAATGTTACCCCTCATGTTTCATTTGATAAAAACGACAGTGTTACCCCTTGTGTTTTTTTTCATGACGACCAAAGAAAAACAACAGTGTCACCCCCTATGTTTTATTTGATAAATATCGACAGTGTTTTCCCCTTATATTTATTTCATGATGGCCAATAAAAAACGACAGTTACCCCTCATGTTTTTTCCATGTTGACCAATAAAAAACGACAGTGGCACCCCTGTCGACGTTTTTGCAGGGATCGGAACATGAGCTGTTTAGAGTGTTAACCTCCGAACTTAACAATGCACCATCAAGACACCGGTTAAAGTCATCACAAAGGTTATACTTGACTTTATAATTCGCATGAAATAGAGAAAAGAAACTTCCAACAGAGGTCATCAACCGGACTTGAACCCCGGTCTCCAGGGGGTTAGGCAGAGTGCACCCCACTGCACCACTGAGGCGATGACAATACACAATAATCAATCATCAATAAAGAGGATATACATGACATTAAAATGTATGTGTGTATTTCTATTATTTCCCTTTCCCGTTTTTTTTCATGAAGACCAAAAAAAACAACAGTGTTACCCCCTTTATGTTTTTTTTCATGACGACCAATAAAAAACAACAGTGTTACCCCTTATGTTTTTTTTCATGACGACCAATAAAAAACAACAGTGTTACCCCCTTTATGTTTTTATTCATGACGACCAATAAAAAACAACAGTGTTACCCCTTACGTTTTTTTTATGACGACCAATAAAAAACAACAATGTTACCCCTTATGTTTTTTTTCATGACGACCAATAAAAAAAGGAACAGTGTTACCCCTTATGTTTTTTTTCATGACGACCAATAAAAAAAGGAACAGTGTTACCCCTTATGGTTTTTTTCGTGACTACCAAAGAAAAACGACAGTCTCACCCCTCATGTTTCATTTGATAAAAACGACAGTGTTACACCGTCGTTTTTTATTGGTCGTCATGAAAAAAAACATAAGGGGTAACACTGTCGTTTTTTATTGGTCGTCATGAAAAAAAACGACAGTGTTACCCCTCGTTTTTTTCTTGATGTCTGATAAAAAACGACAGTGTTACCCCTTATATTTTATTTGACAAAGACAACAGTGTTACCCCTTATGTTTTTTTTCATGACGACCAATAAAAAACAACAGTGTTACCCCTTATGTTTTCTTTCATGACGACCAATAAAAAACAACAGTGTTACCCCTTATGTTTCCTTTCATGACGACCAATAAAAAACAACAGTGTAACCCCTTATGGTTTTTTTCATGACGACCAAAGAAAAACGACAGTGTTACCCCTTATGTTTCATTTGATAAAAACGACAGTCTTACCCCTCATGTTTCATTTGATAAAAACAACAGTGTTACCCCTTGTGTTTTTTTTCATGACGACCAAAGAAAAACAACAGTGTCACCCCCTATGTTTTATTTGATAAATATCGACAGTGTTTTCCCCTTATATTTATTTCATGATGGCCAATAAAAAACGACAGTTACCCCTCATGTTTTTTCCATGTTGACCAATAAAAAACGACAGTGGCACCCCTGTCTACGTTTTTGCAGGGATCGGAACATGAGCTATTTAGAGTGTTAACCTCCGAACTTAACAATGCACCATCAAGACACCGGTTAAAGACATCACAAAGGTTATACTTGACTTTATAATTCGCATGAAATAGAGAAAAGATACTTCCAACAGAGGTCATCAACCGTACTTGAACCCCGGTCTCCAGGGGGTTAGGCAGAGTGCACCCCACTGCACCACTGAGGCGATGACAATACACAATAATCAATCATCAATAAAGAGGATATACATGACATTAAAATGTATGTGTGTATTTCTATTATTTCCCTTTCCCGTTTTTTTCATGAAGACCAAAAAAAACAACAGTGTTACCCCCTTTATGTTTTTTTTCATGACGACCAATAAAAAACAACAGTGTTACCCCTTATGTTTTTTTTCATGACGACCAATAAAAAACAACAGTGTTACCCCTTACGTTTTTTTCATGACGACCAATAAAAAACGACAGTGTTACCCCTTAGGTTTTTTTTCATGACGACCAATAAAAAACAAGTGTTACCCCTTTTACGATTTTTTTCATGACGACCAATAAAAAACAACATGGTTACCCCTTATGTTTTTTTTTATGACGACCAATAAAAAACAACAATGTTACCCCTTATGTTTTTTTTCATGACGACCAATAAAAAAAGGAACAGTGTTACCGCTTATGGTTTTTTTCGTGACTACCAAAGAAAAACGACAGTGTCACCCCTCATGTTTCATTTGATAAAAACGACAGTGTTACACTGTCGTTTTTTATTGGCCGTCATGAAAAAAAACATAAGGGGTAACACTGTCGTTTTTATTGGTCGTCATGAAAAAAAACATAAGGGGTAAGACTGCTGTTTTTTATTGGTCGTCATGAAATAAACATAAGGGGTAACACTGTCGATATTTATCAAAATAAAACATAGGGGGTAACACTGTTGTTTTTCTTTGGTCGTCATGAAAAAAAACGACAGTGTTACCCCTTGTTTTTTTCATGATGACTGATAAAAAACGACAGTGTTACCCCTTATATTTTATTTGACAAAGACAACAGTGTTACCCCTTATGTTTTTTTTCATGACGACCAATAAAAAACAACAGTGTTACCCCTTATGTTTTCTTTCATGACGACCAATAAAAAACAACAGTGTTACCCCTTATGGTTTTTTTCATGACGACCAAAGAAAAACGACAGTGTTACCCCTTATGTTTCATTTGATAAAAACGACAGTGTTACCCTTTATGTTTTTTTTCATGACGACCAATAAAAAAAGGAACAGCGTTACCCCTTGTGTTTTTTTTCATGACGACCAAAGAAAAACAACAGTGTCACCCCCTATGTTTTATTTGATAAATATCAACAGTGTTTTCCCCTTATATTTATTTCATGACGGCCGATAAAAAACGACAGAGTTACCCCTCATGTTTTTTCCATGTTGACCAATAAAAAACGACAGTGGCACCCCTGTCGACGTTATTGCAGGGATCGGAACATGAGCTGTTTAGTGTGTTAACCTCCGAACTTAACAATGCACCAACAAGACACCGGTTAAAGTCATCACAAAGGTTATACTTGAATTTATAATTCGCATGAAATAGAGATAAGAAACTTCCAACAGAGGTCAACAACCGGACTTGAACCCCGGACTCCAGGGGGTTAGGCAGAGTGCACCCCACTGCACCACTGAGGCGATGACAATACACAATAATCAATCATCATTAAAGAGGATATACATGACATTAAAATGTATGTGTGTATTTCTATTATTTCCCTTATTTTTTTTTTCAAGAAGACAAATAAGAAACAACAGTGTTACCCCTTATGTTTTTTTTCATGACGACCAAAAAAAACAACAGTGTTACCCCTTATGTTTTTTTTCATGACGACCAATAAAAAAAGGAACAGTGTTACCCCTTATGGTTTTTTTCGTGACTACCAAAGAAAAACGACAGTCTCACCCCTCAAGTTTCAATTGATAAAAACAACAGTGTTACACTGTCGTTTTTTATTGGTCGTCATGAAAAAAAACATAAGGGGTAACACTGTCGTTTAATATTGGTCGTCATGAAAAAAAACGACAGTGTTACCCCTTGTTTTTTTCTTGATGACTGATAAAAAACGACAGTGTTACCCCTTATATTTTATATGACAAAGACAACAGTGTTACCCCTTATGTTTTTTTTCATGACGACCAATAAAAAACAACAGTGTTACCCCTTATGTTTTCTTTCATGACGACCAATAAAAAACAACAGTGTTACCCCTTATGTTTCCTTTCATGACGACCAATAAAAAACAACAGTGTTACCCCTTGTGTTTTTTTTCATGACGACCAAAGAAAAACAACAGTGTCACCCCCTATGTTTTATTTGATAAATATCAACAGTGTTTTCCCCTTATATTTATTTCATGACGGCCGATAAAAAACGACAGAGCTACCCCTCATGTTTTTTCCATGTTGACCAATAAAAATTGACAGTGGCACCCCTGTCGACATTTTTGCAGGGATCGGAACATGAGCAGTTTAGAGTGTTAACCTCCGAACTTAACAATGCAGCATCAAGACACCGGTTAAAGTAATCACAAAGGTTATACTTGAATTTATAATTCGCATGAAATAGAGATAAGAAACTTCCAACAGAGGTCAACAACCGGGCTTGAACCCCGGTCTCCAGGGGGTTAGGCAGAGTTCACCCCACTGCACCACTGAGGCGTTGACAATGCAAAATAATCAATCATCAATAAAGATGATATACATGACATTAAAATGTATGTGTGTATTTCTATTATTTCCCTTATTTTTTTTTTCATGACGACCAAAAAAAACAACAGTGTTACCCCCTTTATGTTTTTTTTCATGACGACCAAAAAAAACAACAGTGTTACCCCCTTTATGTTTTTTTTCATGACGACCAATAAAAAACAACAGTGTTACCCCTTATGTTTTTTTTCATGACGACCAATAAAAAACAACAGTGTTACCCCTTACGTTTTTTTCATGACGACCAATAAAAAACGACAGTGTTACCCCTGAGGTTTTTTTTCATGACGACCAATAAAAAACAACAGTGTTACCCCTTTTATGTTTTTTTTCATGACGACCAATAAAAAACAACATGGTTACCCCTTATGTTTTTTTTCATGACGACCAATAAAAAACAGCAATGTTACCCCTTATGTTTTTTTTCATGACAACCAATAAAAAAAGGAACAGTGTTACCCCTGATGGTTTTTTTCGTGACTACCAAAGAAAAACGACAGTGTCACCCCTCAAGTTTCATTTGATAAAAACAACAGTGTTACAGTGTCGTTTTTTATTGGTCGTCATGAAAAAAAACATAAAGGGTAACACTGTTGTTTTTTATTGGTCGTCATGAAAAAAAACGACAGTGTTACCCCTTGTTTTTTTCTTGATGACTGATAAAAAACGACAGTGTTACCCCTTATATTTTATTTGACAAAGACAATAGTGTTATCCCTTATGTTTTTTTTCATGACGACAAATAATAAACAACAGTGTTACCCCTTATGTTTTTTTTCATGACGACCAATAAAAAACAACAGTGTTACCCCTTATGTTTTTTTTCATGACGACCAAAAAAAACAACAGTGTTACCCCCTTTATGTTTTTTTTCATGACGACCAATAAAAAACAACAGTGTTACCCCTTATGTTTTTTTTCATGACGACCAATAAAAAACAACAGTGTTACCCCTTACGTTTTTTTCATGACGACCAATAAAAAACGACAGTGTTACCCCTTATGTTTTTTTTCATGACGACCAATAAAAAACAATAATGTTACCCCTTATGTTTTTTTTCATGACGACCAATAAAAAAAGGAACAGTGTTACCCCTTATGTTTTTTTTCATGACGACCAATAAAAAAAGGAACAGTGTTACCCCTTATGGTTTTTTTCGTGACTACCAAAGAAAAACGACAGTGTCACCCCTCATGTTTCATTTGATAAAAACGACAGTGTTACACTGTCGTTTTTATTGGTCGTCATGAAAAAAAACATAAGGGGTAAGACTGCTGTTTTTTATTGGTCGTCATGAAATAAACCTAAGGGGTAACACTGTCGATATTTATCAAATAAAACATAGGGGGTAACACTGTTGTTTTTCTTTGGTCGTCATGAAAAAAACCACAAGGGGTAACACTGTCGTTTTTTATTGGTCGTCAATCGTCATGAAAAAAAACGACAGTGTTACCCCTTGTTTTTTTCATGATGACTGATAAAAAACGACAGTGTTACCCCTTATATTTTATTTGACAAAGACAACAGTGTTACCCCTTATGTTTTTTTTCATGACGACCAATAAAAAACAACAGTGTTACCCCTTATGTTTTCTTTCATGACGACCAATAAAAAACAACAGTGTTACCCCTTATGGTTTTTTTCATGACGACCAAAGAAAAACGACAGTGTTACCCCTTATGTTTCATTTGATAAATACGACAGTGTTACCCCTCATGTTTCATTTGATAAAAACGACAGTGTTACCCCTTGTGTTTTTTTTCATGACGACCAAAGAAAAACAACAGTGTCACCCCCTATGTTTTATTTGATAAATATCGACAGTGTTTTCCCCTTATATTTATTTCATGACGGCCGATAAAAAACGATAAAACCCCTCATGTTTTTTCCATGTTGACCAATAAAAAACAACAGTGGCACCCCTGTCGATGTTTTTGCAGGGATCGGAACATGCGCTGATTAGAGTGTTAACCTCCGAACTTAACAATGCACCATCAAGACACCGGTTACAGTCATCACAAAGGTTATACTTGAATTTATAATTCGCATGAAATAGAGATAAGGAACTTCTAACAGAGGTCAACAACCGGACTTGAACCCCGGTCTCCAGGGGGTTAGGCAGAGTGCACCCCACTGCACCACTGAGGCGATGCCAATACACAATAATCAATCATCATTTAATAGGATATACATGACATTAAAATGTATGTGTGTATTTCTATTATTTCCCTTATTTTTTTTTTCAAGACGACAAATAATAAACAACAGTGTTACCCCTTATGTTTTTTTTCATGACGACCAATAAAAAACAACAGTGTTACCCCTTTTGTTTTTTTTCATGACGACCAATAAAAAACAACATGGTTACCCCTTATGTTTTTTTTCATGACGACCAATAAAAAACAACAATGTTACCCCTTATGTTTTTTTTCATGACGACCAATAAAAAAAGGAACAGTGTTACCCCTTATGTTTTTTTTCATGACGACCAATAAAAAAAGGAACAGTGTTACCCCTTATGTTTTTTTTCGTGACTACCAAAGAATAACGACAGTGTCACCCCTCATGTTTCATTTGATAAAAACGACAGTGTTACACTGTCGTTTTTATTGGTCGTCATGAAAAAAAACATAAGGGGTAAGACTGCTGTTTTTTATTGGTCGTCATGAAATAAACATAAGGGGTAACACTGTCGATATTTATCAAATAAAACATAGGGGGTAACACTGTTGTTTTTCTTTGGTCGTCATGAAAAAAACCACAAGGGGTAACACTGTCGTTTTTTATTGGTCGTCATGAAAAAAAACGACAGTGTTACCCCTTGTTTTTTTTCATGATGACTGATAAAAATCGACAGTGTTACCCCTTATAATTTATTTGACAAAGACAACAGTGTTACCCCTTATGTTTTTTTTCATGACGACCAATAAAAAAGTGTTACCCCTTATGTTTTCTTTCATGACGACCAATAAAAAACAACATCCTTTTTATTGTGCTACACACAAGCATAAAAAGGTAGTAAAATATTAATTCTAATTTTTAATGACCACCTTTTACAGCAACAAATGAAATTCCAGTGATCCAAGTTCTACCGAAACGAGTGGCTGTGAAGATGAGATTGAGAGCAATGACAGCATGTAACATTAACATCACTGTGCTTCAGTGATGTTAACATTAACATCAATTTGCTTCAGTGAATACGGACGACTCCTCTAAGTCGTCCGTATTAAGAGCCGTTGTTTGAATATGGCTTTTCACAAAACTAAATAAATAATTCCTAGACGTTTGGGGTGTCTTTTGAGCGGTACTGGGAATCCATTGGGACAGTACTGTCCATGAGTCAAAAGAATAAAAAACGTCGGACAGAAATGTGAATCAGGGTTCCATCTAGTGGCCAGAGGCATGAACAACAAGCAAGGATTAGAAGGGAAGACCGGATCAGGCCCCAGAAAGTGGAGGATTGGTCGTGTTTCACCCATAGAAATACACTCCAAACTTACATGGACGCCAAAGTTTGTCAGGCAGGAATCCCTAGATGTGACTCATCCAGCAACATTGTGTGCAAAGGCAGAAAACAGGTCAAATGAAGTCCTGTTGCTTTAGAAGTAGCCTAGGTGTTCCTCACTGATAACAGCAGCTTAAGTTAACCCCTGCGGTGGGTGTTGGGAGACAGAGGGGTTAACGGGGTTCTGGTTCAGAAGCTCATGGAGAAGGCCTTTGGGATGGTTGGAGCTGTGATCCAGCATGTGAGGTTGGGGGGTTAGTGATGTGATTTAGTGAGGATCGCCCTTCAGCAGAACTTCAGGAAACAAGCCATAGCATTAAATGACAAAGGCCATCAAATGTATTTCAACAAACAATGTTTCAATGTATACAACAAAATATTATATCTCTTGATTGAAAAGTCAGGATTTCTAGTAACATCAAAGTAACCAGTTCAATATCTTGCGACAGTACATTCCAAGTATACTTTACAAGGATGGACCAAGCATTATATAATCATTATATATTAATAACCATCATCATGTATGCTCATCGATCATAATTTCTCAGTGCTACTGAATAGCATAGAACAGTTATAAAACTAACATTTCACACAATTATACAAACATAATCACATCATTATGCATACATTTAATTTAATCTTAATTTTGTTTTTGACAAAACAACCGATTGATTTAATGTTTGGAAACAAACCCGTCTCTCCCCCGTCTCCCCCCTCGTCTCACCCCTCGTCTCACCCCTGCTGGATGCCGTGTGAAGGTCCATCATCATCACTTAGTGGACGCCACGACCTCAACATGACCTCCACATGACCTCCACATGACTCACAACGTTCTGCCTCCTCAAAACTCAACCCCTCTCTAAAACCTCCGCCTCTGGAGGTTAAGGGTCCGGACTCAGCGCCTCCGTCAGGGCGCCTCCGTCAGGGCGCCTCCGTCAGGGCGCCTCCGTCAGGGCGTCTCCTCGGCCTCCACCAGCCCTGAGCGGTCGTGGTACGGCCCCCCCGCCGTTGGGTGGTACTCGAAGGGCGTGAAGAGCGCCGCGCCGGGGCGACGCCTCTGCTGCAGGAACCAGATGACGGTGGAGATCGCCATGACGACCACCACACTCAGCACCACCAGCACCGTCAGCGCCACGCTGGGCTCTGGGGGAGGAGCAAAGACTAACATCATAAGTTATTTTTGTAGCCCATCATTTACGCCATAAGAAAATAAAAAGCCAACTTCACATTAAGAAGGACTACTGCGGGTAGTTAATGTCAACATCAACATAAGATTAGCCCCTTTTTCACACGTGAATTGGGATTCAAGTGGCCTAAAGTATTCCTGTTGGCCAAGTCCGACCTCAGTAATTCTCACTGTTGGCGACAACCTGATTGAAATCAATACGACAAGAACGCATGGATCGAAAGAGCACATGTTGTAGTCCATCTTCGGAAAATTTTAGTTTCACTCTTATCTAGAGACTCTAGAGGTTAGCAATACTCGCCCCCGCGCAATGACTTTGGTTAGGAAAAATGGAGTTTATTAATTTTAAACAGTGTGGTCTTCTTCTATGTTTGAAAGAAAGACCCTTTTCATCTCTCTTTGACCCGATGACGTTTTCCACAAAAGGTTAAGGAAAGGAGGCATAAAGGTTAGGAGATTTGACCCCCCTTATAAAACAACATGTCTGAGTGAAGGAGTGAGGGGTACTCACTCTGTCGGCCCGGGGTCAGCTCCTCTGGAGAGAGAGGAACACATTGAGGTTTAGCAGGTACTGGGTCGTTACCAACGGACAACATTGGTTTAGTGTGAAGGAACCCCTATCACTCTGATGGGTGGTACGCCCAGAACCCTACTAACATGACCCAGACTAACATGACCCAGACTAACATGACCCAGACTACATTGACCCAGACTAACATGACCCAGACTAACATGACCCAGACTAACATGACCCAGACTAACATGACCCAGACAACATTGACCCAGACTAACATGACCCAGACTAGCATGACCCAGACTAACATGACCCAGACTAACATGACCCAGACTAACATGACCCAGACTACCATGACCCAGACTACCATGACCCAGACTACCATGACCCAGACTAACATGACCCAGACTAACATGACCCAGACTAACATGACCCAGACTAACATGGCCCAGACTAACATGACCCAGACTACATTGACCCAGACGAACATGACCCAGACTAACATGACCCAGACTAACATGACCCAGACTACGATACCCAGACTACCGTGACCCAGACTACCGTGACCCAGACTACGATACTCAGACTACCATGACCCAGACTACCGTGACCCAGACTACCGTGACCCAGACTACCGTGACCCAGACTACCGTGACCCAGACTACCATGACCCAGACTAACATGACCCAGACTAACATGACCCAGACTAACGTGACCCAGACTACCGTGACCCAGACTAACATGACCCAGACTAACATGACCCATACTAACATGGCCCAGACTAACATGACCCAGACTACATTGACCCAGACGAACATGACCCAGACTAACATGACCCAGACTAACATGACCCAGACTACGATACCCAGACTACGATACCCAGACTACCATGACCCAGACTACCATGACCCAGACTACCGTGACCCAGACTACCGTGACCCAGACTACCGTGACCCAGACTAACATGACCCAGACTAACATGACCCAGACTAACATGACCCAGACTACCGTGACCCAGACTAACATGACCCAGACTAACATGACCCAGACTACCGTGACCCAGACTAACATGACCCAGACTAACATGACCCAGACTACCGTGACCCAGACTAACATGACCCAGACCAACATGTCGCAGTAGGACTCACTCTGGCTGGTCTCACAGATGACCCCGTTCTCCACCTCGTCCACACAGCTGATCTTCTCCCACATGCCCGTGCTGGTGTGCAGCGCTACGCACGTTTCCACGGGAACCAGGTCTGAGGGGTCGTCCGAGCCGCGTTCCCAGTTAGCGTAGCTGGAGTTCTGCCCCCCGAACCACCTCATCCGCTCACCTGACAACCGAGCAGCAGACAGGGTGAGCCAGGAGCAGAAGACCTCCTCGTCTCCTCCTATCACACAAGGTTCTTCCATCGGAGAGAGGCTCATGGAGGAAACATTTAAAATGATTTGTCCGTGCAAAATCAAATAAACCTTGGAGATTAAAACAAAGGGAAACACTTCTTTAAAAAGGTAGAATGTGAGGCTTGTTGAACACACTGTGGCTTGTATTTTAAAACCCCAATTGGTTGTGTATTGTTTTTCATGATTGTGCATTATTATTATTGTGCAGCACTCACTGCTGGTGTCGTAATACATGCCCAGCCATACGTTGGTGTTGCCCTTCCAAACCTCCGGACTGTACTTAAGGATGAACTCATTCTCCTCTTGGCTCTGGATCGTCACCAGCTCTGAAACATTCAGATCCACACAGTCAAAACCCGATCCCACGTCTCCACAGGGGGGAAGACTTCTTAAATCCACCGCTGAAGACGGAGCCGTGCTGACCGAAGCCCTGACACAAGGACTGGGCGCGTTGGTAGGAGTAGCTCTTCAGCCGGTCCTCCTCTCCGTGGACGAAGTGGTAGCAGCTCCCGCCATAGGGCACCCAGGTACGGCCGTCTGCAGGGCATTCTGAAGACACAGGACAGGGTGAACCCCACCCTAACCCCACCAGGGGAGGGTGAACCCCCACCCTAACCCTACCAGGGGAGGGGGAACCCCACACTAACCCAACCAGGTGAACTCTGACCCTCAGCCTAACCCAACCAGGTGAACTCTGACCCTCAGCCTAACCCCACCAGGTGACCTCTGACCCCGTGAGAGGATCACCTTTATGATCATCGATTTTCCATTGAGTTCAAAGAACACAAATTACGCAGTTACAGCAGAAGTCCCAGGAATTGAAAAGTCAGCTAGCAGCACAACAGTCCGTTTTTACCAGGCCCAACAGCCAGAGTACGGCTGAGACCGTAGCGTCTTATCGTGGGAGGCTTGTTCTTGTTCGTAGCATCTTGTGAAAATTGTGTTAAATTGTGAAAGAAGCGTACGTGGAAGCCGCAGATGTGCTCTTTGCCGATTTTAAAAATAGAAAAGGAGATTTTGTCTGCTATTCAGGACGTGCAGTTATAAAGAAATTCTGTTACACGTCAATGCGAGGGAATGGCGGAGGATGTTGCACAGCAATTGAGGAATGATATTGACACATGCGAGTGTTTTTCTCTCCAATTTGACGAATCCACAGTTGTTGTTTGTTTTTTGACGGATTAAGTGTGAAAGAGGAGCTTCTGAAAATATTTGTGTGAGCCTTTTCACGTATGAAAATCATCAAGTCAAAATACAGATCCACCTTGCAGCCTGCTAACGGCTGGCACTCGGCTGCTACTGCCCGGACTCCGGACTATGAGAATCCTCCTCTCAGCGCAAGGTGTCCCACTAAGGTAGAGATACAACTTGAATTAGGCATTGTATTATTTGAGTTGTTTTTCTGCCTGTTGTATTGTTACTTACAGGCCAGTCCTAGGCCCACTTGTACTTATTCTTTCCAGCACGCACATTTACTTCAATAAATGTAGTATTATTGTTAAAACTTTATCTTTGTTTCAGAAAACAGTGTCCTATTTATGTGCACAATAAATTGTGGCTACGCTACGGCTTTCTATATGGCTTGGTAGATCTCGTATCTCCTATTTATCAAGTTGAGCGTTTGTGCATTTGCGCGCACGTGTGGACCAACTCAATTCTGACAGATTGGGGAGGGGGAGTGGTCATCTTGATTTATTATTATTATTATTATTATTATTATTATTATTATTATTATTATATTAATATTCATAAACGAGTAATGTATGGTCTTTCAACAATTTCAAGTGAAACATTTATAATCTTTCATGTGGTGCCCCCATTGGTTGTCAATGGTAGGTGGCCCTGGGCACGGGTCCAAGTGCCGTTATGGATGATCCGGCCCTGCCTACAGTCCTACAGTTCTGCAGGCCTGTACGACTGTAGTCCTGAAGCACTGTAGTCCTGTAGGTCTGTAGTACTAGCACTACTCTCAAGGCTGGTCGAGATGCGCACTTAAGGTTAAGAGAGACCGTGTGGACGTGAAGTCATCAGATAATAACGACGCAGTTCTAAAGCTGCTTCCCTGTTTCCTGCTAGAGCAACAGACGTCCTGCTGGTCTGGAACAACACAGGAACATTAAGGAACGTTATGGAACACTAAGGAACGTTAAGGAACATTAAGGAACGTTATGGAACGTTAAGAAACATTAAGGAACGTTATGGAACACTAAGGAACGTTTTGGAACACTAAGGAACGTTAAGGAACATTAAGGAACGTTATGGAACACTAAGGAACATTAAGGAAAGTTATGGAACGTTATGAACACCAAGGAACATTAAGGAACGTTAACTCACCTCCCGCTGAAGACAGCTGCACGTTAACCAACAACACAAAAAGAACGCTGAACGCTGAGAGAGAAGGTCGGGGTCTGCGAAACGACTCCATGTCCAACTATACTCTGAACTTTGATGTGTGCGTTTGTGTTTGTTTGTGTGTGTCAAATCGTTGCGTTGACGTCACGACGTACACTAAGCCCCGCCCCTATAAAGAATATTTCTCAAACGAGGAGTATTTATATAGTGTATATATATATATATATATATATTTATGAACCCAAGCATACATCTGTAATTAAAGTTTGATAAGAAATGAATCAAGGACGTGGCAAGTCTATAGTTAAGTCTTGAAGTAGGCCTACTAGTGGTGAGTAATGGGACTTCTTTATTTATCCTCCAAATACAATTTAAATCTGGTCTCTAGAACCTCATGGAGGTCTGGTCTAGAACCTCATGGAGGTCTGGTCTACAGCCAGGCTGGCTGAAATGATTATCAGTTCGGTTTAGGTGGAGCCAGAAAGTTTCAGAACTCTGATCTTCGTCTATTTCTGTCTGGGAGGGCAAACCAAACCCTCTCCCCCTTCACCCTCTCCACCTTCACCACCTCTCCACCCTCACCGCTACTGTCTACTGGTACCACTGGTAGTCCACTGGTACCTGCTGTCAGTATGATGAACGGCCGGTTGGGTAACATCACCCTCTACAGCAGCACCCATGGTTATGTTAGAGCAAGAAGGTCTGGAGACGAACCGTGAACATTCACACGCTGGACGCTTTCATGTTTTTATTACAAAAATGTCAAAGAAATGGACAGAAGGTAAAGCCAAGGGATCATCCAGCATAAAGTCTTTGGCTTGAGGAACGACCCATTGGAGACCAAACAAGTGACCACTGGCAAATTAGTGGCACGTTAAAACAAATAGCTTTCGTATAGATATTTCTATGAATCTCTTTTAATTCCTCAAACGGACTGTACAAAACTCTTCATAAATTATTACTTCTTAATATAACTTAATGACATGATGGTAACTGAGAGGAGTACTTTTCATTCAGTCCCTCATGGTCTCCACACCGCTCCACCCCCGACTCGTTGCTCCTCCTCTAGCTCCACCCCCGACTCGTTACTCCTCCTCTAGGAGCAGCTCCCGCTCCCGGCCGGTTCTGCGGCCGGTTCCTGGGTTCTGCGAGATGTTGGGGGCGGACAGGGAGCCGGAGCTCCAGGATGTACCACGGGTCTGTTTTCACGCTTCGTCTTAAAAAAAAACTTGAACTTCAAACGAAGTCTGTACAGATCTGATAAAAACATCCTCTTACATACTCCCCCCTACGGCATCACGCGGGAGGGTTCTGAGAAGGGAAGGATTAAAGCGGGAGCGTCTGGAAGGCTTGGACCTGCTAACCCAAACCTCAGGAGGAGGAACAGGAGAACTGAGGTAGAACACAGGCGGTGCTGCAGAGCCTGCTCCCGTCTGATCAGAGCAGAATGATGAACCTAACAGCAGGGGGCCGCGGTGGCCAGCCACTCGATGTGAGGTCAGAGTTCTGAACTACCGGAACTCTACCATCAACTATCTGACATTCTTCCCGTTTAACTGTTTGTATGTAGTGAAGACGTCATATGTGGCACTGGGATCCAAGCCTTCGTGTACGATACAAATGCAAATGTACAAAAAAGGCACATTGTCCAAACTTCTAGTCTAGGCCCAGGGAGTCGATTCCTGGTCTCCAAACAAATGTCCCCTCAGTCCACTTCGTCTTTAGTGAAGTAAAGTTGACTAAATTGTTTGCATTTCAAATCAAAGCAAAACAAATACACACATGCTCTAAATGACAGGACATCAACCAAAAGACAGAAGCTCGCCCCGAGCCCACACACCCAGTGAACAGCTCTACAACACCCTCAGCAAAGGTTAAAAAAACTATTCACACCTTTATCATTCTAATACACATCAGTTCAAAAGCACAATGAGATACATTGCATTCAATTCTCTTGTCTAAAACTAGAAGGAGGAAACTATTAAGGCAAAGTGTTCCAGGATCAGTGGTGAGAATGAAACACTTCCGCTACAAAGAAGAGCACATTGAACTCTTCACCAGCAAAACACAGCAAACAAGTCATCTTTAGAGGAAGTTGAGCAAAGTCTTCTGAGCAAAGCTTGAACAAATGGAGGAAAATAAATCGCAAAACTACAAACAAAATACACATTTCCCATGATGCAGTTCACCAGGTCTGGTGTCCAGACACTCCGATCCTGAGGAAATCTTTTTTTAAATAAATGTCCTTATCAAAATAAAATGTTATAACAAAAATAGGGTATTGTATTCTAAATATAAACACAAAGAAATGAATTGCAAAATTTGTGCAAAATGGTGAAAAAATCCTTAAGAGTCCTTTGCATTATTGTTTCAGGAAGCCATGATTGCTTTAGCGGTCTGCACTAGTGTGACCTCTGACCTCCGCACCAGTGTGACCTCTGCACTAGAACGTGACCTCTGCACTAGAACGTGACCTCCGCACTAGTGCGTGACCTCCACACTAGTGCGTGACCTCCACACTACTTGTTCTGCTGGTAAAAGTAGGGAGAACGGTTCCCAGACGTATCCATCTGGGACTGAGCGCCGTTGTCCTGGAAACAGAAGAAGACCTCATATTAGTACCAGTACTGTCTTAGTACCAGTACTGTATTAGTACCAGCAACACTGTCTTAGTACCAGTACTGTATTAGTACCAGCAACACTCTGTCTTAGTACCAGTACTGTATTAGTACCAGCAACACTGTCTTAGTACCAGTACTGTATTAGTACCAGCAACACTCTGTATAAGTACCAGTACTTTATTAGTACCAGCAATACACTGTATTAGTACCAGTAACACTCTGTATTCAGGGTTTCCCCAGGTTTGATCAAACCAAATTTAATCTTTTTTTAAGACTTTTTTAAGACCACTTCAATGAAAATTAAGACCTACATCGCACCCATTAAGCAGTCGTAAAACACGGTCGTGCATATGTTATTCATGTTCTTTTGGAACATATGAAACATTCATGTCAATACATTAATGAATGTGCCAAAGGATAAGTGTGCACTCACCAATCAAAGAGCCAAACTGAGGGCCTAACTCAAAGTCTAGAGGCCTGATGTCTCTTAAGACCATGTACCCAGAAATGATAAAAAAAGATTAAAAAAACAATACACAAAGTGATGGTGTGAAAGTGTAGCTGTATTTTTGGTTTAAATATCAAACTTTCAACACACAATATAAAATATTAAAAAACAAACTCTTTTCAAATTGCTGTAGTTTCTCAGCATTCAAATTTCCTCAATCATTTCAATGAATGACCATTTCACTTGCCTCGTTGACCTCTTTTACTAACTCCTTCGTAATGTATGGAGCCAGCCCGAACCCTAACCCTAACCCGTCCACAGACATGGTGACTAATGTATGATAGTAAGCATTATTGGCCCTTAACACTAATATTCGGAAACAACACTGCCTCAAAAGGATATTGGCCTAAGCAACACCAGTGGAGGCTATACTTTTCCCTGAACTTTTAAACGTTGCAAACGTGCAAAAACATAATTATATATTTATGTGGCATTCAGTCCAATGCTTAAAATATATCAGTGGCATTCAGTAGGCCAATGCTGTGGTAAAGTGTGTAAAGTATGACCAAGTGTTTCTTTCTGTTCAATAGATAGAACTTTATCAATCCCCTGTAGGAGAAATTTGTTAATGTTTGTCCCTAATGGCAACAAAAAAAAATATACAAAACATGACGGTAACTCTGAAGTCAAACCGTCCAATCTGAAGGCTCTACTTAACCACTCCCCCTACTCACTTCCAGCAATGCAAAGCGAACAGAACTGAGGTGGGGAGGGCGTAGCTTAAGTAGTTTGTGACCGACCCAGAGAAACGCAACGCAAATTCAATGTGAACATGTATGAGGCTTTAATAAAATCCCGGACGATTTTGAAATTCCGCCCGGACACATTTATTTTTATAAGTGTCTCAAAAAGAGGGCATGTCTGGGCAAAAGAGGACGTCTGGTCACCCTTCGTAAGGGGAACCCATTTGATTCCTACCTGTTCCACTGTTAAATAGTGGCGCAAGTTGGTGGGTGCTATCCTGGTAATTTCTCTGCGTGAGAAATACGAAGTGTGGCGTGTGAGCGTGTGCATGGGTCGAATTGCGTGTCTCACGCCGAATGCGTGAGACTTGAGAGCCCTGCTTCCCCATGATGTGGCGTCTCCTCTCGACTGATTATGTTTGTCGAGATTGCCGGCGCGAAAACCCAAAGTATTGTTCGCGCATACTCCAATAAATGAGACGTTCTCTGACGTTACGCAAAACCCCGATACGCAAAACGCCCCCTATTTTCCCCTTGTGTTACAGTCCGGTTGACTACGAAAACATATCCTAGTAGGAAATTTAAGACCATCTTTAAAAAATTAAGACTTGGGTAACGCAATTTAAGACTTTTTAAGGCCTTAATTTAGGAACATGAAATTTAAGACATTTTTTAGACTTTTAAGACCCCGCGGCAACCCTGGTATTAGTACCAGTACTGTATTAGTACCAGCAACACTCTGTCTTAGTACCAGTACTGTATTAGTACCAGAACTGTATTAGTACCAGCACTGTATTAGTACCAGTACTATATTAGTACTAGTAACACTCTTCGTACCAGTAACACTCTGTATTAGTATCAGTACTGTATAAGTACCAGTAACACTCTTAGTACCAGTAACACTCTGTATTAGTACCAGTACTGTATTAGTACAGGTAACACTCTTCGTACCAGTAACAGTCCGGTCAGGTTAGTACTGGTTTCCTCCCCTCACCTCCACAGGAAGTGCTGTGCTCTGCATTTGGGCGTACTGGGAGAGGTAGGCTCCCTGCAGACCGCTGCCTGCTGCCAGGAACTGAGACCAGAGAGACCAGTTAGGATCAGAGAGAGACCAGTTAGGATCAGAGAGAGACCAGTTAGGATCACAGAGAGACCAGTTTGGATCACAGAGAGACCATTTAGGATCACAGAGAGACCAGGTAGGATCACAGAGAGACCAGGTAGGATCACAGAGAGACCAGGTAGGATCAGAGAGACCAGTTAGGATCAGAGAGACCAGTTAGGATCACAGAGAGACCAGTTAGGATCACAGAGAGACCAGTTAGGATCACAGAGACCAGGTAGCATCAGAGAGAGACCAGTTAGGATCAGAGAGAGACCAGTTAGGATCACAGAGAGACCAGTTAGGATCAGAGAGAGACCAGTTAGGATCAGAGAGAGACCAGTTAGGATCAGATAGAGACTGGTTAAGATCACAGAGAGACCAGTTAGGATCACAGAGAGACCAGTTAGGATCACAGAGAGACCAGTTAGGATCAGAGAGAGACCAGTTAGGATCAGAGAGAGACCAGTTAGGATCAGAGAGAGACCAGTTAGGATCAGAGAGAGACCAGTTAGGATCAGAGAGAGACCAGTTAGGATCAGAGAGAGACCAGTTAGGATCAGAGAGACCAGTTAGGATCACAGAGAGAGAACAGTTAGGATCAGAGAGAGACCAGTTAGGTTCACAGAGACCAGTTAGGATCAGAGAAACCAGTTAGGAACAGGAGACTAACACAGGAACAGTCAGTACTGACTAACCCAGCAGAACAGTCAGTACTGACTAACCCAGCAGAACAGTCAGTACTGACTAACCCAGCAGAACAGTCAGTACTGACTAACCCAGCAGAACAGTCAGTACTGACTAACCCAGCAGAACAGTCAGTACTGATAACATGTCGGCTGCTCACCGGCCCCGTGCTGCTGAGTGACCCATCCCAGGGGTGTCCCATCCCCTGGGAGAGCGGGAGCATGGGGGCGGGCTCCATGGAGGGAGACAGCACCGCACCCTGGGGGGAGGAGGGCACAGGTCAGGAGGGGGAGGAGGGGGACATGGGGGAGGAGGGGGAGAGAGGAGGAGTGAGGAGGAGTCAGGGAGAGAGAGGAGGAGTCAGGGGGAGAGAGGAGGAGTCAGTGGGAGAGAGGAGGAGTCAGTGGGAGAGAGGAGGAGTCAGTGGGAGAGAGGAGGAGTCAGGGGGAGAGAGGAGGAGTCAGGGGGAGTCAGGGGAGAGGAGGAGTCAGGGGGAGAGAGGGGTGGAGGAGGAGGGGTGGAGGAGGCGTCCTTACTGGGTGCTGCATGATGTAGGGCTGGTGCTGCACCCACGGGCTCTGCACCTGAAACACACAGAGGGTCAGGAGCCCTGCTGATTGGCCCACCGGCCCGCCCATCCACCTCACAGCCCGCCCAGGCCTCTGGAGGCTCCACTGATGAGTGGTGTGCGCTGACCCACCTGGTAGGGGGAGACGGTGGAGACGTACGGAGAGAGAGCCAGGCCCATCATCCTGCTGGCCAGCCCGTATGGAGACGCATACAACCTGGACACACAACCACACCACTGAGCACGGCTAGGCTACTGCTGGAGCTAACCACTAGCACCGCTCAGCTACGGCTGGAGCTAACCGCTAGCACTGCTAGGCTCCTGCTGGAGCTAACCGCTAGCACCACTAGGCTACTGCTGAAGGTAATCGCTTGCCACCCCTCAGCTACTGCTGGAGCTAACCGCTAGCACCGTTCAGCTACTGCTGGAGCTGACCGCTAGTACTGCTAAGCAACTGCTGGAGCTAACCGCTAGTACCGCTAGGGTACTGCGGGAGCTAACGGCTAGCAGCGCTCAGCTCTTGCTCGCCCTTACCCGTTCTGCATGGCTGCCGTGGGGTCATAGGTCAGCGTCATCCCAGCCTGGGAGGGGGATGAAGGAACAACACCCATCGTTACGACAACAGCAAACCACACAAACATAACGGGGGTGGGGCGACCTCTGACCCCTCACTCACCAGCCGCTCCCCCTCCCTCAGCCAGCCACGCTCGCTGGGAACAAACTTGTTGTGGCTCTGCCTCTTCTTCTGGCCTCCGTCTGCAAACTTACACAGCAGGGGCTGCAGGGGAGCTGGGGGGGAGACACACACACACACACAGAGACAGAGACAGAGACAGAGACAGAGACAGAGACAGAGACAGCGACAGCGACAGAGACAGAGAGAGAGAGAGAGAGAGAGAGAGAGAGAGAGAGAGAGATTATATTGGCATCACTCTCTTTATGCATGATGCGGTCAGTTTAACGTACTAGCAGCACCCTACACCCCCTAGCCTGGGGGTCCACTAGGGTCCAGCCCCTAGCCTGGGGCTGGACCCTAGTGGACCCCCTGGGGGGTGCACCCTCCCTGACTCACCTGCAGTAATCAGTAATCCACCTTCCTGAAGGCTGTGAGGCCAACGGAGACTATTCCAGTTTAATAATCCAATTACAGAGAAGCCACGCCTCTCTCTCTCTCTGTCTCTGTCTGTCCCTCCCTCCCTCTCCCTTCCGCCCTCTCTCTCTTCCTCCCGCTCTCTCTCTCCCTCCCTCCCTCCCTCCCTCCCCCCCTCTCCCCCTCACAGCCCCATCGGAGCGTTAGCCGCGGGTTCTCCAGCCTCCATATGGCCCACTGCGTGTGTAGCTTAGCATGTCCCGCTAGGAGCATGGCGCTGTTAGCATTGTGCTAGGCTAGCTGGTCCTACCGGGCACTCCGGGCGGGGTCTTCATGAACTTCCCGTTGAAGTGAGCGATGATGGCCTCACACTTCTCCTTCGATTCCATCCTAGAAGCAGGAATGATAAAACTCCTCATTATTGAATCAGTGCAGAGAACGGAGGCCTCTCCTTCTGCCGAGGACAGGGGAGGAATATGACACAAAATGTGAAATAATGTGTAATTATGGAATCATTTAGAATTTAAATCAATAATCCTAGTAATAATAATAATAATAATAATAATAATAATAATAATAATAAAGTACTTGCTAATCCTAGCGGCTACTTGGGTTTTAGCGCAAGTGTTTGCGTGTGGTGCTGTGTTTTTGCGCGTGCGTGTGCGCATGTGAGAGGGAGGCAGGGCCGTTCCCATTAGTCATGACTGGTGAAGCACAACCAGTTTAATTATGAAGAGCCTGAGTGACACCCAGGAATCCACTGTGTGTGTGTGTGTGTGTGTGTGTGTGTGTGTGTGTGTGTGTGTGTGTGTGTGTGTGTGTGTGTGTGTGTGTGGCTGTGTGTGTGTGGCTGTATGTGTGTGGCTGTGTGTGTGCGTGTGTGTGTGTGTGTGTTATTGCGTGTGTGTGTGTGTGCGTGTGGGGGCTGACCTGGCGAAGCCCACCCCCCTGCTGGCCCCAGAGGGGTCCCGCAGCACGCGGGTGGAGACCACCGGACCGAAGGCCTTCAGCAGAGCCTCCAGCTGCTGCTCGTCCACGCTCAGCGGCAGGTTGGACAGGTACAGGTTGGTGGGGTCCTGCTCCTGTTGCTGAGGACAGGAGGAGGGGGAACAGTGAGAGGAACGCTGAGGAATGCTGAGGAACGCTGAGGAACGCTGGGGAACGCTAAGGAACGCTGAGGACCGCTGGTGGAACGCTGGGGAACGCTGGGGAACGCTGAGGAATGCTGAGGAACGCTGAGGAACGCTGGGGAACAGAGGGGTGTGATCTCACCTTGGCCATTTGAGCCTGGACTCCGTTGCTCTTCAGCGCCGCCACTGCCTGCTGCGCCGCCGCCGGGCTGTCGAAGTCCACGAAGCCGTAACCTAGGTAACAGGGTCATGAGTCTCAGCCGTAACCTAGGTAACAGGGTCATGAGTCTCAGCTGTAACCTAGGTAACAGGGTCATGAGTCTCAGCCGTAACCCAGGTAACAGGGTCATGAGTCTCAGCCGTAACCTAGGTAACAGGTTTATGAGTCTCAGCCGTAACCTAGGTAACAGGGTCATGAGTCTCAGCCGTAACCTAGGTAACAGGGTCATGAGTCTCAGCCGTAACCTAGGTAACAGGGTCAAGAGTCTCAGCCGTAACCTAGGTAACAGGGTCATGAGTCTCAGCCGTAACCTAGGTAACAGGGTCATGAGTCTCAGCCGTAACCTAGGTAACAGGGTCATGAGTCTCAGCCATCTCTCTCTCTCATAACATAGCCGTGCTGTGTGTGTGTGCACACCAAGCACACACACACAGCACGGCTATGTGTGTGTGCTTTCTTGGTGTGTGCTTGAGTGTGTGTATGTGCTTGGTGTGTGTGTGTCTGTGCTGGGTGTGTGTGTGTGTGTGCTGGGTGTGTGTCTTTGCTTGGTGTGTGTGTGTCTATGCTTGGTGTGTGTGTCTGTGCTGTGTGTGTGTGTGTCTGCGCTGGGTGTGTGTATCTATGCTGTGTGTGTGTCTGTGCTGGGTGTGTGTGTCTATGCTTGGTGTGTGTGTCTGTGCTGTGTGTGTGTGTGTCTGCGCTGGGTGTGTGTATCTATGCTGTGTGTGTGTCTGTGCTGGGTGTGTGTGTCTGTGCTGGGTGTGTGTGTCTGTGCTGTGTGTGTGTGTCTGTGCTGGGTGTGTGTGTCTGTGCTTGGTGTGTGTGTCTTTGCTGGGTGTGTGTGTCTGTGCTGGGTGTGTGTGTCTGTGCTGGGTGTGTGTGTCTGTGCTGGGTGTGTGTGTGTGTGTGTGTGTGTGTGTGTGTGTGTGTGTGTGTGTGTGTGTGTGTGTGTGTGTGTGTGTGTGTGTGTGTGTGTGTGTGTGTGTGTGTGTGTGTGCTGGGTGTGTGTGTCTGTGCTGGGTGTGTGTGTCTATGCTGGGTGTGTGTGTGTGTCTGTGCTGGGTGTGTGTGTGTGTCTGTGCTGGGTGTGTGGGACCGGGGGGGACCTCACGTTTCCCCTCCCCATTGGTCAGGTGTTTAAACCCCGCCCTAATGGGGGAGGAGCCAGGTGCCGTCACTGATCGGTTTCTAAAACCTGCAGCCTGTTCTTCCTCTCAGCAGAGGGGGAGGAGTCAGGGACATGTCACTCCCCCTTCCCCCGAGGCCCCGCCTCCAGCTGGGGTCTTGAACGCCCGGTCCTGAAATAACCCGACAGCTAGCTCTAACAGGACGCTAGCTCTAGCACGACGGCTAGCTCGAACACGACGGCTAGCTCTAACAGGACGCTAGCTCTAACACGACGGCTAGCTCTAACAGGACGCTAGCTCTAACACGACGGCTAGCTCTAACACAACGCTAGCTCTAACACGACGGCTAGCTCTAACACGACGGCTAGCTCTAACAGGACGGCTAGCTCTAACACGACAGCTAGCTCTAACACGACGGCTAGCTCCAACACGACGGCTAGCTCTAACACGACGGCTAGCTCTAACACGACGGCTAGCTCTAACTAGATGTCCAGGACAGCCTCATGTGATCGGCCTGTACTCTACTCTTTCTCTAACTCTACTATACCTCTAACTCTTACTCTACTTTACTATAACTCCCCTCTCCTCCCCCCTCTCCTCTCCTCCCTTCAGACACACACCTTTACATTTGTTGGTCGTCTTGTCCAGGATGGCTTTGGTAGATACGATCTTCCCGTACCTGGGAGGAGCAGAAAGTAGGAGCAGAAAGGAGGAGCAGAAAGGAGGAGCAGAAAGGAAACTATGGCTGAATCCGAATACTTAGTACATACTATTTCTGTTCAGTGTCTACTACTTGACCGTACTACACTTGACTGTGTAGTACGGTCTACACAGCTATGCGTAGAACGCCGCCGAAACTCCACCGGATGTTTGGAGATGACGTATCTCCCCTCAGATGCCGGCAAAATTACCTTGATAAGTTACCTGTTTTCCGTCTTGTCATCGTTGTTATTAAATTAAAAATGTCTCTTTTTACTTAATTACTTACTTTACTATTTTACTCTTTTTAATGTCTCTTTTTTTCGCCGCTTTCTACGACGTCTTTCTGGTGGTGTCGGGTCAGCCATCTCTTCTTCGTTCGTTACCAGACTCCGGTTGCATTGTGGGATAGCGTAGTGATCTCCGTTGTTTACTGTGGCGGTAGTACGCATTCGGTAA
Organism: Gadus macrocephalus; assembly: GCF_031168955.1. Classification (NCBI taxonomy): domain Eukaryota; kingdom Metazoa; phylum Chordata; class Actinopteri; order Gadiformes; family Gadidae; genus Gadus; species Gadus macrocephalus. The sequence goes on along the minus strand of NC_082401.1, from coordinate 11,994,024 downwards.
CGTTTTCCGTACTACACAATGCGTACTGAGCATTCGGACGCGCTATATTTGTGGCGTACTACAAAATGCATACTATATAGCAGTCAAGTATGAATATTCAGATTCAGCCATTGTGAGCTGGACTATCAGACAGAGCCGCCTGTTAAAGACACAAAGAGGGAGGCTAAAGAATGTGTGACCTCACCGCAGAGCTATGAGACAGGAAGTAGTGACCCAGCGACACCAGTCAGACTGGTATGGACTGGACTGGTATTTAACCACCATAGTTTCAGTAATGGAACTGGTATTTAACCACCATAGACGTATTAATGGAACTGGTATTTAACCATCCTATATTCAGTAATGGAACTGGTATTTAACCACCATAGACGTATTAATGGAACTGGTATTTAACCATCCTATATTCAGTAATGGAACTGGTATTTAACCACCATAGACGTATTAATGGAACTGGTATTTAACCATCCTATATTCAGTAATGGAACTGGTATTTAACCACCATAGACGTATTAATGGAACTGGTATTTAACCACAATAGACGTATTAGTGCAAATAGATAGGATTCATTTCTAAAACCAGTCCGACTAAATTAAGTTAAATGATGGGTTGGTGTTGGTGGTGGCGGTGGGGGGGCTGGTGGTAGTAGGGGGGGTGGGGTGGGGGTAGAAGTGGGGGTGGGAGTTGAGGTAGTAGTGGGGGTGGGGGTAGAAGTGGGGGTGGGGGTGGGGTGGGGGTAGAAGTGGGGGTGGGGTGGGGTGGGGGTAGAAGTGGGGGTGGGAGTTGAGGTAGTCACGGCCCACAGAGCTGGACCAGGTCGTGGTCGGTGGGGGTGGGGGGGGGGGGGGGGGGTGGTGTTGGGGCTGGTGTTTGGGTGGGGGTGGGTGGTGTTGGGGGTGGGTGTACTCACGGCCCACACAGCTGGACCAGGTCGTAGTCGCTGGTGGTGGGGGTCAGCCCCCGGAGGTACAGGTTGGTCCGGCTGAGGGTCTCCCAGCCCGCTGTGCTGCTGCTGCTGCTGCTGTTTGGGCTGGGCGGGGCCGTGGGCGGGGCCGTGGGCGGGGCCATGGGCGGGGCCGTGGGCGGGGCCGTGGGCGGGGCCGTGGGCAGGGCTATGGGCTGCGACGGCGCGACAGGCGGCTGGAGTTGAAAACAAGGAGGAGGGTCGGTGGAGGGGGAGGAGCCACAGAGGGGAGGAGCCACAAAGGGGAGGAGCCACAGAGGGGAAACGAAACCAAAGACTGACTTGTCACGGGATCACACAATGTGAGGAGAAAGGTTTCACAATTAGGTTTGCGACACGAGAGAACTACTTCCTGGTCAAAGAGGACAAAACAAAGACCTGAATATGAGAGAGAGAGAGAGAGAGAGAGAGAGAGAGAGAGAGAGAGAGAGAGACGGAGAGACGGAGAGACGGAGAGAGAGAGAGAGAGAGAGAGAGAGAGAGAGAGAGAGAGAGAGAGAGAGAGAGAGAGAGAGACGGAGAGACGGAGAGACGGAGAGAGAGAGAGAGAGACGGAGAGAGAGTCAGAGAGTCAGTTTTTTCTGTTGGTTAACCACAGTGTGGCATGCTGTGAATAGCGAAAGCCAGCAGCATATTTAAAGCAGTTAACTTCAAGAGGATCAAATAACCGCATTCTGTTTGCACCGTAACAGAGGAAACCTGAATCAGACCATCGGAGGACTTCACTTCACAGTGAACTACGGGGGCAACTTGGTACCAACACGCCGTGAAACCACGGACACAGTTCTGAATTATTACTTTTAATTTTATACTTTGCAAATTCTCCCAACATTTATTGTGAGATTTGAAATACTTTTTTGCGAGACATCACAAACACAAAGCTATCTGGTGAAAACGAGACCTCGTTCTGATTATTAATTCCTTCCCTCCCCTTATTGGTCCACCTTAAGGGGTTCTGTTATTTTTCAACCCTTATCTCTGGGCGTCCATGGGACCCCCCCCAGCCTACCCTGGTAGACCTCAGCCCTGTCCCAGGGGTCCTGTAAGGCCCCCCATAGTGGAGGACCGCTGGTCTGACAGCTCTCCCTCCCAGACTGGGAGGGAGAGGAAGGTCAGCAGCATCCCATCTTGTTCTGAGCGCAGAGACCTCAGTCCCGTTAGGACTAGACCGGGACCAGGACCAGGACCCTGAACAGGAGGACCAGGACCAGGCCCAGGTCTGACTGAAGAGCATGGGGCTCCATTACAATAACCAGCCTGAAGGGTTCCAGGTGTTGAGGGCCGAGAAGCAGCAGAGGCTGATTAGTGTGTGAAAGACAGGCCAGAGGCAACGATCACACACTCCAAAAGCATCTACCTGTACCGTTAGAGGGCGAGTATGAAGGTGTTCCACCTGTATCGAGGTGTTCCACCTGTATCGAGGTGTTCCACCTGTAGCGAGGTGTTTTACCTCTATCGAGGTGTTCCATCTGTATCGAGGTGTTCCACCTGTAGCGAGGTGTTCCAACTGTATCAAGGTGTTCCACCTGTATCGAGGTGTTCCACCTGTATCGAGGTGTTCCACCTGTATCGAGGTGTTCCACCTGTATCGAGGTGTTCCACCTGTATCGAGGTGTTTTACCTCTATCAAGGTGTTTTACCTGTATCGAGGTGTTCCACCTGTATCGAGATGTTCTACCTGTATAAAGGTGTTCTACCTGTATCGAGGTGTTCCACCTGTATCGAGATGTTCTACCTGTATCGAGGTGTTTTACCTGTATCGAAGTGTTCTACCTGTATCGAGGTGTTCTACCTGTATCGAGGAGTTATACCTGTATCGAGGTGTTCCACCTGTATCGAGGTGTTCCATCTGTATCGAGGTGTTTTACCTCTATCAAGGTGTTTTACCTGTATCGAGGTGTTCCACTTGTATCGAGATGTTCTACCTGTATCAAGGTGTTCTACCTGTATCGAGGTGTTTTACCTGTATCGAAGTGTTCTACCTGTATCGAGGTGTTCTACCTGTATTGAGGAGTTATACCTGTATCGAGGAGTTATACCTGTATCGAGGTGTTCTACCTGTATCGAGGTGTTCTACCTGTATCGAGGAGTTATACCTGTATCGAGGAGTTATACCTGTATCGAGGTGTTCTACCTGTATCGAGGTCTTCTACCTGTATCGAGGAGTTATACCTGTATCGAGGGGGTTTACCTGTATGAAGGTATTTCATCTGTACCTGAAGTAGCGGCTGTAGTTAACATTCTCCATTCAAATCAAGTCAAATTACTAAATAGACAAGATCTATAACAACAATGTGTCCGTTTAGTGAATTTAAGATATTCTTTCTGAACGTTGATCCCTTGATAGTGATTGGTCCTCGGACCATCAAGTACATGTTGATCCGAGTCGACCTCTGGCCAAAGAAAACTGAATCACAGATGGAGAGGAAGTGTTCCGATCCTCCATCATTGGTATGAAGTGGCTTCCTGTCCAGTGGTGGATTAGTGTTCAGCGCCCTGTGATGCATATCAGAACGCAATCTCCTCCATGGCTTCCAGTCTGCACAGCCTGGTCCACGGGGGCTGGGGGCTCGGTGCCAGCCTGACACTGGGAGCCTGTGTAGCTCAGAGCTAGGGGTGCAACGGATCAGAAACGGATCACAGAACTCACGGTTCGGATCGTGTCACGGTTTTTGAGTCATGGGTCCGATCATTTTCGGATCAACAACAACAAAAAAGATAACAAGACAAACGTGACTTTAAATAAAATCGTAAAATGTTCAAAACAAAATAAAGTGTAAAATTTGGTAAAAATCCTGCTTCCTTTAAGCATAGTTAATATTTAATAAAATTGCTTGGGTCCACATAAAATAGAAATAAAAAAATAATTTCAACAAAACAAAGTGCAATCTGAGGCATTATTCGTTCCTCTTGGGCTGTGTTGCAGAGTTTATTTTCCAACAAATTTGTGCAATTTGCTCGTTGGTCATAAAGATTTAAACTGTTATTTATTGTATTTAATGTTGTTAGGTATCACAAAACGGAATGTAATACGAAAAAGTAGGTACTAATTTAGCGGTTTTGCTATTGATTCTCATTTCCCCCAGAGTGCATTGCATGACGTCACGTTGGGGAGACACGGACCAAAACCACATTGAGACCCTTGAGAGTAGAGACTAGTAAGAGAGTGTTCAGCAGATTATACAGATACATAGATAAATACATAGATTTAGTTAGTATATGCTACACGTCAACCTCCTAAGATGGCGCAATTTGATTGGTTCGCTATCTCGGGATATTGGGATAAACTCAATATTGTTTCAATCGCAAAATGTCCGCTAATAACAACAAATAAACCTTCGGTCTCGGGGGCTATTCCCCACTATTCAATAATTGTTGATTAATAGCCTAGATAGATAGATAGCCTAGTCAAGTCTTTATTAATACCAAACTACACAAATCGTCTGGAATTCATTTGGGTGATTCGGCTCACACAGTATAGCCTAGAAAATCCACACAGAACAAGGGAGGCAACAAGTCTGACTGGACATACACAAAATACATTAAAACTAGACACATGCGTTGATAGATAGACAGATAGAAAGATAATTAAATATCTTCTATTATTTGCCTTGGGGAGCCAGCCAATCCTGTGTGCGTATGCAAATTAGCCATGTGCGCCAATGTTGGGAAGTCATACTAAAAACGGATAGCAAGCGAAAGCTAAACCAGACTGTATCAATCACATACTTTGGGTCCATTCTAACTTATGGTAAGAGGCTAGTCTTTAAATCTTTGCAGTGACTGAATGTTGATGATAAAACGGATTGTTTTGCATAAGATGAGTGTGTGCAACTGTGCATGTGTCCTTTCTGGCTTCGGCACACTGCATGGTTATGAAGGCCTTGTGGTTAGTTGTGGTCTTAGTGAAACAGCCTAGCCTTGGAGATGGATTAGTTGGAGTGATTGTGTACGGGCGTGCGAGAGTGAGAGAGAGAGCACACCCACCGTGGTGATGTTTGGCTTGTTGTGGGCCTGGGTCTGTCAGCATCCGCCGGGTTGGACGATGTGCTTTGTGTATGTGTTCAATCTACATCTGTCTGGTCGTATTTGCGGTAGATTGATGGTTAAATAATGTCACACCACGATCGGTTATACTTGCAGGCACCCATTTGCAAGTGCACTGATTGCGTGTCCGATAGGCTAAGTTAGCCCATAGCTAGCATTATGCCTTCTATTTCTATATCTTCTGACTAAGTTTACCGGTATATAGGCATACTTACGACATAATCGCTGTCACTAGATATAAAGAAAACGTTGACTTTCACTCTGTGCTATTCACTGACAGTAAAAATAAATAAAAGTGTTGTTATTGTATGCACTGCTGTTCATTGATTAGCTCCAATTGCTGTGTTGCTAAATTATAGCAACTCTCCACTCATTCTCCTCTGACCATGCATTTAATTGGCTTTGACTGCCATCAGTTCTCGGCAATTCCTCATTCGCCCGCTCACGTCTGACAGGTTCGAAATTATACTGCTGTGGGCCATCATGCATGTTATTTGTGGTTCTTGCCACCTCTTAGACCCCACAGTTCTAGTACTAGGTTGAGGCTACCTTCCACCACGTCTCCCCAATGTGACGTCATCGCCGAATGGTGTTAGAAAACACCCGTAACTGCCAAAAATGGACTTTAACACTATTTTGGAGACATTTTATAAAAGATATACATATTTTGAGTGCTTTATGTACCCATTAATCAAAACTTCCGGTTAACCTGCACGTAGTCCTTTAACATGGATAGTAAATAAAAATAAAAAAAACGGAATTTGCGCTTTAAACATGCGCTGATAACGTGAACGCACAACTTATTTTCTTCTTTTTTTTTTATCAGCCGATCCGCGGATCACTTGAGTCCCGAACCGTGAGGGTTGAGCCGTACGGTTCACCTGAGCTCTGAGAGCCTTGAAGGATCTACCTGCTCTGCTCCATACGTTCCTCAGACGGATCCACAGCAGACCAACCGAGGAGCGGGCATCACCTCAGGGACCTCTTGAGGAGGCAACAACACACACACGCACACGCACACACACACACACACACACACACACACACACACACACACACACACACACACACACACACGCAACAGGAGGTGGACGTACAGAAGGCAAACCTGTTGTAATGCATTAGGAGCTCCTGAGCGCTGCGGCTCCTCGAGGAGGGGCGTGTGGAGACCCCCAGAGCCTCTTATCAGGTCTCTCCAGACCTGCAGTCTGCCCTATCAGAGCTGCAGAGACATGGGCCTATTCACAGGCCGAACAGCACCGCCCCAGACACCTCCTGCACTATGATACACAGGAGAATACAGCCATACCAGTACCAGTCCTACCAGTACCAGTCTTCCTCCTTCCCCTACACACCGACCAACTGCCCTGTTCCACAGACCAGTGATAACCAGTACGATACCAGTAGGCCTCAGAGAAGAACCTCTGTAACTGAGAGAACACGGCGTGGAAAACCAACGTCTACAACCTGAAGGTCCATAGTGAGAAGGAAGACACCAAATCAAATACTATTGAAAAACCCATCAGTCAGAGCACACAGAAGGATCAATAGTACCGGATACTAGCCTACAGGTGAATTATACTACTACTGCCAATACTAATACTTACAAGTTAATGCTGGCCGTAAACCATCACAATAAAGCATGTAGTTGCCAACTTGTGGTTTAACTCTGGCTCATGTTAGGATGTAAACTCAGAGCATTAACTGAACCCCATGGGACAGATTGTGACCTTCATGTTAGTGTTTCACATCCGAGCGACGGACACCGGATAGTTCATATATAATAATACATAATAATATATCAAGAAGAGTCAGCCTCTTCCCGATAAGCCTCTACCTGGTCAGCCTCTCCTCTGAAGGTGAAGGTGTCTCCTACCTGTCTCTCTTTCTGATGGTGTAGGTGTCTCCTACCTGTCTCTCTCACTGAATGTGTAAGTGTCTCCAACCTGTCTCTCTCTCTCTCTTTCTGATGGTGTAGGTGTCTCCTGCCTGTCTCTCTGGGGGTGTAGGTGACTCCTACCTGTCTCTCTCTGGGGGTGTAGGTGTCTCCTACCTGTCTCTCTCACTGAATGTGTAGGTGTCTCCTATCTGTCTCTCTCTCTGGAGGTGTAGGTGTCTCCTACCTGTTTACTGTACGGAGTCCTCAGGATTGTTCCAGAATTACCATAAATCATCCTCAGGTCGGGAGATAAGGTTGTTTTGTTCTTTCTTCAAACAGCTCTTGTTTATAACTTCGTTAATCGAATGACTGGTGACGTGAAGTATTGATCCTCTCCTCAAAGTTGTCCCCTTACACCCGTAGCGCTCCTCTAAACCTGACCGGACCGTAGCTCCTCCCGGTGATAATGAGCCCCCGTTGCTCTGCGCAGCGCGTCCTGCGCACAGCGAGGGGGTCACGACGGGACAAACCATCTCACACGGAACTACAGGGGAGTTGTGTCAAGACATCGAGAATATCCCCTATGATTTATCATGAATTTGTCGTTCAGCTTCACAATTACTGCTAAGTTTAATTTAAATCCATTAATTATTAGTATCTTTTTCGAATACTAGTTTTGATGTGCAAAATAAAAAAAAAAAATGGCGGCTTTATTTCCCCTTCAGTGGACGT
>NC_082401.1:11973905-11981405 GCF_031168955.1 Gadus macrocephalus | reverse complement strand
GTTCCCTTGACTTTACGATGAAGCAAAACTTATTGCGATGTTTATTGACTTTAATAGGTCAATCAAGATATTCTGTTTATTAAATTAATATACATGACAATAATGTTATAACAATAACGAACAATGAAAGAACGTTTCTCTGAATTTGTACATACTACACCCAGTCAAACTACACCCAGTCAAAACTACACCCAGTCAAACTACACCCCAGTCAAACTACACCCAGTAAAACTGCACCCAGTCAAACTACACCCAGTCAAACTACACCCAGTCAAACTACACCCCAGTCAAACTACACCCAGTCAAACTACACCCAGTCAAACTACACCCCAGTCAAACTACACCCAGTCAAACTACACCCAGTCAAACTACACCCCAGTCAAACTACACCCCAGTCAAACTACACCCAGTCAAACTACACCCAGTAAAACTACACCCAGTCAAACTACACCCAGTCAAACTACACCCAGTCAAACTGCATGTTTAGTATACTCAATCCCCAACATGTGTGTTCAGTAATACCATGAAGTATCATCCTAATTCAATGGTCTTCCTGGGATATTGTGTCACTCATTATTAAAAAGTATCTGCATGCTCTCCATTTGGAGTCAGGGATGTTTCCATTTTAGATAATGTTACATACAGAAAAACAGACGTCGCCATTTTATGCACACACACACACACACACACACACACACACACACACACACACACACACACACACACACACACACACACACACACACACACACACACACACACACACACACACACACACACACACACACACACACACACACACACACCTACATTCCCCAGATCTGATCCTAGATCTGATTTTGAACATCAACCTGTGTGTGTTCGAATGCTCACCGGTGTGTGTGTGTGTGTGTGTGTGTGTGTGCGTATGTGTGTATTTGTGTGTGTGTGCTGACCTGTCCCCTGTGTGTGTGTGTGTGTGTGTGTGTGTGTGTGTGTGTGTGTGTGTGTGTGTGTGTGTGTGTGTGTGTGTGTGTGTGTGTGTGTGTGTGTGTGTGTGTGTGTGTGTAGGACTGATGTCCCCCGCCTCAGGGATGGTGGAGCAGCAGACATGGAGAGGAGCAGCATGGGAGAGCAGGTGAACAAGGCCTTCGAGGTCTACCGCCAGGCCTCCCTGGAGAAGGACCTGGCCAAGAAGGAGCTGGAGACGATGGTAACTAGAGAGGGGGTGGAGCCATGGGGACAGCCAATCAAATGCTTTGGGTGATGGAGACAGCCAATCACATGCTCTGGGCGATGGAGACAGCCAATCACATGCTCTGGGAGATGGAGACAGCCAATCACATGTGTTGTCTTTTACCTTATTCACTTCAGGAGTTCTTTCCCCAAATGTGAACGTGAAGTTTCACTCCTCTGATTAATTACTGATCAATGACCAATGGAGAGAAGGGTTGTATTAACAGAGCCCCCCCCAGACAGAGTACTACGTGGTATTAACAGAGCCCCCCCCCCCCCAGACAGAGTACTACGTGGTATTAACAGAGCCCCCCCCCCCCAGACAGAGTACTACGTGGTATTAACAGAGCCCCCCCCCCCAGACAGAGTACTACGTGGTATTAACAGAGCCCCCCCCCCCCCAGACAGAGTACTACGTGGTATTAACAGAGCCCCCCCCAGACAGAGTGCTACGTGGTATTAACAGAGCCCCGCCCCCCCAGACAGAGTACTACGTGGTATTAACAGAGCCCCCCCCCCCCCAGACAGAGTACTACGTGATATTAACAGAGCCCCCCCCCCCCAGACAGAGTACTACGTGGTATTAACAGAGCCCCCCCCAGACAGAGTGCTACGTGGTATTAACAGAGCCCCCCCCCCCAGACAGAGTACTACGTGGTATTAACAGAGCCCCCCCCCCCCCAGACAGAGTACTACGTCCGCTACACCCAGGAGCTGCAGCAGCAGATCGAGGACCAGCGGCAGCTCATCTCCAGGCTGGAGGCCCAGCTGTCCTCAGCCAATCAGCCGCCAGGTCAGTGGGAGCACGACCTCCGTCTGACGGTGGGCGTGGGGGGGGTCGGCATGCGTCTCATCCTCCTGGGGCCGTCTGTGTTCCGCAGGAGAGAGCAGATCAAAGGCCAGACGACGAGAAGCCAGGGCCCGGGAGGAGGGGCCAGCAGGGCCCGAGGGGGCGGAGCTCAGCGTCCACCGCCCCGACCGAACCGCCGACCTCAGGAAGACACAGCTGGTAGGGCAACGTAGCAGGCCACGCTAACGTAGCAGGCCACGCTAAAGACACCGGCTTGGTCCAATGTAGCAGGTCACGCTAACGAAGCCCGCCACGCTAAGACACTGGCTAGGTCCAACGTAGCAGGCCACGCTAATGTAGCAGGCCACGCTAATGTAGCAGGCCACGCTAACCTAGCAGGACACGCTAAAGACATTCTATAGACACCGACTAGGTCCAACGTAGCAGGCCACGCTAACGTAGCAGGCCACGCTAACGTAGCAGGCCACGCTAACGTAGCAGGACACACTAAAGGTACGCTAAAGACACCGGCTAGGTCCAACGTAGCAGGCCACGCTCACATAGCAGGACACGCCAAAGACACGCTAAAGACAAGCTAACGTAGCAGGACAAGTTAACCTAGCAGGAAACGCTAACGCAGCATGACACGCTAATGTAGCAGGCACCAAACGTATTTGTCGAAAAACAACAACATTTCAACCGTTCAGTGCCGTCCTCTAATGTTCTTTGTCCTTGTCTTCAGAAGGAGAATGCCGACAGGGCACTGGCTGCCTCTCCTTGGCCCGCGCTGAAGAGCCCCCCGGACAGGTATCTGGCTCCCCTGGGGTACCGGGAACCTCTTGGTTCTCGCTCAGCAGAGCCGCTGACCTCAGACTGTGGTTTGTCCTGCAGCCAGAGCATGCTGGAAGTATTCGAAGCCATTCAAGGGAGATTCCAGCAGATCCAGATCCTAACGCGACGGCAGAAGGACCACCTGAGGCGGTTCCAGGGGGGAGACCTGTCCAGCGGTAATTCAGCCTCAGGCCTGGACCTGTTTAATACCTTCTGCGCTGTTCTCCAGAACAATTACAGAGCAACACGTCGCCAACGACAACAGCCTCGCGCTTCATTGATATGCATATTACATATTAGATAGATGAGTCCGTAGTGTAACAAGTCCGTACTGTAATTAGTCTGTACTGTAATGAATCTGTACTCTAATGAGTCAGTACTTTAACAAGTCTGTACTGTAACGAGTCCCTATTGTAATTAGTCTTAACTGTAGCGAGTCCTACTGTAATTACGCCATACCGTAACGAGTCTGTACTGTAATTAGTCCATACCGTAACAAGTCCGTAATGTAATTAGTCCATAGTGTAACGGGTCTGTACTGTAACGTGTACATACTGTAATACTGTAACGTGTACATACTGTAATTCGTTTTAACTGTAACGAGTCTGTACTGTAATTACTCCATACTGTAACGAGTCTGTACTGTAATTATTCTGTACCATAACGAGTACGTACTGTAATTAGTCTGTACTGTAATTAGTCTGTACTGTAATTAGTCCGTACTGTAAGGAGTCCGTACTGTAATTAGTCTGTACTGTAAGGAGTCCGTACTGTAAGGAGTCCGTACAGTAAGGAGTCACGCGCTGTAAGGAGTCCGTACTGTAATGAGTCAGCGCTGTAAGGAGTCAGTACTGTAAGGAGTCCGTACAGTAAGGAGTCAGTACAGTAAGGAGTCAGTACAGTAAGGAGTCCGTACAGTAAGGAGTCCGTACAGTAAGGAGTCAGTACAGTAAGGAGTCAGCGCTGTAAGGAGTCCGTACAGTAAGGAGTCAGTACAGTAAGGAGTCAGTACAGTAAGGAGTCAGTACTGTAAGGAGTCCGTACAGTAAGGAGTCAGTACTGTAAGGAGTCAGTACAGTAAGGAGTCAGCGCTGTAAGGAGTCCGTACAGTAAGGAGTCCGTACAGTAAGGAGTCAGCGCTGTAAGGAGTCAGTACAGTAAGGAGTCCGTACAGTAAGGAGTCAGTACTGTAATCGAACGTGTTTGTTGTCGTTCTGCCGTCACAGACCAGCAGTTCTCCATGCCCATCCAGTGCACTGACGGCAACGGCCGAGCGGACCGAGGGGCCCGGCCCCCCCCGCTCCGAGGGCCAACAGGGCCACGCCCGGGGCCATGCCCGGGGGCACGCCCGGGGGCAACGCCCAGGGCCACGCCCAGGGCCACGCCCGGGGCCACGCCCGGGTGCATGCCCGGGGCCCCTCCTGTGGGGGGCGACGCCCCCACAGACGGCCACGGCGCTGGCGTCCCGCGGTGCCGGCCCCCAGGACCAGGGCCTTGGGGGGGCGGGACCTGGGGGACTCTCTGGCCCGACTCAGCGTGAAGTTTCCCGCCGGCGTTGGACTGCGAGTACGACTTCCTGAACAGCGCCCCGGAGAGACCCCTGCGGTGCGGCCAGCCCCCCCTCCCCGTGATGGAGGAGCCCCCCCTGGGGGGGCAGCCCGGGCCCTTTGGCCTCCCCCCAGGGCCCCCCTCCCCGACGGAGGAGGGCGGACCCCAACAGGTGAGAGGGGCGGGGCTTCAGGGGAGCAACAGCGTCAGGGCCTCATTGAGTCACTTCCTGTCTGTCGTCTGAGTCGTTGATCAGCGCGTCAGACGATGACGGTTAGAGGCCCCTCAGGCGCCCCCTGCTGGTGGAACATGGGTTCTCACCCTGAGGCTGACGAGCAGATAGGAAGCTCACAGTGGGGCCTACAGCGCCCCCTGGGGGTGACTGAAGTCAATCATCTGAACGCATAATCTCAGGCCTTAATGAGCCTCCCTTCACTGCTCCCTAACGTCTCCCTGTTGTGACCTCTCCACAGCCACTCTGTGGTCCCGTCCTTCGTGAGCTGGAGCGGGGGGGCCGCTGAGCGGGGGGCCCGGGAGCGGGGGGGCCCGGGAGCGCGATGGCGGCGGCGGCGGCAGCCCTCAGTGCGCGTTCTGCCAGGCCACCGTCCCACAGGACCGCATGAACAACCACCTCTACCTCCACTTCTCCCACAAGAACAGCAACAAGTGACCCGGAGGAGGGGGGGGGGGGGGGGGGGGGGGGGAGAGAGGAGGAGAGGAGAGGGGGAGGAGGGGGGGAGAGGAGGAGGAGAGGGAGGGGGAGTGGCGAGGAGAGGAGAGGAGGGAGAGGAGGAGGGGGGGAGGAGGAGAGGAGAGGGGGAGGGAGAGGGGAGAGGGGAAGAGGAGGAGGAGGGGGAGAGGAGGAGGAAGAGGAGGAGGAGGGCGAGGAGAAGTGGGGGGGAGAGGGGGAGAGGGGGGGAGAGGAGAAGATGAGGAGGAGGGGGAGGAGAGGAGAGGGGGAGAGAAGGAGGAGGGGGAGGGAAAGGAGAGGGGGAGAGAAGAGGGGGAGAGAGGGGAGGCTGATGAACGCTACTCTCTTTCCTCCCTCACTTCATTCCACTGATAGTGGAATTGTTTTTATTTGTATTGTTTTTATTATTTGTAAGTCGTTTGCCTTTCGCAGATCAGACTTCAGTTTGGAAGCTTTAGTTCTGAAACTAGAGAAGCACAAATACACAACGGCTCAGGCAGCATGAGTCAGGATACAACGACAGGACCAGGTGGGTCATAAACTCGTCATTACCACAGGTTTTTGAAGATCATTTATGTCATATGCAGACTAAGTCCCCTCGTTAATTGATGTCTATGCAGACTCCTCGTTAATTGTTGTCTACAGACTCCTCGTTAATTGATGTCTATGCAGACTCCTCGTTAATTGATGCATGCAGACTAAGTGACGTTTGGTTCTCATTAATTGGGACAAATGACGTCAAGACAGTTTGATGTCGAGAGACTTTTGCTTTGGGATTCTTCTTCGTTATTAAAAATGACTCTTTAGGTTCATGTGCTGAAATGTCCAGAGTTGAGCTTGCCTAATAAATGTACGTTTTGATAATACCATTTATATATTTATTTTATTTTTTAATAAATGTGAATATGATCATAACTTTTCAACGAATGTCAACTTATACAAAAACATGGGCTTTTAAATGTGTTGGCCTGATCATTACTTTGGAAAACCTTTTCAAGATCTTCGATCCATCTTTTTCTGACGGCTCGTTCTCCTCAGTATATATCAAATCCATCTGCGCCTTCTGATGATGATGTGAGCTCAGCGCTGCGGGTCGGCCCCATGGCTCTCACGCTAAACGCAATTTAGAGAGAAACGCTCGTCGCCGCAATGTAATGTTCTTCTTACGGAATATTTCCTTTGCCAAATTAAATTTGTTTTAACTCCCTTAACACAAAGGTGGGAAAAAACCTGAAAAGTTGTAGATAAATGTTACAACAAAAATACAATGTAAGATGAACACCCACTCGTGCACAATAACCAGTAGGTTTCGACATTATTGATTATTATTATATAGCATATTTAAAATTCTAATCTACAATATAATAATAATATTATATATATATAATATTATCGATTATATTACATTATTATTACATAGCATTGCGTAGGCCTATATATTATGCCATATAATATCAGTTCAGCCCCCGTGATCAGCAGGTGGGAATGTTGAGACGCTGTTCTGATAACATTAATGTTTAGTGATTTCAATCGTTTTTCATGTTAACACAATATTTTTCATTAACGGACCACCAACAAGTCCATTCATTGAGAGCTAATGGGCCAGACGCTGTAGGCCTATTGTAGCCTATCATTGTTATCATTATTATGATTTTTTTTTTTTCCCAACAGAAGCAACAGCTTTTGACTTCTGATATATTTATTCACAGCTTTGCAAACAATCGCGAGGACTGCGCTGTGAGATGTAGTGATGTGTTGGGAGCGCAGGACGAAGTGTATTCAACACACCCGGGGCAGCGAGACCCGGGGCAGTTAGGCCCGGGGCCGCCGCGCAACGCGGTCCGCCCCGGTGTGAAGAGAAGACTCACACCACCTCCAATATACATTTCATATCGATGTTCCTTTACTGAAACGGAATTGAATGGATCGTTTTTCTTATCGTATTTTAAAAACAACTCAATATTGACAGCAGAACATTTTGGAATTGAGTACGCTATTACATTTTTTTCAATGTGTTCCTTTATAAGGAACACATTGTTTCACTAAGTTCCCTTTTAACATAATCACAATACACTTCCTCATCCAAAAAAATAAAAATGGAACACAACACAACGCTATGAGACATCAATGTGATTATGTAGGCTACACGACACATAATCTATTCTGAATTATTAGCAAAAACAAATGATCATAAATACATATTTATGTATATATTTATTATATATATATATATATATATATATATATATATATATATATTATAGATATATATATATATATATATATATACGTGTATATATATATATATATATATACATAGAGAGAGAGAGGAATATATATACAGTATATATATATATATATTATATATTATATATATATATATATATATATATATATATATATATATATATATATATCATCCATG
>NC_082401.1:11929978-11973805 GCF_031168955.1 Gadus macrocephalus | reverse complement strand
GTGGTGTGGTGTGGAGTGGTGGTGGTGGTGGTGGTGGTGTGGTGGTGGTGTGGTGGTGTGGTGGTGTGGTGGTTGGTGGTGTGGTGGTTGTGGTGGTGGTGGTGGTGGTGTGGTGGTGTGGTGTGGAGTGGTGGTGGTGTGGTGGTGTGGTGGTGGTGGTGTGGGTGGTGGTGGTGGTGTGGTGGTGTGGTGTGGTGGTGGTGGTGTGGTGGTGGTGTGGTGGTGGTGTGGTGGTGGTGTGGTGGTGGTGTGGTGTGGTGTGGTGGTGGTGTGGTGTGGTGGTGTGGTGGTGTGGTGGTGGTGGTGGTGGTGTGGTGGTGTGGTGTGGAGTGGTGGTGGTGTGGAGTGGTGGTGGTGTGGTGGTGGTGTGGTGGTGGTGTGGTGGTGTGGTGGTGTGGTGGTGTGGTGGTGTGGTGGTGGTGTGGTGGTGTGGTGTGGAGTGGTGGTGGTGTGGTGGTGGGTGGTGGTGGTGGTGTGGTGGTGGTGGTGGTGTGGTGTGGTGGTGTGGTGTGGTGGTGGTGTGGTGGTGGTGTGGTGGTGGTGTGGTGGTGGTGTGGTGGTGGTGTGGTGTGTGTGGTGGTGGTGTGGTGTGGTGTGTGGTGTGGTGTGTGTGTGTGGTGTGGTGGTGGTGTGGTGGTGGTGGTGGTGGTGGTGTGGTGGTGGTGGTGTGGTGGTGTGGTGTGTGGTGGTGTGGTGTGGTGTGGTGGTGTGGTGTGGTGGTGTGGTGTGGTGTGGTGGTGTGGTGGTGGTGGTGTGGTGGTGGTGGTGTGGTGGTGTGGTGGTGTGGTGTGGTGGTGGTGGTGTGGTGTGGTGGTGTGGTGGTGGTGTGGTGGTGTGGTGTGGTGGTGTGGTGGTGTGGTGGTGTGGTGTGGTGGTGTGGTGGTGGTGTGGTGTGGTGGTGTGGTGGTGTGGTGTGGTGGTGTGGTGGTGGTGTGGTGGTGTGGTGGTGTGGTGGTGGTGGTGGTGGTGTGGTGGTGTGGTGTGGTGTGGTGGTGTGTGTGGTGTGGTGTGGTAGTGTGGTGGTGTGGTGGTGGTGGTGTGGTGTGGTGGTGTGGTGGTGTGGTGTGGTGGTGTGGTGGTGTGGTGGTGGTGTGGTGGTGGTGTGGTGGTGTGGTGGTGTGGTGTGGTGGTGTGGTGGTGGTGGTGTGGTGGTGGTGGTGTGGTGGTGTGGTGGTGTGTGTGGTGGTGGTGGTGGTGGTGGTGGTGTGGTGGTGGTGGTGGTGGTGGTGGTGTGTGGTGGTGTGGTGGTGGTGGTGTGGTGTGGTGGTGTGGTGGTGGTGGTGTGGTGGTGTGTGGTGGTGGTGGTGTGGTGGTGGTGTGGTGGTGGTGGTGTGGTGTGGTGGTGTGGTGTGGTGGTGTGGTGGTGTGTGTGTGGTGGTGTGGTGTGTGGGTGGTGTGGTGGTGGTGGTGGTGTGTGGGTGGTGTGGTGTGGTGTGTGGTTGTGTGTGGTGTGGTGTGTGTGGTGTGGTGTGGTGGTGGTGGTGTGGTGGTGTGGTGGTGGTGTGGTGTGGAGTGTGGTGGTGTGGTGGTGTGTGTGGTGGTGGTGGTGGTGTGGTGGTGTGGTGGTGTGGTGGTGGTGGTGTGGTGTGGTGGTGGTGGTGGGTGGTGGTGGTGTGGTGGTGTGGTGGTGTGGTGTGGTGGTGTGGTGGTGGTGGTGTGGTGGTGGTGGTGGTGTGGGTGGTGGTGTGGTGGTGGTGTGGGTGGTGGTGTGGTGTGGTGTGGTGTGGTGGTGGTGTGGTGTGGTGGTGTGGTGGTGGTGGTGTGGTGTGGTGGTGGTGGTGGTGTGGTGGTGTGGTGGTGGGTGGTGGTGTGTGGTGGTGGTGGTGTGTGGGTGGTGGTGGTGGTGTGGTGTGGTGGTGGTGTGGTGGTGGTGTGGTGGTGGTGTGGTGTGGTGGTGGTGTGTGTGTGGTGGTGTGGTGGTGGTGGTGTGGTGTGGTGGTGTGGTGTGGTGTGGTGGTGGTTGGTGGTGGTGTGGTGGTGTGGTGGTTGGTGGGGTGGTGGTGTGGTGTGGTGGGTGTGGTGTGGTGGTGGTGTGGTGTGGTGGTGTGGTGTGGTGGTGTGGTGGTGTGGTGTGGTGTGTGGTGTGGTGGTGGTGGTGTGGTGTGGTGGTGTGGTGGTGGTGTGGTGTGGTGGTGTGTGGTGTGGTGGTGTGGTGTGGTGTGGTGGTGTGGTGGTGTGGTGTGTGGTGTGGTGTGGTGTGGTGGTGTGGTGTGTGGTGGTGGTGTGGTGGTGTGGTGTGGTGTGTGGTGTGGTGTGGTGGTGTGGTGTGGTGGTGGTGTGGTGTGGTGGTGTGGTGGTGTGGTGTGGTGGTGTGGTGTGGTGGTGTGGTGGTGTGGTGTGGTGGTGGTGGTGTGGTGTGGTGGTGTGGTGGTGGTGTGGTGGTGTGGTGTGGTGGTGGTGTGGTGTGGTGGTGTGGTGGTGGTGTGGTGGTGTGGTGTGGTGGTGTGGTGGTGGTGGTGGTGGTGTGGTGGTGGTGGTGGAGTGGTGGTGGTGTGGTGGTGGTGTGGTGGTGTGGTGGTGTGGTGGTGTGGTGTGGTGGTGTGGTGGTGTGGTGTGGTGGTGTGGTGGTGGTGTGGTGGTGGTGGTGGTGGTGGTGGTGTGGTGGTGTGGTGGTGTGGTGGTGTGGTGGTGTGGTGTGGTGTGGTGGTGTGGTGTGGTGGTGTGGTGGTGGTGGTGGTGTGGTGGTGTGGTGGTGGTGTGGTAGTGTGGTGGTGTGGTGGTGTGGTGTGGTGTGGTGGTGTGGTGTGGTGGTGTGGTGGTGTGGTAGTGTGAAAAAAAAAGTGTACTGAAAGGACACGATGGTGTACTCAAAACGGTCAAATCACGAAGTTTGTGGCGATGTACACTTTTCGTACTCACGACAGCCATCTTAGCTACGTAGCGGAAGAGGTCTCTCTCTCTCTCTCTCTCTCTCTCTCTCTCTCTCTCTCTCTCTCTCTCTCTCTCTCTGTCTCTCTCTCTCTCTCTCTCTCTCTCTCTCTCTCTCTCTCTCTCTCTCTCTCTCTCTTTGTCATGTCTGCAGACCAGAGCAGGGTAGATCCTTATTTCTCTGCATTATTAAACAATATCCCCTTCCTTGTCCAGGCAGGGGGAAATGGCACTGCTGAATATTTGAAAGAGATATTTTATTTTTTATTTAGGGATTCAGATTAAGTGTGTGGAGAGAGACAGGAGATAGGGAGAGGGGGAGAGGGGAGAGGGGAGAGGGGGAGAGGGGAGCAGGGAGAGGGGGGAGAAGGGAGAGGGGAGAGGGGGGAGGGGGGAGGGGAGAGAGGATCAGGACAGTGGCAGCATGTGTGTATCTGGATTGGTTCCATCACGTGAGGCTAGTTAGGGTGAGGTTGAGGGTTAGGGGGAGGGTTAGGGTGTGGGTGAGGTTGAGGGTGATGGTGAGGGTTTGGGTGAGGGTTAGGGTTTGGGTGAGGGTGAGGTTGAGGGTTAGGGTTGGGGTTTGGGTGAGGGTTAGGGTGAGGGTTTGGGCTCCCTGTTATTCATTTCTCTGCTGTATTTCCAGTGCCGCGTTCCGATATCCATACTTCCATGAGTACACTTAAACGTAGTACACTATCCGCACTCACTAAGTGCGCTAATTTTCAGATATCAGTGTTGTTCCAAATCGAATACTCTGTGGTGCACTAACCGGAAATTACGATCACGACTCCCGCCACGGCTCCTCCCCGCAATAAACAACCCGCTTTGAACGGTGAACTCTTTACCCCTTGCAGCTATAAAAAGCTATAAAAACTATAAAAACTCCAAAATGACTCTATTAATGCAGGCTATTTGGAAAATGTGACGACTTCGGCTCAGCCTGGCTCCGCCCTCTTCCGCTACGTAGCTAAGATGGCTGTCGTTGAGTACGAAAAGTGTACATCGCCACAAACTTCGTGATTTGACCGTTTTGAGTACACCATCGTGTCCTTTCAGTACACTTTTTTTCGCCCGATCTGAATTGGAACGCCCTACGTAGTCAAACTAAGGCTAGTAAGTACTGATAGTATGGATATTGGAACACAGCACATGAAGACAAAGAAAGAACAGCGGCCATTTTGTTTTATTTTCTATAAAAGATGTTGAACGAACTGAGGGTGAGCCGACACATACTCCTCACTGTGGTGGACTTTGATGACGATTGATGGGAAACAGTATAAGAATGAACCTTTGCATATCCTTCACAGCGCGGCTGGTTCCCCACATGGTCCCGGCCAGCCCACTGGGGGCGTGGTCAGTCCACTGGGGGCGTGGTCAGCCCACTGGGGGCGTGGTCAGCCCACTAGCAGGGAGATGAGGCTGACAGCGCTACTGTTAGGTCCAGAGGGAGTCACGATGGCCGCTAGGTGATAGGGCCACCGGAGGATCGATCGAGCTGCTCTGAAGACACCGCCGTGCCACCTCTGCTTCTAAGTGTTATCTTGTCATGTTTGAAATGATCCAGCTGTGGGCTCTGGCCCGGGGCCCGGGGGCCGGGGCCTGGCCCCTCGGGTCTGACACAGCTCTTAAAATCCAACATGTTCACCTGCCTACATATTCAAGGAGGTGTGTTTTCATTTACATTTATTCAGCACACATTTCACGTTTGTTCGTGTGTGTGTGTTTGTGTGTGCATGCCTGCCTTAATCCACATGGCTATATCTCTCCTCCATGTGTGAGTGTGTGTGTGTGAGTGTGTGTGTGTGTGAGTGTGTGTGTGTGTGTGTTTGCGTCTGTGTGTGCGTGCATGCGTACGTGCATGAGTGTGTGTGTGTGTGTGTGTGTGTGTGTGTGTGTGTGTGTGTGTGTGTGTGTGTGTGTGAAGGCATCTCGGCCCGCTGACCCTGCTAGCCTAACGTCCTTAGCAGTGGCTAACCCGTGTCTCATTTCGTCTTCTTCATAATACTCAAGAAACTGAACCAACAGGAGAGAAGCTGAGAGCAAAACGATAATAAAAGGCTTTTTTTTCACAGGTTTTTAATGGGATTTAAGAGTCCAGCTCGCACCGAAAGGGCCCCCGGTCGCAGCCCGGGGGGGGGGGGACAGGGTGAACATTTTAAATTCTGTCTCTAATGTACATCCCCTCCTGTCGCCAGAACACCTCCCACCTGGTCCAGGGCTCATTCTCAGGTTCCACTGGTGTTTCTGTAAGGGACACATTAGTGGTTCACTGCTTCCTGCTGGCCCAGTGGGTGAGTCTCGATTAAAGGAGAACAAGTGGAGAAGGATCAGTTGTTCATGACTGGAGGAGATGCTGCTGCCCAGACCTCCTGGAACACCCGTCACACTAACTGGAGTGTGGCTGACAAAGGCTGACGACACATGACCGACTGTTTGTGTTGGCGTTGTTTCTTGTATTACTTTGTCTCCTCGCTGTATGGAGATCCGCTACTCCTACGGGGTGTCCTGAACCTCAGTCCTATGTGCCGTTGATACGTTAATGCTTTTACAACGCCTCCTCCTTCACCAAACAACCTGTCCTCCATCTTTCTGGCATTATCTGATCCACAACAAGGCAATACTTCCTCACTCTCAGCTAGAAGCAGATGTAGTGGAGACATGAATCTCTTGACATTGCTTTATTTTTCTGCTCCTTTTCAACTTGGAACATGATTTGTGTCCCTGTAGGACTGAGAGCTGATCATTAACCTTTGGTTTCTTCCCTGGTCACATCTCCTCTCGATTTGGTTCCTGGCCCCATATGCCACTTTCCTATTTCCTGCCTGCAGACAGCAGGGAGCGTCTCTATTATCACCTTCAGAGAGCTGTCTTTGAATGTGAGAGGCAATTCCATTTGTCCGTGCCCTGGGAGGGGAGGCCCACTCCAGCACACAGATTGGTTTAGGGGCTAACTCAGAGTTGAATGCAAGGTCGCTTGTTTCTTTGTGTTTTTGTGTGCTGTTGCTGAGGTGTGCTGCTCATACTTTGAAGCGAGCGTCGCGCCCGCCGGGCGTCCATCAGGATAAATAAGCAGTTTGACGTTAAGAACAATGAGTACAGAGGTTACTGTGTTTCATTATCAACGGCTCGCTAAGATTAGAGCTCAGTCTTCTCAGGATATCAATCCAATAAAACATACTAATACTAATACTGCTAATACTGCGTTAATGTCTTTAACGCAGTATTAGCAGTGATAATACTACCAATACTATACTGCTTGCTCTTTAAAGACATTAACCCAGTATTTGCAGTGATAATGCTACTACTACTAATACTGATATTCCTGCGTTTAAGACATTAACACAGTATTAGCAGAGATAATACCAATAATACTAATACTGCTACTACCGTGTTAAAGACATTAACACAGTATTAGCAGAGATAATACCAATAATACTAATACTGTTCAAACCAAATAAAATACATTAATGCAGTATTTGCAGTGAAAATACTAATAATACTGTACTGCTAATACTGCGTTAAAGACATTAATGCTGTATTAGAAGAGATAATACAATTAATACTAATTATGCTAATGCACGTTAAAGACATTAACGCAGTATTAGCTGAGTTAATACCCATAATACAAATTATGCTAATACCACGGTAAAGACATTAACGCAGTATTAGCAGAGTTAATACCCATAATACTAATTATGCTGATACCACGATAAAGACTTTAATGCAGTATTAGCAGGGATAATACCAATAATACTAATGATACCAACACTGCTAATACCGTGTTGAAGATGCTAAGGATAGCCGCCCCTTTGCTCCGACTCTAAAGGGTTGTTCATCCATCTTGAGTTTGAGTGGCGCTTCTTCTAAAAGCCGCCTTTATTTTTATAGCTCTGCGTTTGGGGTCTCCAGCTCAGCTGTTTTTCCTCGGCTAATTCTCCGGCAGACCGTCGGGGCCCTGACAGGACTGCTGCTGGATAAATGAAACATGAGTTACGTAGGGAGTGCTAATCTGTGGGCCTCTCTCTTCACACTGCATTCCCAATGAGCTCGAGTCGCGCCGGGTGTTGTTGCCTGTGATTTTAATGACGATTATTCTGGTAACACCACAATCGCCTGCTTGCTCCTGCTTTTTACTGAAGTGTATTTTGTGCAGACCGAGATGGCATTTTTTTTTGGCTTTCTCGATTAACATAAGCAATGTTAATCACGTTTTATTCATGGTGACAAGATCCTGCTGTTATCTGATTCTACCATCAAGCTCTAACAGAAATAATTCATACAATTGATGTATCCGAAATAAAAGAATGCAACATATCCATTGACCAGGTCCTACAACAGCATCCTATCAGTAACATATTGACCAGGTCCTATCAGTAACATATTGACCAGGTCCTATCAGTAACATAATGACCAGGTCCTACCAGAGCCTCCTATCAGTACCATATTGACCAGGTCCTACGACAGCACCTATCAGTACCATATTGACCAGGTCCTAATACAGCACCCTACCAGTAACATATTGACCAGGTCCTACCATCCTATCAGTAACATATTGACCAGGTCCTATCAGTAACATATTGACCAGGTCCTACCATCCTATCAGTAACATATTGACCAGGTCCTACCATCCTATCAGTAACATATTGACCAGGTCCTATCAGTAACATATTGACCAGGTCCTATCAGTAACATAATGACCAGGTCCTATCAGTAACATAATGACCAGGTCCTATCAGTCCTATCAGTACCATATTGACCAGGTCCTACGACAGCACCTATCAGTACCATATTGACCAGGTCCTAATACAGCACCCTACCAGTAACATATTGACCAGGTCCTACCATCCTATCAGTAACATATTGACCAGGTCCTATCAGTAACATATTGACCAGGTCCTACCAGAGCCTCCTATTCATCAGTTCCACCTGCCGGTCCAGGGCCGGTGGCCTGAGCCTCAGGTCCCAGATGAGGCTGTCCTGAGAGGACGGGAACCCCAGGGTCTCTGAGGGGGACGTCTCCCGAGAGGTCCGTCCCTCCGTCCCTCTGTCCCTCTCTCCGGTCCGTCCTTCAGTCCCTCCGTCCCTCAGTCCCTCTGTCTGTCCCTCTGTCTGTCTGTCTCTCTGTCCCTCCGTCCCTCAGTCTGTCTCTGTCCCTCAGTCTGTCCCTCTGGCTGTCTCTCTGTCCCTCCGTCCCTCTGTCTGTCCCTCTGTCCCTCAGTCTGTCCCTCAGTCCCTCTGTCTGTCTCTCAGTCCCTTCGTCCCTCGGCCTGGTCCGTCCCTCAGTCCCTCTGTCTGTCCCTCTGTCCCTCTGTCTGTCTCTCTGTCCCTCCGTCCCTCTGTACCTCAGTCTGTCCCTCTGTCCCTCAGTCTGTCCCTCCGTCCCTCTGTCTGTCTCTCGGTCCGTCCCTCAGGTCCTTCGTTCCTCGGCCTGGTCCGTCCCTCTGTCCCTCTGTCCCTCTGTCTGTCCCAGGCCCCTGGCGCTCTGGGGTCTCCGAGGGTCTTCCACCGGCCGCGGTGGAAACAGTTTATAAAAAATTCAAGAGTCGCAAAACCCCGTCCCGTGAAATCACAGCAGGCCACTGATATTCACTTGGCATAAGTCAGTTTCATTTCTTCGCGCTTTTCATCAGAAAATGGTCTGAATAGTCGAGTTGTGTGAATATTTCATGCTGTGGAGCGTCCCCCCCCCCCCCCCCCCCCCTCCTCAGAAACAACAAAATGATCCCGACCCAGGATGCACTTGGCGGCCCGACGGCTCCATGAATACTGCACGGGGGAGCGGATGAACCGCCGCCGGTGATAAGGGGCTGAGCAGGTGATGAAGGTATCAGAGACGGGACGTTAGCTACGCAGCCTGCGTTGGCATTTCTGACATTATTTCCGGAATGTATTTTTGGGCCAGGGCTGTGTCTTTAGGCAGATGAACACTAAACAAGGTACTTTCAGACTACTCACAGGGAACACACAGGGTACTCACAGGATACTCACATGGTTTAGCAGTTGCTTGAGATGTACTTGTTTTTTTCAGATGTCCCTTTCTGTACACATTATAAACCATTTTATTTACATATTTATGGTTGGAAAGTGTTTCTCAAGTATTCCCAGAATCCATTCAGTAATCATCCTGTCTGCTTGGCCTTGTTGAGGATCCCCTGGTTTTGTGTCCTGGACCGAAACCAGGTCGAAAAGGAAGGTTTCAAAACTTTATTGGGAATGCAATAAAGAAACTTAAATTGCAACTTTCAGTCCAATACATTGGTAACATTTAAGTATTCCAGCTTACGTGTGTAACTGAAGGAACGCGCCCTGCAAACCAATGGTACGTTTCCGATGCTACTGAATAATACTAACTGGTTACTAAATTCCCTATTCGCTCTTCAAAGAGCCCAGGCAAGGTTTGACATCCCTCTGTTCATTTAAGGAAAACTATGCTTCAGCTTATGTTACAGCACTAGAGCAGGAAGCTTCATGGACAGTAGGATGCTTCATGTAGAGCAGGATGCTTCATGGACAGTAGGATGCTTCATGTAGAGCAGGATGCTTCATGGAGAGCAGGAAGCTTCATGGACAGTAGGATGCTTCATGGAGAGCAGGATGCTTCATGGACAGTAGGATGCTTCATGTAGAGCAGGATGCTTCATGGAGACCAGGATGCTTAATGGAGAGCAGGATGCTTCATGTAGAGTAGGATGCTTCATGTAGAGCAGGATGCTTCATGGAGAGCAGAATGCTTCATGGAGAGCTGGATGCTTCATGGACAGTAGGATGCTTCATGGAGAGCAGGATGCTTCATGTAGAGCAGGTGCTTCATGTAGAGCAGGTGGCTTCATGAGAGCAGGGTGCTTCATGGAGAGCAGGATGCTTCATGGACAGTAGGATGCTTCATGGAGAGTAGGATGCTTCATGTAGAGTAGGATGCTTCATGTAGAGCAGGTGGCTTCATGGAGAGCAGGATGCTTCATGGAGAGCAGGATGCTTCATGGACAGTAGGATGCTTCATGGAGAGTAGGATGCTTCATGTAGAGCAGGTGGCTTCATGGAGAGCAGGTGGCTTCATGGAGAGCAGGTGGCTTCATGGAGAGCAGGATGCTTCATGGAGAGCAGGATGCTTCATGGAGCACTGCAGTAGGAGCTTCATGTGTTGGAGAGAGCCGCAGAGTTTTTTTAGGACGATCAGGTCGTGTGAGCAGAGGGTGATTAGCTGTCCGTATTGCGGTCGCAGTTAGCTTGGTGGTCAGGTGCTCGTCGCGCGCGCGTGTGCGTGTGTGAGTGTGTGCGTGTGTGCGTGTGTGCGTGTGTGCGTGTGTGTGTGTGTGTGTGTGTGTGTGTGTGTGTGTGTGTGTGTGTGTGTGTGTGTGTGTGTGTGTGTGTGTGTGTGTGTGTGTGTGTGTGTGTGCGTGTGTGTGTGTGTGTGTTTGTTCGACGGTGCATCATTCAGTGACATCAATAATGAGCAGAGGAGAGCACTTCTGGGCGGATGTGGCGCGGCCGTGTGTCCGGGGAGGGGGGGACGAGGGGGCAGGGGGGGGGGGGGGGGGGGTAATAAGGGCTTTAAAAGCCACAACTGTCCACCAGCCTCACCGTGGGGGTGGGGGGGGGGCTCCAGCTGTCTGCACCCTGATTCCAGGTGACAGGCGCCCGCTGATGGCCACAGACCACAGGGGGCCTCGTCTGTGTTAGCGTCCCACTGAACAACAAAGGCCCCCCCCCGGCCGCCGCCACCACAACACTTAGCAGATTAGCCGCCGCGTGCCGGTAATTAACGCTCCCGGTAAACAGCGCCGCTCCCGCCCACAGAGTCAGGGCAGAAAAGGAAGAAATACTTCAACTTGATTTATTGATGAAATTGCGATGTGACGTCTGGCAAACAACATCAATAAGTTAAAAGGCATCTTAAATGCATTCACATGACATTTTGAGTGCCACTGTAATATAAGCCACTACCTGTCATGAATGCCAAATCCTTCCCTTTTAGTTCAGCCCTTATTACCGGCCTGACAGCCGAGTGTTTACCCCGCCGACAGGGGACGCGCCCTCTCCCAGGCAGGAGAAGCAGTTTCACCTGCCGGGCGGCCCAGAGCTGTCCTGGTGGCGGTGTCCTGGTGGCGGTGTCCTGGTGGCGGTGTCCTGGCGGAGGTGTCCTGGCGGAGGTGTCCTGGCAGAGGTGTCCTGGCGGAGGTGTCCTGGTGGCGGTGTCCTGGTGGCGGTGTCCTGGCGTCGGTGTCCTGGCTGTGGTGTCCTGGTGGCTGATCATGTGCTCGTCACCCTGCACTGCATCACTGAGCTGACAGTGGAGGGCCGCCGGGCGCCCCTGAGCTGAGCTCCCTTTCAGCCTCCAGTCCGCCTGTTTCACGTTAGTCCATTAGACCCCGGGGCCGAACCGGCAGCTCCTCACCCAGAACTACAAGCCCTCTCTCTATTGTCTACTAAGAACTACAGTACCCATATATAGTCTACTAAGAACTAAAGTGCCCATTTACCTTCACCAAAGAACTAAAAGATCTCTCTCTATCTCCTACTAATAACTATGGTACCCAACTGTCTTCACCAAATAGCCACAATACCGCTCTCTATCTTCTATAAAGAACTACACCACCTCCCTGTCTTCTAGATATACCACATGAGCTCTGGCCACTGCACACTATATGGAGTATGACTGTTATATACTTATTCTGATAAATTACCACAATATGTCACTGCATTAGTTTTGCTTGAACTATTGCGTTTTTATGGTTGTGAAATGAAGAGAGGATTGTTTTTAACTAAACATAAATTATTAGTCTCTGTGCTTATGCTAATTCTTAGGCAGGTAATTACTTGCTGTATATACACTCACCTGGTTCTAAGCATGTGTTGACTCAGTGATGATGATGTTGTACGAGCTGACCTCTGACCCCTGGGTCAGAGGTCAGGGGGCTGCCTGCTAACTGGCAGAGAACACAGGACCCCCCCCCAGCCGCCCCCCCCAGGTCTAATCAACTCCTCCAGGCTGCTGTCCTGGCCAATAGCAGCCCGCCCTGGAGGGGATAAACAAGAGACTGGGGGGGGGGGGGGGGGGGGGGGGGGGGGCGCATGGCTGACTCAACAATTGGTTCAGGAACACTGGAAGAGAAAAAAACAAAACAACAAGCCGGTTTGGTTATTAAAGCTCCGCGATGGAAGTGAACCGTAGTCTGTAATGAGTGGAGTGCAGCGTGGCCTGTCTGCTGCAGGCAAGCCCGTGCTTGCATGTTTCACAGGAATAGATTGCTGGACCCTATAGCTGCGCTGTAATGACCTCTTGTTAGCCTCGCTGCGGCTCTTCATTAGCGGCCAGCACTCCGCCACGCGCGTGGAAACGCTCGCTCCCCCAATTTAGTCATTTCTGCGGTAGGGTATAAATATCTTGGCAAGTTAAAAAGAAATACACAAAGTATTAAAATAAACTTAAATCTCCACAATGAAGTAATAATAAATGTAGGATGTTTGTATTGGTTGGGCTAAAGTATGGTAAGAATAAAAATAATGAGAATAGGAATCATAATCAAAATCATAATCATAATCTAAGAATCATAACAATGAGTAGAATTTATAGAGCGATTTATTCATCAAATCAATCACACAATATAAAGCTAGAAGGCTTATATGTGTATATATATATATATATATATATATATATATATATATATATATATATATATATATATATATATATATATCCCATACGTGTGTCCTGGGGGGGAGGGGGGGGGAATAGGAGCATCAATCTTCTAAACATTCTGATGATTTTATTTTAATATTAAAGTTAATCTAAATAGATTGTCAAACATCTCAAAACCTTTCAAAATATGTAGAAATGTATGGCCTGAAGTTGATGAATTCTGATTTTGCTGTTAGAATAGAATGGCGTAAAATCCAAGCGTTCTTCTGAGTGTTGGTCTCCATGGTGGATCAGAGTGCGGTGGTTCAGAGACGCCGACACCCGTCGGGCTCTTTGTGTCTTTATGGTTGTGTGGTAAGATGATCTCGGCCGCAGTTACCATTAATACGATAAGCAGAAGCTTGTTATGAATATGATCCCTGCAGGCATACAGCTTTAGAAATCCCAAGAGCTTCCACCGAATTTAGAGTTTTCTCCCCCAATATAAATAGGCTACCGTGTAAACCAGTAAAACAAAGCACTTTATTCATTTGATAAAACAACTTTACCAAATACATCACATCTTGTTTTTGTCTTGACATAATTTTCCATGGTATTATTTATTTTCTCCTCTTTCTGTTTCCCCTGTCTTTCCCGATGGTCCGGTACCAGTGGTTCTTAGTCCTCCAATATTAATCCGCCCCGGGACCTCTAAACGTCTCGGAGGGCCGCCAGGTTCTCACCGTATCGCGAACATCTCGAGCCTCGCCTGTCAGCCGTCATCTGGGCGTTAATAATGGATCTCCGTTTCTCCTGGACACACTTTGGCACTCATAGCGCATCAATAGTAAACAACAGCAGATAAAGAGATGGGGGGAGAATCTGATGGCGTTATAGAGCGTCTGGTGCTATGATGGCGTTATAGAGCGTCTGATGGCTTGATGGTCTGATGGCGTTATAGCGTCTGATGGTCTAATGGCGTTATAGAGAGTCTGATGGTCTTATTGTGTTACAGAGCGTCTGATGGCGTTATAGAGCATTTGATGGCGTTATAAAGCACATAACGGCGTTATAAAGCGTCTGATGGCGTTCTAAGGAGTTTCGAGCCTGATTTCCGTCAGTCGGCCTCCGCCGCCCAACGCTCCGTTTGTCTGAGCGATCCTCAGGTTGTCCTCATTAAGAGCTGTCTAATTAAATTACTGTCTCCAGCTAACCAATGAGAACGCTTGTTTGATTAACGATGCAGAGAGAAAAGCCTCCTCCAGGCAGGTTGGTGTCAATTGGCTAATTTGCTTTCCACCAAATACCTCCACCCGTCCAGTGTCGGGCCGGCAGGTTCCCGTGCGTAAAGCTCGTGATACCGCCGCTCTACTAACGCTACCACGGAGCCGGTGAGCCATGCAGGTTGAGGATCGTACCTCGCCACCGCTCTCTGAGAGGTGTGTGGGTGAATGTGAATGTGTGAATGTGGGCAGCGGCTTCGGCGGCTCCTCTGAGCGTGCGCTACAGGACCATCCTATTACCGGCCCGAGTGACAGCCCAGAAACACGCGCACCTCTGAAGAACACCTCCTCCAGGGAGATGAGGAACCAGTCAGAGGCGGACGGGCTCCCGGACTCAGAGGACGCTTCAGGGGACGTCCAGAGGGGCAAAGCCGCTCCTGATCTGCACGGACTCTCTGACACTCGTCATAATTTCGATGGATCTGCAGCAGGAAGGTGTACCTCCTCTCAGCCCGCTCCACCGCAGTCAGTCTCCGCCGCTCCGAGCACCATGTTCCCCTACCCCGGCCAACACAGTGCCGCTCACCCCGCTTTCTCCATCGGAAGCCCCGGCCGCTACATGGCGCACCACCCGGTCATCTCCAACGGAGCTTACAGCGGCCTGCTGAGCCCCGCGGCACCGCAGGGCTACCCGGCCGCCGGCTACCCGTACGGCCAGCAGTACGGACACACGTACCAGGGATCCGCCTTCTACCAGTTCTCCCCGCAGGCCGGCCTGGTGCCGGGCAAGGCGCAGGTGTACCTCTGCAACCGGGCGCTGTGGCTCAAGTTCCACCGGCACCAGACCGAGATGATCATCACCAAGCAAGGACGGTAGGAGGCTCTGCTATCAGTTATTATTATTAGTTATGACATAACTCTCTTATTTATTATATTATTAATATTAGTTATTATATAACTAATAATAAGATGGGACCGACTAACATTATTTGGGGAAGAAGCAGTCGTCGCTAATTTACCATTTGTCAAAACAAGTCCATTTGTCAAAAAAAAGAGAAACAACAATATATCGCTGTCTGTCGGCACAGTAGGATGTTAATAGAAACCAGTGCCAAGCACTACATTGTATTTTAATTTACTTCTTTGATTATTTTGGAAAGCAGGGTTTAAGCATTTAAGAAAGCAAATCTTCTCATCGTTTCTTTTGCAAGAGTATCGAGATGATGAGAAATTGAGACATTGGGGGGCTTCCTCTCTAATTAATCGACTTAATAACGGTTGATTGTGTTTCTCTGGCCTCCCAGCCGGATGTTCCCGTTCCTTAGCTTCAACGTGTCGGGCCTCGACCCCGCGGCGCACTACAACGTCTT
This sequence comes from Gadus macrocephalus, assembly GCF_031168955.1. Lineage (NCBI taxonomy): Eukaryota > Metazoa > Chordata > Actinopteri > Gadiformes > Gadidae > Gadus > Gadus macrocephalus. Next base: position 11,958,722 of record NC_082401.1, on the reverse strand, counting down.
CGTGGACGTCGTCCTCGCGGACCCCAACCACTGGCGCTTCCAGGGCGGGAAGTGGGTCCCGTGCGGCAAGGCGGACACAAACGTGACGGGTAATTTATAATAGGCCTATCTATATTTAGAGATATATATCATAGTTATCATATCTATATTGATATATAGATATCATATTTATAATATCTATATTTATAGATATATATATCACAGTTCGATTATTTATAGATATCACATTTATAATATAGGCCTATATATAGGCCTATATATATATATGTATATATAGGCCTATAGGCCTATGTGTATATATATATATATATATATATATATATATATATATATATATATATATATATATATATATATATACATATCACATTCATAATATTGATATTGATATAGGCCTTTATATAGCCTATATATATATATATATATATATATATATCATAGTTATAATATCTATATTGATACATAGGTATCATATTTATAATATCTATATTGATATATAGATATCATACTTATAATATCTATATTGACATCCTAGTTATAATATCATTGAATGATATTATCCTCCATCAGTCCGCCGACGGTGTTCGACTTCGCGAGGGGTTTGTTGAAGTGTTGAGCCCTCCTCTTCGTCCTCCTCTTCCTCAGGGAACCGTGTGTACATGCACCCCGACTCCCCGAACACCGGTGCACACTGGATGCGCCAGGAGATCTCCTTCGGAAAACTGAAGCTGACGAACAATAAGGGAGCGTCCAACAACACGGGCCAGGTATGATCTGTCATATTTAATTACTCCGCCTGGTAGCCGATGTGGTTTAGCCTAGTTTATTATTATTATTATTATTATTATTATTATTATTATTATTATTTTTTATTTATTTTTTTTTATTATTATTATTATTGTATTAGGCTACCGTTTCAATAATACTAATTTATTAATATAATAGGCCTATGACTAATTACAGTAGTCTGCTCACCTTTTAGATTTGTATAACGGCCTAGAGAATTGCATTATAAATAATGTATATTTTTTCCTAATAATAATATAATATAAATAATAATATAATACCTATATATATAATCTCCTAGTCAGGCCTTCAGTGTTCTGACTGTATTCAGACTGTAGTGTGTGTGTGTGTGTGTGTGTGTGTGTGTGTGTGTGTGTGTGTGTGTGTGTGTGAGTGAGTGAGTGAGTGAGTGAGTGAGTGAGTGAGTGAGTGAGTGAGTGAGTGAGTGAGTGAGTGAGTGTGTGTGTGTGTGTGTGTGTGTGTGTGTACAGACTGTATTCAGTGTGTGCGTGTATGTTTGTGTGTGTACAGATTGTATTAATGTGTTCATCGTTCATGTCTCCAGATGGTGGTGCTCCAGTCTGTATTAATGTGTTCATCGTTCATGTCTCCAGATGGTGGTGCTTCAGTCGCTCCATAAGTACCAGCCCAGGCTCCACGTGGTGGAGGTGAACGAGGACGGGACCGAGGACTCGAGCCAGCCGGGCCGCGTCCAGACCTTCACCTTCACCGAGACGCAGTTCATCGCCGTCACCGCCTACCAGAACACCGATGTAGGGCCCGCTCCCAACCCTAACCCCTACTGCTGCCTTAAGACGTGTGTCTCTACCACTGCTTTAGGACCCGTGTCTCTACTGCTGCCTCAAGACGTGTGTCTCTACTGCTGCTTCAAGACGTGTGTCTCTACCGCTGCTTTTGGACCCGTGTCTCTACTGCTGCTTTATAGGACGCGTGTCTCTACTACTGCTTTAGGACGTGTGTCTCTGCTGTTTTAGGACGTGTGTCTCTACTGCTGCCTTAAGACGTGTGTCTCTACTGCTGCTTTAGGACGCGTGTCTGTACCGCTGCTTTAAGACGTGTGTCTCTATCGCTGCTTTAAGACGTGTGTCTCTAATGCTGCCTTAAGACGTGTGTCTGTACCGCTGCTTTAAGACGTTGTCTCTTGTGTTCCAGATCACGCAGCTGAAGATCGACCACAACCCCTTCGCTAAGGGCTTCCGGGACAACTACGACACGTGCGTTTTTTACCTTATTGAAATAAAGCAAAAAATATGAATTTCATTCTCCGTGCGAAAATATATTTCGGCCTAAATAGTCAAACTTTAAAATACTTTGCATTACATTATATATATATATATATATATATATATATATATATATATATATATATATATATATATATATATATATATATATATATATATATATATAGTATATTGGTATACATAATTGTATGATTATATTATAGGCCTATATTCATACTTATATAATTATATTATAGGTATATTGCTCATATTAGTAATCATATTTGTATGATAATATAGGCCTATATTAGTATACATGATTATATAATTATACTATAGGTATATTGCTCCTATATTAGTATTCATAATTATGATTATATTATAGGCTGTTTGCTCCTATATTAGTATACATAATCATATGATCGTATTATGGGTAGGCCTATATTGGGCCTATAATGGTGTTCATAATTATATGATTATATTATTTGGGGGATCCCGCCCCCAAAGTCGTGAGGTGATCTGCGCATGCCCAGGTCGTCAAGTGTGTTGTGTTGCAGCGTCTACACGGGCTGCGACATCGACCGTCTCACGCCCTCCCCGGGCGACTCTCCGCGTGCACAGATCGTCCCGGGGGCGCGCTACGCCATGGCCAGCTCCTTCCTGCAGGACCAGTTCGTCAGCACTTACGCCAAGTCCCGCTTCCACCCCGGCGGGGGGGGCGGCCCCGGCAGTGACCGCAGCGTCCCGCTCGGCGGCGGCCTGCTGTCCCCGCAGAGCGAGGAGCCCCCCGCCGCCGCCCCGCAGCGCTGGTTCGTCGCTCCCGCCAACAACCGCCTGGACTTTGCCGCCTCGGCGTACGACGCGGCGGACTTCGCGGGCAACGCGGCCACGCTGCTATCGTACGCGGCGGCCGGAGTGAAGGCCCTCCCTCTCTCCCCCGCCGGCTGCTCCGGCAGAGCCCCCCTGCCGCTCGGGTACTACCCGGACCCCCCGGGCTGGGGCGCGCGCAGCCCGCCGCAGTACTGCAGCGGCAACAAGTCGGGCAGCGCGGTGCTGTCTTGCTGGAGGGCGGGGTCGCACTACCTGGCTGAGGAGGACCAGGCGGGCCCCGAGAGGTCCCCGGCGGGAGAGGACCTCAAGCCCAAAGACCTGTCGGAACCCACATGGATAGAGACTCCGTCTTCCATCAAGTCCATCGACTCGGGCGACTCGGGGATTTTTGAACAGGCGAAGAGGAGACGGATCTCTCCGTCGGATCCCCCGGGTCTGGACCTCGTGGGCCCCGGGCCCCCGGGCCCCGACCCCCCGGGGCCCGACCTCGCGGCCCCGCTGAAGGCCGAGATGCTGCCGCCGCGAGAATGTGAAAAGAACTGTACGAAGGACATTGGCTACTACAGTTTTTATCCACATAACTAAAATAATCTCCCCACCATCTACCATCGGTCTATCTTTCTATCTATCGGTCTATCGGTCTATCTTTCTATCTATCTATCGGTCTATCGATCTATCTATCTATCTATCTATCTATCTATCTATCTATCTATCTTCTTTCCAACTATCACTCTATCTATCGTTTAGAGAGATATACATGTAAAGAAGAGATCCTAACTCGCAGACGGGCCAAAGGTTCATTTTATTTCCTCGTGGTGATCCGCGTGGACGGGGAGACGAGGTTTTGCTGCTCAGCCACTGAGAGAACATGAGAACATTCTGGATCTACTGTACGTGAGCCACGCGGAGGTGGGGCCACACGTGGTCCACAGAAGAGGACTTCTGAGGTGTGGAGATCATCTCTCTGTAGACACACGCGGACCACAGCAACCTGGGAGGATCACTCTTTAGACGGAGGTCTTCTGACGTGGAGGTCTGACTCTTTAGACGGAGGTCTTCTGACGTGGAGGTCTGACTCTTTAGACGGAGGTCTTCTGACGTGGAGGTCTGACTCTTTAGATGGAGATCTTCTTACTCTTTAGACGGATATCTTCTGACTGACGTGGAGGTCTTATGTTCAGTGTCCTGTAGCAATTCCTGGCATCGCTCTTTTTGCCGGTGAGAATCCTAAAAATGTATTTCGTTATCACAGTTCTAGAATACCGTTTTTTAAGTTGTCGTAGGCTTATCTTACAAATTTTAAATCTAAATTCTTAATATAGATGTGGTTTAAAAGATAGGCTAATTAATAATAGGTTAAGCGTAGCTTTTATTTAAATGTCTTTCTGGAATCCTATTTATTTTTCATAGCCTACGATAATGTTTGTGGAGGTTTTCTGTATCTGATGTAATGTGATGAAGTCCAATAAATAAAAAGGACAAGAGCCGCAGGGTCACCCTGGAACTCGTTGCATAAATTTGAAACGATTGTCATTCTATTAGCCTATTTAAAAATAAAAACAGTTAGACCCGTTATCCATTATATAGGAGGCTATATTGCAATTGAAATCGAATATTTGCACTTAACTTTATTTATCCATAGGGAAAAACAACCCAGAAATGTGTGATCAAGTATAATTTAATGTTATAGTTATAGTTAAAATATATTATTTGGTTTCAACATGAACATGGGAATTGAATATTTATATGTAATACATTTAAAAAAAGGAAATGGAAAAACATAGATCGAATAATATTCCTATTATAGAATAATAACTTCAACAAAAAATTAAAAGTCGAAAAACAGCTCGTGAATTATCCTAAAGAATTATAATAATATGCTGTTGTACAAACTCCAACATTTAAACATTCATAGGCGTAATTATGCAAATTATACTTGTAAAGCTATAAATGCCTATATGGTTTCTCAGCCTGTTACTTTTCAAATGTGTCAGATATCGTTTTAAAAATATCTTAAACCTAAAGTTAAAATCAGGATCCAAGAAGCAGCTTCTAAATATCAAAAAGAGTTCGAACTACAAACCCAATCTGTTGAACAAGATGATACCATGATTAGAGAATTATAAATAGCTTTATAGTTGGCACACACACACACACACACACACACACACACACACACACACACACACACACACACACACACACACACACACACACACACACACACACACACACACACACACACACACACACACACACACACACACACGAGCGGTTGGGCCTTCCTGGAGAAATACACCAGATGGCGATGAAGACCTTCATGTTCGTCGCCGGGGAACAAGAATATGGTTCGGAATATTAATACATTACATACGATGAGAACAAGGGAGTTAAGCTTTGGAGAACATTAAAGGTCCCATGACATGCTATTTTATGTATTCTTTAATATAGGTATTAGTGGGCAACTAACACAGTATTCAAAGACGTTCCCTAAATTCAGCCGTGGTGCAGAGTTACAGCCACTCCGAGCCAGTCGCACATTGAGCTTCCCCCAAATGCGCTGTTTCGGTGGGCGTGTCAAGGAGGAGGGTGGGGGTGTGGCCCTGAGCAGCTTGCAGCCACCATGCGCTCTGTTTACAGTGGATGTATCGCAATGGCGAGCCGCACACAGCCTTTAGCCGTGTTCTGTAAATATTCTAGAACACACGGGAGTCCTGGAGCTCTATATCTAAATATTATCATATAGCCTACACAGATATCTATATCATATAATATATATTATCACGGCCAAAAGCTGTGTGAGCCGATATTATGAATCTCAAACGACCGCGTTGGGTTCGCCGACGTTCCTGGTTCTTCAACGTCCACATCAATGTGAATACACACACTGTAACGCAAGTGTTTCTTGTCGGTTCTTTGACGTGTCTTGTATTTCCACAACGAGACTGTCGTGGGGGTTATCTGAGCCATGGTTGAGAAGGAATTGGGGGAAAGGAACTTTGATTTGACTCGCTGAAGTACATGAACTGCGACATGCCGCCGGTTGCCGCGAGGCACCATCGCCCGGCAGCGGGCAGCCGGCACCAGGCAGCGCGCGGTTCAGTCGACTTCAGGTTGATGTGAAAGTGGAAGAACCAGAGACGTCGCAGAACCCGACAAAGTCGTTTGTGATTCATAATATCGTCTGGAGGCGCACACAATATGTTATATGATATAGATATCTATGTATATGATATTATTTAGATATAGAGCTCCAGGACTGTAACGCAAGTGTTGTACACTTCCTTGTTATTTGGATAACCGTTCTGCTGTTGGTGTGACGTCGGACTCTTGTATCTGGTATTTCTACAACGAGACTCGTATTGGGGGTTATCTCAGCCAAGGTTGAGAATGAATTGGGGGAAGGAACTTTGGCTTTGACTCCCTCAAGAACATGAACCACGACAAGGAGGAGAAAGGGATCTTTACCGGGCAGCGCTTATGCACCTCCGCCTCCGGCGGTGGTCCCTCAGCGGGGCTCAAGCGGGAGACATTCGCCGCCAACAATCCCTTTCTCCTCCATGTCGTGGTTCATGTTCTTGAGGGAGTCAAAGCCAAAGTTCCTTCCCCCCAATTCATTCTCAACCTTGGCTGAGATAACCCCCAATACGAGTCTCGTTGTAGAAATACCAGACTTTATGCGCCATCACACCAACAGCAGAACGGTTATCCAAATAACAAGGAAGTGTACAACACTTGCGTTACAGTCCTGGAGCTCTATATCTAAATAATATCATATAATACATAGATATCTATATCATATTAACATATTGTGTGCGCCTCCAGACGATATTATGAATCACAAACGACTTTGTCGGGTTCTGCGACGTCTCTGGTTCTTCCACATCAACCTGAAGTCGACTGAACCGCGCGCTGCCTGCGGCCGGCTGCCCGCTGCCGGGCGATGGTGCCTCGCGGCAACCGGCGGCATGTCGCAGTTCATGTACTTCAGCGAGTCAAACCAAAGTTCCTTTCCCCCAATTCCTTCTCAACCATGGCTTAGATAACCCCCACGACAGTCTCGTTGTGGAAATACAAGACACGTCAAAGAACCGACAAGAAACACTTGCGTTACAGTGTGTGTATTCACACACACACACACACACACACACACACACACACACACACACACACACACACACACACACACACACACACACACACACACACACACACACACACACACACACACACACACACACACACACACACACACACACACACACACGTGGCGCTCGCACGGTCGAGTCTCATTGGCGGGCCAACGTCTCTGGGCGGGCCAGGCAGAGTAAGGGGAGGAGCTGAGATTCCTCATGACGTCATGAGCACAGATTTCCAAATCAGCGCGCTTGAGCCTCCGTTTTTTCAAAGGCGAGCAGAACAGCTAGTGCTCGTTTTACACCAAACGCAAGTTTTAGCCACTGGGGGACCATAGGCAGGCTAGGGGAACTCATATTTATGTTAGAAAACCTCATAAATTGAGATTTTCATGTCATGGGACCTTTAAGAACAGTGGTTCTCAAATGGGGGTACGGGTACCCCTAGGGGTAATTCTGAGTAATGCAGGGGATACACAGAACATTTAAGCCGTTTCTCAATTCGCGTACTTGTGCGTGCTCGTGTGCTCGTGGACTCGTGAAACGTCATCAGTCGTTGCCCGAGCACTGTTCCAATTAGAAGCACGCATCAAGCGAGTACTGTCGTAAAACCCGGAAGTGTTCTTGATGCGTGCTCGATCTCGCCGTTTCACCGAGCATGCATCGGAGGTGGCTCGTGTGTGCTTGCAATCGCTATAAATCCCAGGATGCATTTCGCACTCGCAGCAGTACGATGGCGGACAATATGGAGAAGACGCACAACTGTAGCTTAAGTTACTCTTAACTTATATATATATTTATATAATATAATAATAATAATAATAATAATATAAGATAATATATAAATATATATAAAGTCGTGTGTGTATAGCTTATACACATGACACGCATATCTTTTCAATTTTTATTCATTCAGAATATTTACATACTATTTGAAAATGAAAGAGGCTGGGATTTTGTTTTATATCATTTGTTGATATTGTTCAGTAGTAGGCCTATATGCCTAAATGAGGCCGTAGCACAGTTAACGGACGAGCAGAGGTGGTGACGTCATCGAGTCCGCTGCTGTTCCAATCGCAGGTACGTACTCGCGTGCTCGCAAGTATGTGCTTGAAGTACAGACTTGCCAAGTACGTGCTTGCAAGTCATCGAGTCCGTAGTACGCGTGCTAGGAATTGAGAAACGGCCTTAATAAAGACAATAGAGAATTGAGAAAACGTGATGTGAAAGTGGTTGAAATAAACATCTGAAAACCAGGAGAAATGAGAATCTGTGTGAAAGAAAAGCGCATCCAGAAAGTCAGTTTCAGGTGAATATATGTGAATGGCCTTCACATATGCTCTGACCCAACCCTGTGCCGTGTTCCAATATCCATAGGTACTAAATACTAGCCTAAGTTTGAGTACGTAGGTCAGATCGGGCAAAAATAAGTGTACTGAAAGGACCCGAATGTGTACTCAAAACGGTCAAACCGCGAAGTGTGGATCGATCATGGGACACTTTTCGTACTCAACGGCAGCCATCTTAGCTACGTAGCGGAAGAGGGCGGAGCCAGGCTCAGCCAAAGTCGGCACATTTTCCACATAGCCTGCATTGATAGAATCATTTTGTAGTTTTTATAGCTTTTTATCCTTTTTTTTTGGCTCCTTTTGCGGGGCTAAATTAGCCAAGAGTTGCATAAAGCACAGGCCAATGTTTCTCACTAAATTGCCAGCATTTGCATCATTTTAATGTTCATGTTTACATTGCCAAATAGAACGCATATAGGCCTACGTTATTTTTGTTCGTTAGGTGAAGGCTGCAAGCAGCGCTCAAATATTGTTGTTTCACATAACTCATTTTGGGCCCCTACTTCTTCCACAATTCTTCATCTACTCCCTTCAAAATATTCATATTAGCTTAGAACGGCGCACTTACATTCCATTTTCTTAAATATTCCACAAAGTTTAAGATATTCTACTTTTAAAATATATTTTTTTATAATGGGGGGGACAGCGGGGCCGTCCAGATCAACATACATTGATCTTCAAACATATCTTAACCGATTTCGACCTCATTTATACTCTTTTCAGGCTCAACAGTTTAATTTCATACCCGCCTCGTATATCTCCAGTTGGTCTCATAGGCCGTTTCTCAATTCCTAGCACGCGTACTACGGACTCGATGACTTGCAAGCACGTACTTGGCAAGTCCGTACTTCAAGCACAGACTTGCGACCACGCGAGTACGTACCTGCAATTGGAACAGCAGCGGACTCGATGACGTCACCACCTCTGCTCGTCCGTTAACTGTGCTACGGCCTCATTTAGGCATATACTACTGAACAATATAAACAAATGATATAAAACAAAATCCCAGCCTCTTTCATTTTCAAATAGTATGTAAATATTCTGAATGAATAAAAATTGAAAAGATATGCGTGTCCTGTCATGTGTATGAGCTATACACGCACGACTTTATATATATATATATTTATATATTATCTTATATTATTATTATTATTATTATTATATTATATATTATATAAATATATATATAAGTTAAGAGTAACTTAACCTACAGTTGTGCGTCTTCTCCATATTGTCCGCCATCGTACTGCTGCGAGTGCGAAATGCATCCTGGGATTTATAGGGGTTGCAAGCACACACGAGCCACCTCCGATGCATGCTCGGTGAAACGGCGAGCACGCATCAAGAACACTTCCGGGTTTTACGACAGTACTCGCTTGATGCGTGCTTCGAATTGGAACAGTGCTCGGGCAACGACTGATGACGTTTCACGAGTCCACGAGCACGCACAAGTACGCGAATTGAGAAACGGCCCCTGTTTCGTCAGGGCTGGAGACAACACAGGCAAGTTTTAACCTTCTTTCCGATTAGACTTGATGTGTGTTTTTTCATGAATGTGAATATAATACACGATAAATAAGTGGATAAGGTATGCATTTTCACTGACCCTAAACAGAATAAATAATGTTTGCCGTCGCCGTTAGCTTTAGCTTATCGCAAGCTAAGACGAGGCCTGCGGTGCTTGTCTCGGTATGTTCAAGCAGCAAACAGCGCAGTCGTGCGAGAACGGCACTGCAGTCCTTTCAGACCGGCAAGTTCAAATACTCGGTATTCTACTAGACATATCTCGTTATTGCAAGAATACAGTAGCATACACTTCTAGCTATGTGTAACTAACTGTTAAATTAAGGAAGCTGTAGGACGGTTTTCCACGCCGTACGATTACACTTTTTTTTCAATGGAGTCTGGTGGCTTATAAGCTCCAAGTCACCAGACTCCATTGGAAAAAAAAAAAAAAAAAAAGAAGATTTTACGGCGTGTACAGCTGCCTTAATTAAACGGTTAGTTTGTGGGTTCTATTGTGTGGTTGTTGTATTTCCGTGGATACTAATGAATACTAGCGTTTTCGCTGGGGCATGTTGTGCTTTTCAGCCGTTCAGCCAGGCGGGCGCGTGCATGCGGGCACACCATATATAGTATATGCTTCATTCAGTGATGCACTAAATTGTGTGATTAAATTTGTTTAGTCCTCTACCTACAGTAAGTTAATAAAAACGAATGAATTAAACTAAGAAATTGGACGAAATATATCAGATAAACTCACCATTGACGTTTTCCTGTTTGCTCTCTACTTTAGTACATGTTACTTTGATTTTGTAGTAATGTTTTTTATCCATCTTTGTGTTTAAGACAAATTACATAACAGCACACAGACAGACCGCAGCATTGAAGGGCCATCCTTTATTTCTCCGTGAGAGTCACGAGAAGCTGTTCAGGAATTGTCTAGTGAGTGGTCATTAGTAGCAACCGTCACTTGGATTATACTGTTACTAACAATATTGTAAAATAGACTGCTTGGATCATAATGTTTATTCTGTTATTGACTTTAACCTCTCTGCCCTTTATTTTCATCCAGTTTATCCATTCCAATGTTCTCCTTGCCCTCTTTATGTCAATGCATTAAGTGTCGTAAAAAGCTGTACTTCGTTGGCTATTACTTTATTTAGTCTGAAACTTACGAGATGGAAATGTTCTGTTTTTTAACATAAGTGTCTCAAGGTAAAATAAATGTAATATTTTTTATAGTTATTTGAGAGTAAGAGCTTATTCTGAGCCATAGGAATTTAAAGACAAACCTTTTGTTTCATTTATTAATCATACATTTGTCTTTGTCTGTCATCACAAGGATACTGACCCAGAAGAGGAGAAGACAAGGGGTCTCATAGTGGGGATACTTTCTGTGATGGAGGATCAAAGTTCCGCTCCTGCAAGACTTCAAAATGTAGCTGTGGTTTTAGAAGAACATATCGTCTTACAAGACCTCCCTGACCTGCCAACGGCCCTTGCGTTGCTCTTTGGGCCGATATACGCTCTGAACATCCAGTTTCCCAAGGAACTGTGATACACCTTTGAAATGTTTCATAAGATCTTTTTGGAGCTGGGGACAGATCTCTCTGCAAGAGTCAGATCCCTCAAAAACAAACTTCTTCTGTAACCCTGTGTCAGAACCTAATGTTGAGCTGCAAGTTCTGTTGAAAACAAACTTGTTGGGCCTGTTTTAAATTGTTAATGTTCATGCTGCCCTTTTGTATATTTACTTATTTTACTCAGTCCCCCAAATATCTCTTCTCTTCCTGTCTATAGGAATAATGCTGTATTATGCATTTTAATACAGCACGTGCTGATATTTCAATGTTTTAAGAAAGCAACTGTTTCACCTGATCGGGTGGGTGAGCTATTGGTCTTCTGTGCTTTTGCACTGCACTTGAGACATGCAAGACATGTTCAATAAAAAAAGATTTGAATTGAGATATTATAGCCCCTGTAATTTCTTTCATGCATGATGTATTATATATAGAGTTACTGCAAGTTGAAGTTGAGTTATGAGTATGGCTTTAAAGTTTTCATATTTCAAAGTTATTGCAAGTTTGAGAATTCAAAATGACTAAGGATTTAAAGTATTCATAACTTAAAATGTCAAGTTACCGCAAAGTAAACATAAGTCGAGATGACTTGGGTTTCAAAGTTTTCTTAATTTAGAATTGTGAGTTACCGCAACTTAGACTTAAGTCAGGATGATTAAGGATTTAAAGTAGTTTCAACTCAAAATTACGAGTTACTGCAACTTAGACTTAAGTCAAGATGACTAAGGTTTTACAGTTTTCTTAACTGAAGATTGTGAGTTACTGCAACTTCAGGTTGAGTTAATAGAACTTGAAATTCAAAGTATTACCAACTCAAAAGCAGAACTTAAAAAGTTAAGTTGTCATTCCCAACTTAAAATTCTATTGCAGTTTGTTGCCTTAAAATTGTTGATCAAAAGTTGTCCCAACTTTTGATTTTTTAGGGTGAGTCTCTCTTTCCACAGAGGCAGGTGGGCTTGGGTTCTGTTTAGGGTGGTTCCTTAAGGTTTTGGACCTTTTGATTGGTTCCATGTTTTGTTTTATGTTAACACTATTCAACATCCCCACAGCACACTTTCCACTGCCCATATACATAGGCTAGTCGAAAGAATTGTGTGTTTGGTCAGTAGTTCAGTTGGTTGGTCACATATGTTGGTTTGCTGTTCAGGTTTGTTTTTTTGCATTTTGTTTGGGTATTTCCAACATGGTAAAGATGGTTTGTTGTTCCCAGTATTTGTTTTGTCTGTCTGGGTAAGTTTCCTCCGTTCTGGCTCGGTCGGTCCTTGTGATTTTGGTACTGGTTTTCTGTCCAAACCATATAATCGCACATTTTCTAATCTTCCATACGCTACACTAATCCCTTTACAGATTTCATGATACTTTATTCTAATAAATAACTTTATCCCTTATCATGTGTGGATCCCGATCTTTGCTCTGACCCGAGCCTCGTCTTAATGCAGCCAAGGAGATGGAAGAGCGTTATGAATAATTATTAGATGATTGTGTTGTACAATGAAAGACAGTAAAGATTCAATATGAATGGCAAAATAAGGATGGGATTTTATTTGAACAATAAAATATGTGTTGGGCAAATTATAGAGAGGCTGAGATTATAGATTTCATATTCAAAAGGCGAAGGGGTGAAAAAATTTAAGAAATATATTTAAGAAATATAGGCCTACTCAAAGCCCAAATCATTGATATCATACCCTATCCAATAATAAAGAAATTTGAATTTGAATGGTAACAATTCCGTTAAATCCTCGTCCTCGTTTTGAACGTCTCACTCATGGCTGTTCAGTGTGTTCTTTCTGATTAGCTCTTAATTGAGAACACCTGTCACGCACCCCTTTATTAAGGGTGAACACAATGGGTTTGGTTTACTTTTCGCAGCGGCCTGTGTCAATCGAGGTTGAAAGTTTTCGATATGGATTGCAGATCAATATTGTCACTTTATACAAACTGAAAGTATGCGTTGTTGCGTGTTTGTTTTTGTGGGCATTTGACTGAAAAGCCCAGACAAATATTGCTACCAACATGGCACTTCGAAACAGACCACCGCAGTGAGTAAAAGTTATTTTCCTTTATTAAATGTTGATGTTTTTGGGCTGTCTCCTCGGACACAAGCCATCAGTATCCCTGCTCTTTGCACCTTGACATGCATGTCACCGCTGTTTGTTAACCTAGCTTTGCTGATTTGTATCTTGTGATGTGTGTGTGTTTTTCTTAACAGGTGTTAGATGACTGACAAGATCTATGGGGGGGCCCCCTTTGGGCCCCCCCATACCAACTTAGTCTTCAAAGGAATCTAGTGCCATGGGACTCCAGTGTCTTCAAAACATCCTCGGAATACATGTGTATGAATGGTCCACCGAAGGGTTGATCTGGAAGCCACCACGTTCCACGCAGTAATCTGCTGCGTGGGCCGTAGTGGCTTCCAGAGCCATCTTTCGGTCTTGGTCAGGATTTGTTACAGTTGCCCTTCAATGTAGCAGGCTACGGGTTTCTGAAGAAGCCTGCTTTACGTAGCATTGGAGTACAAATATTGTGCAAAATGCTCATGTAATTGCACTAGCACTAGTAACCTGTAGATTAGCTTAGTTTAACGTCATTCCGTGCTGTCTCTGTCAAATGTGTGGCTTACTTTAAGTCCACAAGGCCCTCTGGTAAACCACGTTGGAACACCCCTGGACAAGGTGATTAGTCACTGGGTGTGTGCTAAAGTTTTGTTCCATTTTTCACTAGTTGGTTAAGGTTTGGTAGAATTGTTTGGATGCTAGCGACGTGATGGCGTATGTACAAGAGCCTACCGTGGCCAGGCCACAGTTGTCACGGCCAGATGGCCTAGTGTGAGTGCAACCTTGATTGCATTTGTATACTGTTTACCATTGGATGTTTATGCAATTTGGCTTAATTCATCCGCAGTAAAGCTGCATTTGACTATTCCAGGGTCGTTTTGTACAGGCTTTCAATTGACCATGTTGACTAGTTTGTGGGAATTATTATTTATTTTTTTACCCTTGCTTACAATCCAACGGTTGTGACCACTTATGCAACTGGGCTGTGAACCTTGCAATTCTAGTTGCATATTTGTACAAGCAAGCTTGTCCATTTCTATCGCCATCACTAACACTAGCTTCAGCATTTCCTTGTAGGCCATTAGCTGACTTGTGTATTGGAGCGATGATTTGGGTATTTTAAGATGCTTGAAAACCTAAAATAAAGCAAAATGCGTGTCTGGTGTGCAAGAGCCAATTTGTTGGCTTGCAGTAGTCGAGGAGTTTCCGTAGGTCGTAAGCCATCTGGAGGTTGTGGCAATGGAGGCTTGTGGTAGATCTGCCATCGAAGAAAGGTTAATTCTTCTGAAGCATGATTAATAGTTTAGTAAATTTAATCTATTCATATAGAACTATAAAATCCAAGACTGCAGCCAGTAACTTGGATCGCAATATGTGGAAAGTATTAGTCTTCATTTGTAACAACAGAATAATTAACATGACTAACTGGGTTTCTTCCATTTTCTAACTAGGGGGACTTGACTGGTGAGTCTACTGGATTAATCAGTAGCGGTACTTTGCCCAACAGATTTGATGGCATGACTACAGGGTGACAAAGACAATTATTCCCTGCCTATCAAAAGAGACTTCTAAAACATATCTGCTAGAACAGTTCCTATACTTTTTCTATAATTTGGTCATGCTGCAAATTTACTTTTTGTAGTTGCTCCATATTTAGTTCTTTGACAGCCTCACCTGCTAGAAAAGTCTATTCAAATCAGCTAAATATAATGAAATAGATTAATAGCCATGAAATGTTGTCACTCATACTAATGGCAAATACCCTCTTTCATTTGGTTCAACACTGATGTCTC
Organism: Gadus macrocephalus; assembly: GCF_031168955.1. Classification (NCBI taxonomy): domain Eukaryota; kingdom Metazoa; phylum Chordata; class Actinopteri; order Gadiformes; family Gadidae; genus Gadus; species Gadus macrocephalus. Next base: position 11,943,443 of record NC_082401.1, on the reverse strand, counting down.
TAGGCTTGAGGGAGAGCTCACAAGTAAATTACACTAATGTCCGGGAGCAATTGGGAATACACTTTTATTTAGTCTACTTGACCAGGGACATCTTTGAACTATAGGTCACCTAACCCAAACTTTTCACTCTTGTTAGGTTGTCCTTTTCTCTTGTTTTAACCCGAAAGGGCTGAAATATCAACATTTCAGGTATTCTGTTTGGATAATGTGCAAAACTTGTGGCTTCACTAATAAAAAAAATTAACAAATGTATTTTTCTTAATGTGGTTAAACTATTTAAAGATTTGTATGCAAAATATTTCTGCTCAATTTGTGGTCAATGAAACTCTGACATTTTTTAATTTGATAAAACACAACTATGGGTTAAAGGTATTTGCTTTGGGCATCTTTTGATATTTTTAGAATCTAGCTCCATTGCCGTTAGAAATGGTGTCTCCCAGTACTGCAAAGTGCTTCCACAAGTATAAAAAAGAATGGGCAGAAAAGGAACTGCCAACTAAATCTATTTAACATGGGTAGAAAGTTTCCATGGAAGCTCTTGGCTGCTGGTTCCCAACACAGCTCCACTGTTAGCACTGGCGGTTTTAGGCACGGGCGAACCAGGCAGCCGCCCGGGGCGGCATATTTGTGGGGGGTGCCAAATCACATGGGGGGGGGGGGGGGGGGTACAAAAAACGAGCAGTACAAAAAAAAAAACGCGCTGCGTAGCGGTTATCAATGAAGTACGACATAACTGGCCGCAGGCGCACACCTGCTCGTTGAGAAGGTGCCGTGCACAGACGGAATGAAACCCCCACTGAAGTTCGTAGGTTCATGATACACCCCCCCCCCCCGCTTGTAGGAAGTCTTGCCCGGGGCGTAACTGGACGTAGAACCGCCACTGACTGTTAGCCTGTGACCTTGCGTTTAACTTTTTTTGACTTTTGGTGACTTTCACAAAAGAGAAATGAACTGGTTAATACAATAAACAAGACATTTCATGGTACCATTTTGAACTGTTTGTGGATATTGCATTAAATCCATATGCTTGACACTTTTCAATAATGCATATCAACGAAACAATGGAATGAAATAAATAGTTCAAGCAATTTGTGGGACTTTATTACTCATTTTGGGGGTTATTTCAGTCTCTCCAACCTGCAGGTCGTGCGAAGAATCATGTGAATGTGAATATTCTATAAATGTCTTGATATCATCTTTCGTCTCAACACTTCTGCTGCAGCCGCTGTTGAAGCGTATGAGTCCTTTGAGACCCCCTTTGATAAAAGGTGTTCTCAAATGTTGACCCTCAGTCACCTATTGCATCACTTCCTTTAGGGCTTCGGCCTCCTAATTGATCATTATAGTATAATTGAATGCCCTCTTTCATATATATGATACCTCCACCACTGGGACGTGGCAACAATTCTCCAAATCCATATGGGGGGATGCTTGTGGACAGTAGGGGTGTATACTCGACATAAATAGGAAGCAAACTCATCTCACAAATGAGTAATGACATCTCACAAATATTTATTTAATAAATTGTTTCAATTTATAATAATCCAAAATCCGTTGGATTTTTGTCGAGGGAATCCAGGGCGACGCTCACTTCCGGGTTGGCCAACATACGTCATCCCTCCACCACTCTACTGTAAAAAAAAGCACGTTGAGCACACAGTTGTGTGACTCATTTATTTAGCAAGAGAGAAACAGGAAATCAAAACGTGCTGAAGGTAAACAAATCCCGCATGGGCTCTGACGTCATGAGACGCTCGTAATCCTGGGGGACAGCGATCCCTGAACCACCAAGACAGTAAACGACATGCCTAACACAATTGAAAGAACAACACATAACAAAATACTGTAGGTGAATTATGTTACACTCACTACAACCCATTAAATACGGTATGATTTCTAGATGTCATGGCAACGTCCGCTCGCGACACTGGACTTGCGATCGAGGCATCGACGCGGACGTTCATTCACATAGCCAAAAACAAGAGAATAGATGGCTAGATAAAATAAACATCAAGACATACAATTCTAAAAAGAACCGATGAAGCAGCTACCCTTTTTTCCTTCCCGGTTTGCCTACAGAGCAGCACACCTGCATTTAATATAGGCCTATCCGTGTATTGTCACAATTTCTCAGTATCAAAGGTGAAAGTAGAAACGGGTGGCCAAAAGCTGTCATATTGTTAGTTATCACAGACAATTTTAAGTAGAAACGGGTGGCCAAAAGCTGTCATTTGTTAGTTATCACAGACAATTTTCAACAATGAATGATCTGTACGGAGCTCCATAAGGGACATTAGGGAGAACGCTCCCAGACAGAACCTTAGTTTGGAAGTCATGCTTAGTGACACGACAAATAGCCTACTTCCAATTGAAATACAAAATTTAGAAAATAGGCCTACGTGTCCCTGATCACGTTTCAATAGATTAAATAACGTGACAGTGTCACGTATTTTCGTGAGACCATACCCGTACTTCCATGAGTATACTTAAAGGAAGTATACTATCCGCACTATCTACTACGTTATTTTTTCAGATGTGAGTGCTGTTCCAAATCGAGTACTCCGTGGTGCACTAACCGGAAATTACGATCACGACTGCCGCCGTGGCTACTCCCCCACAATGAACATCCCGCTTTGAACGGTGAACTCTTTACGCCTAGCAGCTATAAAAACTATAAAAACTACAAAATGACTCTATTAATGCAGGCTACGTGGAAAATGCGCCGACTTTGGCTCAGCCTGGCTCCGCCTCTTCCGCTACGTAGCTAAGATGGCTGCCGTTGAGTACGGGGAGTGTCCTTCGATCCACACTTCAGGATTAGCCCGTTTTGAGTACGGCATCCGGGTCCTTGAAGTATACTTCTTTTCGCCGGATCTTACTCAAATTTTGGCTAGTAAGTACGGACAGTACGGGTATTGGAACACGGCACAGGTTCGAGCGTGTGCATGGGTTGAATTGCGTGTGTCTCACGCCAAATGCATGAGACATGAGAGCCCTGTACTTACGTGACACAAACCAGCACCGCAAACGTTCTCTCCCGCTTGAGATGACGTCTTTCTTTATAGGTTCATGGGTCTGATTCGCCGATTTCCCATGCTGATATCCCCGAAGATTCTCGGGCATCTTCGACAATTTGGCTATAGATTGTCTCATTACACGCTAAATAATATAATTATAGCCTAATTATATATATAGCCTATACATATATATAGGCAATATATATAATTAGGCAATATATATATATATATTAGAGCTGTCAAGCGATTAAAATATTTAATCGTGATTAATCGCATTAATGTCATAGTGAACTCACGATTAATCGCGATTAATCGCTAATTCTTTTTCTATGCTAAATATCCCTTGATTTTTTTGTCCCATAATTCTTCTCATTTTAATTCTCTTATCAACATGGTGAAGTGCATCGGCTTGTCTTGTGCAAATGATTTTTTATTGATAACAACATTGGCATATACTGATCAAAACAGGACGATACAAAAAAAGAGCCTATAGTGCAATTAAACGACTGCTTTGAACAAGTGTCATTTGAACATAGCAGTCAGGCTACTGCTTCTTTGTTTTGAGCCAAAGAAAAAATAAAATAAAAATTGCGTTAATCGCGCGATAATTTTTTTAACGCCGTTAAAATTGGTTTGCGTTAACGCCGTTAATAACGCGTTTAACTGACAGCTCTAATATATATACATTAGAGCTGTCAGTTAAACGCGTCATTAACGGCGTTAACTTTTTTTTTTTTTCTTTGGCTCAAAACAAAGAAGCAATAGCCTGACTGCTATGTTCAAATGACATTTGTTCAAAGCAGTCGTTTAATTGCACTATAGGCTCTTTTTTTGTATCGTCCTGTTTTGATCAGTATATGCCAATGTTGTTATCAATAAAAAATCATTTGCACAAGGCAAGCCGATGCACTTCACCATGTTGATAAGAGAATTAAAATGAGAAGAATTATGGGACAAAGAAATCAAGGGATATTTAGCATAGAAAAATAATTTGCGATTAATCGCGATTAATCGTGAGTTAACTATGACATTAATGCGATTAATCACGATTAAATATTTTAATCGCTTGACAGCTCTAATATACATATAGCATTTGTGGTTTTGGCATAAACATAACTAGGGTGCACTGTACTATCTGCGCACACCCTTTCTGAAGCCTCTCTCGCTCTCTCTCTCTCTGTCCCTCCCTCTCTCTCTTTCTCTCTCTCTCGTACCGTTTTTTGGAGCACGTTAATTGTCTTAGAACACTCCCATTCAGAATGCATTGGTTTACATTTCGTTCTGTGTAACACGCAAAAAGTCTGACTATCGTGCTCTGGAACACGCTTCAATAGATTAACGTTCGTGCGCAGGAGCACGCAATCGCGTGATACCGGGTTGTAAGTTTCCATGGCTTTCCGAGCCAAACTGACGTGACGAGTCAATGGATTGTAAACATACGCCGGGATAAATATGTCATCACCACTCACTCTAAGGTCTGTAGCAGACACTTTAGTTCTGACAAGATGATTGAGCCAACTACTCTTCAGGGTCGAAGGAGACTTACAAAAGGTGCCGTAGCGACCCTTTTTGAGTGGAACCAGTATACAGTTGAAACCCCCAGGCGCGGCGTGTGGGAGAGAGTGGATCGGTTTGTCGAAACTGCCCCTCCGGAAGATGAAGTTGATATCCTTTTCAATGATCAAGACTACTGCTCTGTCCCTGAACCGGCTGCCATGGATATGTCCGCATCCGCTGCTGAAAGCCTCTCAAATGAAGTACAGGAGCTGAGAAAGGAGCTACAGGAGTTACGTCTCCAGCGAGAGTTTGGACTGCAACGGTTTGCTAGCTCCGACGCAGACATCCGAACGTACACAAGGGAAGTCACTACATTTTTTTGTTATTAGCCTAGTCCCTACGTGACGGGGATATGTGTCAGGCAGGGACATTGTTGGTTAGAAAATAGCTTTACGTTACAGATTAATTTAGGCTTATAGTACTGTACCAAATTATTTCTTAATAGGTCTATCTATGTGAATGATAAATAGCACACAAGTAGTGGCATGTGGAGAGATGGTGTAATTGGAGTTGGGGATGTCCATGTATCATCAGAATTTATGTATATGAATGTGACCGCACCAGAAATAAACAACATTTATAATACAGATTTGTGTAAAGGCTTACAGAGACGTGTTTCCAGTTCAAGTCTACAAAAGTTTATTTTTAAATAGTTGAAAAAAGTCATGTTATTATTCTATGAGATAAAAATAGAAGCACTGAAGCGACAGCGCCAGAATGTGACCGTCTCCAACTCCACCAATGCTGGTCCTAGAATAAAAATACTATTAGGCCTAATAAACAATTGTAAAAATGTTTGAATTGAGCAGTTAACACCCTACTTATCTGCATGCAAGTACACGGCAAACCTCCAAACCGCGCCTCCCAAAGATACGGCCCGGACAGGAACACTGCTCTAAAAAGAAAGAGCACAGAGACCACATTAGGGCATTGGATATCCCGACACATCAGGTCGTCTTACAGGGAGTTGGGGCAGTTATTGAACTGCACCCAAAGAGGAAACTAAACAAACCTATCTGTCAGCTGAGTGCCAGGGATTAGTTACGACGCCATCCGGTAGAGCAACCGTTGCGTATATATATATATATATTGTGGCATCCCGCCCCGTAAACCTCGGCCCGGACCAGCCCGAGGGTTGGTCCTGGATGGCCGTTACCACTGTCACCCACCAGCCGGCGACGGAGAGCACCGACCGAACCCCAATCAGCTTGATTGGGGGACACCTGGCCGAAAGCCGAGGAGCCACTATAAGAGGACTGACATTTGGGCAGACCAGAGACGGGAGCGAGGAAGGAGGAAGCGCTCGTGTCCGCGAGAGGCTAGAGGCCCACGGTGGCCCTAGAGACCCTAGAGACTGCGTTTACTTTGTTGGATTTAAGTTGTCTGCAATAAATGCCTTTAATGGCTTAACCCACACTGCCAAGGGTGATTTATACCTGGAACCCGGCTCATTCGAGGAGCAGGTTGCCACAATATATACACACGATAAAATCTTAATCTTAGTAGTTACTGTTGACATTATTTTGGCAACAATGTATACTTTTGATGCACACTTTTAATTGAAATTTTTTATGTGATGTCTTTTGTGAATAGATTTGCCGGCTACAACCACCTGATGGCTTTTTGGTCTTTGATTGAGCCTTGTCTCTACAAGATGGTCCGTGTCTCCAGAGCCAAATCAGCTGAAGTGGTCGCACCTGCACGTGCATCAACAGTACTTTATAAGTAGTTACAGATGTAATTATACGTGATGCCATTGCATTTGTATTTGTTGTTTGAGCTATACTTTTTTCTTTTCCTCTCAGAGACAGCTGCTCCAGCCCATAGATTAACTCTTTATTTTTTCATCACTGGTGATGAATCACAAAGCTTGATCTAAGAGAAAAAGGTATATCATTAGAAATATAACCTCAGCATCTTGGGTGTAAAAAACAACTTGATTATTATGAAGGTAAGTACTTCAACTGTGCTAGGAAAAGCCTACCATCCTGAATGCTAACTGTTATATTCTCTCCCTCTTAAAATAAAGATGTGTTTTTTTTAAAGCGGACTCCAAGAATCACACAATTATTCCAATGTACCTGTACATCTGCTGTGCAAACGACAATAAATATCTTGAATATTGAAAAGTTGTAGCCTTGTACTCATTACCTTGACTAAATTAAATTGTGTGTGAAAAACAGGGAGACATGAAAAACATTCTTGTTGGTGGCCCTTGAGGACTACACTTAGCTACGGCTTAACCAAACAAACACCACTGAACAGGGATGAACACAGCTTCCTGCCTGGACTCAAACTGTGGTGCCTCGCGCTTCCTCATCGACCTGTAGCACAAGGCTCTCACGCTGACCTGCACTTGTCTTTATTGGACACTGAATGAAATAACACATACAAATTCATTAAGCTTCAATTGTACTGGGTTACTCGCATCATCACATCTATAACATGTTACTACATGGAAAGAAACGTTAGGTAGCTACGTAATGTTACTTTGATAGACGCAAAACCGTGGCTATAAATTAAACTATTATTACTCAACACAACAGGCAAACATCGAGGCTGATATAAAACACGGGTTAAGCAATCTTGTTGGAATTTGCTGTTTCTGCATCGTAATACACGTTAGAATTTGACAGTTAAATGACAGATTTTGACAGTAGCTAGCGCCTGTTAGACGTAGTTTTCTTACGTTCGTAGCTGTGAATGTAGGTTGTAGCATGCAGCCTAAACCCCTTCTCCAATTTGCTGGTTGGAGTTAGGGAATTGGAAATATGATTGTTATATACCGGGCGTTTGTGTGTTGGGACCTCGTTTAAATGACTAGAGGCTAGGTGCTTCCCACATATCTGGTGTAGCCTACTTTTGGTAGAAGCGATTTCATCAAACGATATCACAAACGATATCATATGAAAGCTGAGAATCCGAGGAGTCCGACGGAAGCCGTATCATTCTGCGAGTTTATCTCGATAGGAATACCGTCAACAACCCAACTGGTTCCTGGTTACTATGAGCGATGAGGTCGTAAAGGAGAACCGCCCACCTACAGTCAGGGAGGAGTCACTGCAGAGGAGGGGTCAGGGAGGAGTCACTGCAAAGGAGGAGTCAGGGAGGAGTCACTGCAAAGGAGGAGTCAGGGAGGAGTCACTGCAAAGGAGGAGTCAGGGAGTAGTCACTGCAGAGGAGGAGTCAGGGAGGAGTCACTGCAAAGGAGGAGTCAGGGAGGAGTCACTGCAGAGGAGAAGTCAGGGAGGAGTCACTGCAAAGGAGGAGTCAGGGAGGAGTCGACACCAGGGAGGAGTCAGGGAGGAGTCACTGCAAAGGAGGAGTCAGGGAGGAGTCCCTGCAATGGAGGAGTCAGGGAGGAGTCACCACCAGGGAGGAGTCACCACCAGGGAGGAGTCTGGGAGGAGTCACCCCCAGGGAGGGGTCACCACCAGGGAGGAGTCACAGTTGGACCTGCTGGTGCAGTCCCTGGCCTCTAGAGGGAGTCTGGATCCAGGAGAGGCTCTGGTGTCATTGCTTCGCTTTTTCATTAATTTTGCGGTGGTCATTAATAGTAATGAATGCCCTGTGAGTTGGTTTAGGTGAAATAAATGCTCTGGTGCTCCTGTTTCACGCCGTTCTAGTATGATGGAGGAGGTGGGTGGGGAGGAACGAGAGAGAGAGAAGGGGAGAGAGGGAGAGAGGGAGAGAGAGAGAGAGAGAGAGAGAGAGGGAGAGGGATAGGGGGAGAGAGAGAGAGAGAGAGAGAGAGAGAGAGAGAGAGAGAGAGAGAGAGAGAGAGAGAGAGAGAGAGAGAGAGAGAGAGAGGGAGAGGGGGAGAGGGAGAGGGGGGGGAGAGAGAGAGAGAGAGAGAGAGAGAGAGAGAGAGAGAGAGAGAGGAGAGAGAGAGAGAGAGAGAGAGAGAGAGAGATAGAGAGAGGGGGAGAGAGGGAGAGAGAGGGAGAGGGAGAGAGAGAGAGAGAGAGAGAGAGAGAGAGAGAGAGAGAGAGAGAGAGAGAGAGAGAAAGAGAGAGAGAGAGAGAGAGAGAGAGAGAGAGAGAGGGGGAGAGAGAGACACAGAGAGATCTCTTGGCCAAGAAAGGAGGGTTGAGGAAAAGGTGGTTGGGTTGGGCATCCATTCATCGTGACCCCGGCCCGGGCACTCCCACGACTCCCACCGTGCCCCGTGAATGAATGAATGAATGAATGTCCAATCCACCATTTCTTCCTCAACTATTCTTACTTGGCCAAGAGATGCAACATTGATTTGTTATCGCCACAAATGGCACAGGCACACAGTTCCCCAATGTAAGCTCCTTGCTGTTACCTCCTACCTGCCGAGATGGGTTCTGTGTCACCTGGCCGCAGAATCAATACTGTCTTCCTGTGGACCTTCGCAAGCCAGGCCATGAATACTCATTTCTTTAATAGATTGCTACACCTTCCCTTTCTTAATAGATTACCACACCCTTATTCATAGATTATTACACCGCCCCTTTATCAATAGATTACTACACCTTTATTTATAGATTACTACACCTTTGTTAATAGATTACTACACCTTTATTAATAGATTACTACACCTTTATTAATAGATTACTACACCTTTGTTAATAGATTACTACACCTTTATTAATAGATTACTACACCTTTATTAATAGATTACTACACCTTTATTAATAGATTACTACACCTTTGTTAATAGATTACTACACGTTTGTTAATAGATTACTACACCTTTGTTAATAGATTACTACATCTTTAATAATAGATTACTACACCTTTGTTAATAGATTACTACACCTTTATTAATAGATTACTACACCTTTGTTAATAGATTACTACACCTTGGTTAATAGATTACTTCACCTTTGTTAATAGATTACTACATCTTTGTTAATAGATTACTACATCTTTAATTATAGATTACTACACCTTTGTTAATAGATTACTACACCTTTATTAATAGATTACTACACCTTTATTAATAGATTACTCGAGGCTCGAGGCTCTGCGCGTGTTGGCGCTCAGAGCGCAGAGCGCAGAGCCAGAGCGCAGATCGCCTGTGCTGAGCCTCACGCGCGCCGGTAATGCGCTCAGACATCAGCTCGAGCTCATCCCGACGGACCGTTAGCTTTTGATCTCGCGCGGCTCGGGACCGGACAGTTGCACGCGCTTCGAGAGACTTCGACCTCGTGGAGATGATGGACCCCCAGGAGCCGCCGCGGGAGCCGCCCCTACCCACGGTACTGTTCTTTACTGCAGCTCAGAGCCTACCCACGGTACTGTTCTTTACTGCAGCTCAGAGCCTACCCACGGTACTGTTCTTTACTCCAGCTCAGAGCCTACCCACGGTACTGTTCTTTACTGCAGCTCAGAGCCTACCCACGGTACTGTTCTTTACTGCAGCTCAGAGCCTACCCACGGTACTGTTCTTTACTGCAGCTCAGAGCCTACCCACGGTACTGTTCTTTACTCCAGCTCAGAGCCTACCCACGGTACTGTTCTTTACTGCAGCTCAGAGCCTACCCACGGTACTGTTCTTTACTGCAGCTCAGAGCCTACCCACGGTACTGTTCTTTACTCCAGCTCAGAGCCTACCCACGGTACTGTTCTTTACTGCAGCTCAGAGCCTACCCACGGTACTGTTCTTTACTGCAGCTCAGAGCCGCCCCTACCCACGGTACTGTTCTTTACTGCAGCTCAGAGCCGTTCCAGGGTCTCCTGTTCTTCGCTCAGAGTTCATTAATGAACCGCCGGTTCTTACTCAGAGACCTTCTGAGTTAATTCACCTTGGCTTGTATTTGGTTAAATGTTCTGACCGTAATGTTTTGCTTCTTAAGTCCTGTTTACACGTGTGTTTGTTTACAGATGTATGTTAACACGTGTACGTTTAAAGGTGTGTGTGTGTCTACATGTATGTTTACACGTGTGTGTTTACAAGTGTACATTTTTACACGTGTATGCTTACCTGTGTATGTTTACATGTGTATCTTTCAGGTGCCTGTTTACATGTATGTGTTTATTGATGTGTTTCTGCTGGTGTTCTTAATGTTATGTAATAACGCAAAGCTTTTAACAGATGCCTCATAATCTACCAAATTTAATCAGGTGACCTTTGTCCGCATTATATTTAAAATGAGACGCAGATTATGGTGACACACAAGTGCGCACCCACACACACACACACACACACACACACACACACACACACACACACACACACACACACACACACACACACACACACACACACACACACCAATGAACTCCATTTAATCAAATGTCAAATATCAGTTATTAAACCTTCCCTTGTTTGGTCATGTGTTTTCAAATCTACTAATTATTCTTATGAATGAAAGTGAACTGAGTCACATGACCCCGTATGATCCACTGCCACGCCCACCAGTTCTCCTTCGACCAAACTAAAGAATGGTGGCCCCTCCCAGCCCAAGGGCGTGGGTTTGAATCCTTGTTTTCCCGTCCTAATGGTGATCATCCTCCATCTGACTATGACACTTCAAATACTTCTGACTGAATTAATTACTCTTTAGGGGTACAAATAATTGATTGAGAATACATCATTATTATTAGTATTAGTTTCCATATCATTTATGTATATATATTCCATCTTCATTTTTAACGGGGAATCTCATTGGACATGGGCTGGGGGCTTCTGGAGGTGGACTGACGCAGAGCTTGAAGCAACAGTGATGCAGAGCTTAAAGGAGATCTTAAAGCAGCAGAGATGCAGAGCTTAAAGGAGATCATAAAGCAGCAGTGATGTAGAGCTTAAAGCAGCAGAGATGCAGAGCTTAAAGCAGCAGTGATGTAGAGCTTAAAGCAGCAGTGATGCAGAGCTTAAAGGAGATCTTAAAGCGGCAGTGATGCAGAGCTTAAAGGAAATCTTAAAGCAGCAGTGATGCAGAGCCTAAAGCAGAGCGTAAAGTAGCAGTGAGGCAGAGCTTAAAGCAACAGTGATGCAGAGCTTAAAGCAACAGAGATGCAGAGCTTAAAGGGGTAGTTCGGAATTTTGGACATAGGGCCTGATTCCCAAGTGAGCTTTGGTATTCTTTATCACTGGAGACAGTTTTCAACCCATTTCATTCAGTCTTTCTAGTTGCAGAGTTCGCTGGTGCTAGGCTAGCGCACGTCAACGGGCAATGCTAGCCTGCTATTAAAAACAGTGTTACCCACTCCACAGTACAAACCGAGGTAAATCAATTATAACGCCAGACTATAGATTTAAATGTCTGTGTTGATAGAATAATGTTAGAAATAAAACTAACCTTGCATCGCATGAATCATCGAGGGACTACTTTCTCAGCAGAAGCGGAATTTTACTATGCGCCGGTTAGTTTTGTAACCGAATCACGACAGAAGAACGTAAACAGAGAAGCGTGGGACAGAACGACAAGGCAACATGGTGGTTCAGTGTGCTTTTAGAAATTGTAGAAATATACGCAACAGATGGGCACCACAAAGTTTCCACCAATTTCCAGTGCGAGATCCAGAAAGGACTCAACTGTGGCTTGTTGCTGCTGGCTTGGACATCAAAACATCGGCTCGTACATGTACGGTTGGTTGGATACAACAAATTCCTCATAATCGTCTTCAAAAGCAAATGCATCGCTAAGTCCTCCAAACGTGGCCATATCTTGTTAATTGAATACGCTAATAGAATTCCTTCGTTCACTGTACTCTGCGTTTGTTGCAATGACAGCGGCAGGTAAACAAACTAGAGCCGGTAACCTAGGTATCAGTCCGCCGCTGCCGTAGCCTACTACCAGGAATATAACACTGCTGCTGTGACCCAGTAATTCCCTCAAAATGCAATGCAATGCAAGGTTGGTTTTATTTCTAACATTCTATAAACAGACATTTAAATTTATAGTCTGTCGTTATAATTGATTTACCTCGGGTGTACTGTGGAGTGGGTAACACTGTTTTTAATAGCAGGCTAGCATTGCCCGTTGACTTGCGCTAGCCTAGCACGAGTGAACTCTGCAACTAGAAAGACTGAATGAAATGGGTTGAAAACTGTCTCCAGTGATAAAGAATACCAAAGCTCACTTGGGAATCAGGCCCTATGTCCAAAATTCCGAACTACCCCTTTAAAAGCAGCAGTGATGCAGAGCTTAAAGCGGCAGTGATGCAGATCTTAAAGCAACGGAGATGAGGTATGATAAAGTCTGAACCCGTTAGTTTGCTTATCTCATACATCTTGTAGCATCCCATCCAGCGGCCTCATCCTCTCATTCACTTATCTAATGGTGTGATTGTGTGAAGGTGGGAAGTAAGCAACAGCCAACAAAACGTTAATACCTAGGGTTCTGTGGAGATCGGAGAACTGAAGGAAGGGACAACAGAACAGCCACGCCCAGCGAGATGCAAGATTTGCCGATTCTTTTGCCTGACTCCAAACGGAATCATTCAGAGTTATGAGTTAGTTTCAGAGTGATGTTTAAGACTGTCTTTGATCAGATTCATTCAGAGTTATGAGTTAGTTTCAGAGTTATGTTTAAGACTGTCTTTGATCAGATTCATTCAGAGTTATGTGTTAGTTTCAGAGTTATGTTTAAGACTGTCTTTGATCAGATTAATTCAGAGTTATGAGTTAGTTTCAGAGTGATGTTTAAGACTGTCTTTGATCAGATTCATTCAGAGTTATGAGTTAGTTTCAGAGTTATGTTTAAGACTGTCTTTGATCAGATTCATTCAGAGTTATGTGTTAGTTTCAGAGTTATGTTTAAGACTGTCTTTGATCAGATTAATTCAGAGTTATGAGTTAGTTTCAGAGTGATGTTTAAGACTGTCTTTGATCAGATTCATTCAGAGTTATGAGTTAGTTTCAGAGTGATGTTTAAGACTGTCTTTGATCAGATTCATTCAGAGTTATGAGTTAGTTT
>NC_082401.1:11829358-11929878 GCF_031168955.1 Gadus macrocephalus | reverse complement strand
AAATCTATTTTATACATTTTGGCTGAGCTCAGAGGAGGATGGATGATCAAACGACATATGGAGAGGAGGTTTGTCCCTGGACATTTGAAGAGCTCCTGTCCCTCGGTCTGTGTTCCAGGTCAGCTCGCGTCCTCCAGAACCAGCTGGCAGCTCCAGATGGGAGGGGAGACGACAGTATGGTGGACTTTAGCAAGGTACCGTCCTCCCTCAGACACATGGACCACTGGGCTGAGTTGAGGAAGGTAGCATGGACCAGTAGGCTGGGTTGAGGAAGGTAGCATGGACCAGTAGGCTGGGTTTAGTAAGGTAGCATGGACTAGTAGGCTGGGTTTAGTAAAGTATCATGGACCAGTAGGCTGGGTTTAGTAAAGTATCATGGACCAGTAGGCTGGGTTTAGTAAAGTATCATGGACCAGTAGGCTGGGTTTAGTAAAGTATCATGGACCAGTAGGCTGGGTTTAGTAAAGTATCATGGACCAGTAGGCTGGGTTTAGTAAAGTATCATGGACCAGTAGGCTGGGTTGAGTAAGGTATTGCAGACACATGGGCCAGTAGGTTGGGTTTAGTAAGGTATCATGGACCAGTAGGCTGGGTTGAGTAAGGTATCATGGACCAGTAGGCTTGGTTTAGTAAAGGATCATGGAGATCACGGCAGTATGCAGTGGATCACAGATGAGGAAGGTATTTTAAATATAAAATGGAGTCTCCTTATTGAGGTTGTAATAAAAGATCCTGTTGAAGTTCTCCTGCTAAGGTTCGCTCTCCCTTTAACATCTTCCATTCTCCTTCATGTGTTCATTGTCTTGCTCAAGTGGGTCAGAATACAACACACCGTCCTATATTAATGTGTGTACTGTTGGTATCAATCAATCCAACCTGATTCTTTGGAAATCCCTCTATTAGATTAGGATTAGAGCCATGCTATATGATGGTGGTATATGATAAAGCCACCACAATAACCATTATCATTTCATAAGATTATGGGGACCATGTGAAACCTAAGAGGTGAAGCTCATCAGCTCTCACTGCCACTGAACAGCATCATGACCATCCTTCAGCCTTCATCATGTTAAGATCCAGGCTAAACACTAGGATGTAGAACATTGGTTCTCAACCTTTTTTGAGCAAACGCCTGTGACACACTGATCTGCATAGTAATACATGGTTATTAGTATACATGTGCAAAGCAGAAAGGGTATGTAATGAAATGCTATCTGACTGGTCCTGAGCCTCTCAGACCTTCTTTGAACAACCGATGGCGCATTATTCCGAGACAGAGCATCTAAACTGATAAAACAACATGTGATCTGAAGACTCTCCTACTGAACCCTGCGCTAACTACTGCAGTCCGACAAACTCACAGAGGACCTCCGTTGTACCTCAATCCTCTATCTACCTTGATGATGTTCAATTGTTTTAGGCCAGAGTTTGTCTTTAAACACAAGATTAAAGCAAAATCCTGTATGTAATAAACTCAATTAGGAAGAAAATGTGTCTAAATGTGAAGATATGTCAGTGATGCTTGTATAGGATTCTGTCACTACTTTCATACAGATTAGTCACGCTGGATGATTGCATTGTTGAAATGTGTGCAAACGTCTGCTCTGATCCTTATGCTGCCCTGCTGCTTTGAGAACACAAACACGAGGAGGTGTCTGACGGCTGCTGTAGACGGCTGCACTGGGCCTGCAGTGTGCCAGTGAGCCAAGGGACATGAGCCAAACTCAGAAACATCTCGTAGAGACGCTCCTCACAAACCAGCGAAACTCCATGCTGCATAACAATGGACCTGCACAGCTGCCATGCTAATACTATTAATACTACTGAGTGCAATGACTGCTTACATTCAGCACAGAGCCAAAGAATAGCTCCATCCTGTTTATATAAACTAGGTGAAATCCATAATGCTAAGGATATTAATAGAAGCGGAACATTCATACATTCATCCTATAGGGAGCTATTGCATCGTTAAGCTACAAGGGGACAGCTAATCTCTTAGTATCTACATTTACATTTAGGGCATTTAGCAGAAGCTTTTATCCAAAGCGAATTACAATAAGTACATTTGTCATAAGAAGTGAAACAATATATTGCTGTCAGTACAGTAAAGATGTTCATAGAACCAAGTGCAAGTACTAACAATCGCTAGGCTAACCCATTCATGGGTAGCTATGCAGAGTCGAGGTGAACTCTGAAACAGGTGGGGTTTGAGTCTTTTGTGGAAGCTGGTGAGCGACTCTGCGATCCGGACATCGGCAGGGAGCTCGTTCCACCACTGAGGTCCCAAAACAGAGGGATCGACTCGGTGTGTGTGGCTTTACCAACGCTTGGAGGTAGGGAGGGGCAGTTCCATCGACTGCCTTGTAGGTCAGTACCATCATCTTGAATCTGATGCGAGCTACTACAGGGAGCCAGTGGAGGTCCCGGAAGAGGGGGGTCACATGCGAGAACTTCGGTAGGTTGAACATGAGGCGCGCTGCCGCATTCTGGATGTGCTTCAAAGGTTTAAACACAGAGGCAGGGAGTCCAGCTAGGAGCGAGTTGCAGTAGTCGTGGCGGGAGGTGACCATGATTGGACTAGAAGCTGAGCTGACCAGTGATTGGACTAGAAGCTGAGCTGACCAGTGATTGGACTAGAAGCTGATATGCCTCCTTGTGAGGAAGGGCCGGATCCTGCGGATGTTGTAAAGTGCAAATCTGTAGGATCGGCCCACCGCAGTGATGTTTGCGGTGTCCCCTCTACATGATGACTGGGATGCATTAATATTCTATATGATGTATATCTATATCTACCTCCAGGTGGATCTCCACTTCATGAAGAAGATCCCGGCGGGGGCCGAGGCCTGCAACGTGCTGTGGGGGAGGTGGAGTTCCTGACCCGGCCAGTGGTGGCGTTCGTCCGCCTGTCCCCCGCCGTGCTGCTCCACGGCCTGACGGAGGTCCCCATCATGACCAGGTACTGACCCCACCCAGAACCCCTCCCCCACCTGACGGAGGTCCCCATGACGACCAGGTACTGACCCCACCCAGAACCCCTCCCCCACCTGACGGAGGTCCCCATCATGACCAGGTACTGACCCCCCCCCAGAACCCCTCCCCCACCTGACGGAGGTCCCCATGACGACCAGGTAACGACACCAATCAGACCACACCTGGCAGAACATCTGGCAGCACGCGACCTGTCAGGCAGCTCCAGATAGATTTTGCTCCACCATGTACTGGTAGGAAGGCAGTGCTGATAGTGCTGCGGAGCGGTGGTGGCTGGAGATGTGTTGATAGTCCTGTATAGTACTGTAGTAGTGATGACGATGGTCCCCGCCAGGTTCCTCTTCATCCTGCTGGGGCCCCTGGGCCGAGGGCCCCAGTACCATGAGATGGGTCGCTCCATAGCCACCCTCATGACCGACGAGGTAACGACCCACCCCTCATACCCATCAATAAACATGCCTTATACATGGCTTATAAGTATTATGAAGTATCATCACCTGATCCACGTCCCTATCATCACCTGATCCATGTCCGTATCTTCACCTGATCCACGTCCCTATCATCACCTGATCCACGTCCGTATCTTCACCTGATCCACGTCCCTATCATCACCTGATCCATGTCCGTATCTTCACCTGATCCACGTCCCTATCATCACCTGATCCACGTCCGTATCTTCACCTGATCCACGTCCCTATCATCACCTGATCCACGTCCGTATCTTCACCTGATCCACGTCCCTATCATCACCTGATCCACGTCCAGGTTTTCCATGACGTCGCCTACAAAGCCAAAGATCGTACCGATCTGATCGCTGGGATCGATGAGTTCCTCGATCAGGTGACCGTCCTGCCCCCTGGGGAGTGGGACCCCTCCATCCGCATAGAGCCCCCCAAACACGTGCCCTCCCAGGTCAGTCTGCTGCAGTAAACTACCCCAGAATGTACTGCTGCAGTAAACTACTGCAGAATGTACTGCTGCACTAAACTACTGCAGTAAACTACTACAGAATGTACTGCTACAGTAAACTACTGCAGTAAACTACCGCAGAATGTACTGCTACAGTAAACTACCCCAGAATGTACTGCTACAGTAAACTACTGCAGTAAAATACTACAGAATGTACTGCTACAGTAAACTACTGCAGTAAACTACCGAAGAATGTACTGCTACAGTAAACTACCCCAGAATGTACTGCTACATTAAACTACTGCAGTACACTACTACAGAATGTACTGCTACAGTAAACTACTGCAGTAAACTACCCCAGAATGTACTGCTGCAGTAAACTACCCCAGAATGTACTGCTACAGTAAACTACCGCAGAATGTACTGCTACAGTAAACTACTACAGAATGTACTGCTACAGTAAACTACTGCAGTAAACTACCGCAGAATGTACTGCTGCAGTAAAGTACCGCAAAATGTACTGCTACAGTAAACTACCTCAGAATGTACTTCTACAGTAAACTATTGCAGTAAACTACCACAGAATGTACTGCTACAGTAAACTACTGCAGTAAACTACCCCAGAATGTACTACAGAAGAAACTACCATTTGAATGTAGCAGCAGTTGACAAAGAATGTAACAGTAGTTGACAAATGTGATGCTGAATAATAATGATGGTGATGCTGAATAATAATAATGATGATGATGATGATGATAATGATGATAATAATAATAATAATATATTTCATCTGCATTGCCCTTCATATTACTAGAATCTTAAAGTGCTAGAGAAGTAAGAATAAAATCTATGAGAATAAAAGCAATTAAAACAATTCTTAAAAAATACCAATAAATGGATAAAAGGAGAGCCTATTAAAGAAAATTTAGCAAAATATTTTTTTTTAAAAGATAGGTTTTTAGGTTTAATTAAAAACAGCTGTAGTCTGAAGATGATATAACAGGAGTCTGATGATGATGTCACGCTGGGTGCAGGAGGGCAGGAGGAAGAGCTGTGTTCTAGAAGAGGAAGATGAGCCCGGTGGACACGGAGGTCCAGAGCTGGAACGCACGGGCCGGTCAGATCTATGTTTTATACATCTATATCATATATCTATCATCGAGATAAATCTATTATACATCTATCATAGAGCTATATCTATCATGTATCTATCATAGAGCTATATCTATCATATATCTATCATAGAGCGGTCGGTCGGTCGGCCCGTCGGCCCGTCGGTCGGTCGGTCGGCCCGTCGGTCGGCCCGTCGGTCGGTCGGTCGGTCGGCCCGTCGGTCGGCCCGTCGGCCCGTCGGTCGGTCGGTCGGCCCGTCGGTCGGCCCGTCGGTCGGTCGGTCGGTCGGCCCGTCGGTCGGCCCGTCGGTCGGTCGGTCGGCCCGTCGGTCGGCCCGTCGGTCGGTCGGTCGGTCGGCCCGTCGGTCGGCCCGTCGGCCCGTCGGTCGGTCGGTCGGCCCGTCGGTCGGCCCGTCGGTCGGTCGGTCGGTCGGCCCGTCGGTCGGCCCGTCGGTCGGTCGGTCGGCCCGTCGGTCGGCCCGTCGGTCGGTCGGTCGGTCGGCCCGTCGGTCGGCCCGTCGGTCGGTCGGTCGGTCGGCCCGTCGGCCGGTCGGTCGGTCGGTCGGCCCGTCGGTCCGTCGGTCATGGAGGGCGGAGCTGGTCGTGAAGGGGTTTCCATGACCCCCCAGCAGCAGTGAGCTTTGCAGGATCACAATGCTGCTGGGAGGAAACACTTCAACACACATTGTCTTAGAGATGCGTGTGAAAGGTATTCTCCTGTTTGGAGCTTCTGGGTGTCCTGGTTTGAGGGGCCCGGTTGCCGTGGTAACCCCGGTCCAGCGCTGAGCCGTGTGTGTGCCCCCAGGCTGTTCGGGGGTCTTCTCCTTGACGTGCGGCGGAAGGCGCCCCACTACCTGTCAGACTACAGCGATGCCTTCAGCCTCCAGTGCCTGGCCTCCCTGCTCTTCCTCTACTGCGCCTGCATGTCCCCCGTCATCACCTTCGGAGGGCTGCTGGGGGAGGCCACAGAGGGTCGCATCGTGAGGCTCCGCCCCTACACCACCAGACATCACCATGGAGACAGTGCCCTAGACATCACCATGGAGACACTGCCTTAGACATCACCATGGAGACACTGCCTTAGACATCACTATTTACAAATTATACAAACTGAAGACAAGATGGAAACACTTTTTGTTAGAATTTAGTACTTGAGGAAACCCTTTTCTCCAAAGCACCATGCAGGGCATTCAGAGACGTCTCTAAGAGGCCTAAAGGATAGAGCATGCCGTAGGAGGCCTACGGGTTAGGGGTTAGGAGTTAGGAGTTAGGGGCCTATGGTTTAGGGGTTAGGAGGCCTAGGGGTTAGGGATTAGGAGGCCTAGGGGTTAGGGGTTAGGGGGGAGAGAGAGAGAGAGAGAGAGAGAGAGAGAGAGAGAGAGAGAGAGAGAGAGAGAGAGAGAGAGAGAGAGAGAGAGAGAGAGACAGAGAGAGAGAGAGACAGAGAGAGAGAGAGAGAGAGAGAGAGCTTATGCAGTGTTGTGTGTTCTCTCCTGGTCCAGAGTGCCATCGAGTCTCTGTTCGGCGCGTCCATGACGGGCGTGGCCTACTCGCTGTTCGCCGGCCAGCCCCTCACCATCCTGGGCAGCACCGGCCCCGTGCTCGTCTTCGAGAAGATCCTCTTCAAGTTCTGCAAGTAGGCCTCTCCCCAGCCCCAGTGTCTCAGTAGGCCTCTCCCCAGCCCCAGTGTCTCAGTAGGCCTCTCCCCAGTGTCTCAGTAGGCCTCTCCCCAGTGTCTCAGTAGGCCTCTCCCCAGTGTCTCAGTCGGCCTCTCCCCAGCCCCAGTGTCTCAGTAGGCCTCTTCCAAGTAGCCAATCATTTCATTCGGCCCTAATGAAATGATTGGCCAGCCCAGCTGTCAGTCTACCTCTCTAGCCCCTTTACTGCCTTGGCCCCACTCCTCACAGCTGTCACCAGCCTAGCAGACCTGCTGCTAACGCTAGCAGACCTGCTGCTAACGCTGCTTCTAGACTGCCCTACCTGTCCTACCTGAGTCATGTGACCCTGCAGTAGGCTGCCCTACCTGTCCTACCTGAGTCATGTGACCCTGCAGTAGGCTATATGTCCTACAGGGAGTACGGCCTGTCCTACCTGTCTCTGAGGACGTGCATCGGGCTGTGGACGGCCTTCCTGTGCGTGCTGCTGGTTGCCACGGACGCCAGCTCCCTGGTGTGCTACATCACGCGCTTCACCGAGGAGGCCTTCGCCTCGCTCATCTGCATCATCTTCATCTACGAGGCGCTGGAGAAGCTGGTCCACCTGGGGAGGCACTACCCCTTCAACCGGGGCAACGACCTGGCCAGGCTGTCCCTGTACTCGTACGTCCACGCACGCACGCACGCACGCACGCACGCACGCACGCACGCACGCACGCACGCACGCACGCACGCACGCACGCACGCACGCACGCACGCACGCACGCACGCACGCACGCACGCACGCACGCACGCACGCACGCACGCACGCACGCACGCACGCACGCACGCACGCACGCACGCACGCACGCACGCACGCACGCACGCACGCACGCACGCACGCACGCACGCACGCACGCACGCACGCACGCACGCACGCACGCACGCACGCACGCACGCACGCACGCACGCACGCACGCACGCACGCACGCACGCACGCACGCACGCACGCACGCACGCACGCACGCACGCACGCACGCACGCACGCACGCACGCACGCACGCACGCACGCACGCACGCACGCACGCACGCACGCACGCACGCACGCACGCACGCACGCACGCACGCACGCACGCACGCACGCACGCACGCACGCACGCACAGAGAGCCGCTCTCTAGGACGGGACCAGGGTAGGACCGGGGGCGGGACCAGGGTAGGACCGGGGGCGGGACCAGGGTAGGACCGGGGGCGGGACCAGGGTAGGACCGGGGGCGGAACCAGGGTAGGACCGGGGGCGGGACCAGGGTAGGACCGGGGGCGGGACTAGGGTAGGACCGGGGGCGGGACTAGGGTAGGACCGGGGGCGGGACCAGGGTAGGACCGGGGGCGGGACCAGGGTAGGACCGGGGGCGGGACCAGGGTAGGACCGGGGGCGGGACCAGGGTAGGACCGGGGGCGGGACTAAGGTAGGACCGGGGGCGGGACCAGGGTAGGACCTGGGGTGGGACTACGGTAGGACCATGACCTGGGGTGGGACTACGGTAGGAGCGGGTGAACCAGATGTTGTCCTCCAGGTGTTCCTGTGTGGAGCCAGCAGACCCCAGCAACGCCACCCAGATGTTCTGGGAGACCAACAACATCACAGCCTCTGAGATCTACTGGGAGGCCATGGAGGTCCAGGTAACACACAATGTCTCTCTCTCTGTGTCTGTCTCTCTGTCTGTCCCTCCCTGTCTCTCTCTCTGCTCTCTCTCTGCGCTCTCTCTCTCTCTCTCTCTCTCTCTCTCTCTCTCTCTCTCTCCCTCTCTCTCTCTCTCTCTCTCTCCCTCTCTCTCTCTCTCTCTCTCTCTCTCTCTCTCTCTCTCTCTCTCTCTCTCTCTCTCTCTCTCTCTCTCTCTCCCTCTCTCTCCCTCTCTCTCTCTCTCTCTCAATCTCTCTCTCTCTCTCTCTCTCTCTCTCCCTCTCTCTATGTCATCCGTCCCACTAGCTCTACTGAGAGTCAGAACCAGGATAATTTCCTCCATGTTACATAAGCAGGAGGTGGAGGTGGAGGAGGTGGAGGGGGTGGAGGAGGAGGGGGGGAGGTGGAGGAGGCAGTGGAGGGGGTGGATGATGAGGTGGAGGAGGTGGGGGTGGTTGGGGAGGAATAGGAGCCGGGGGAGATGGGGGAGGTGTAGGAGGTGGGGTAGGTGGAGGAGGAGCCGGGGGAGGTGGGGTAGGTGGAGGAGGAGCCAGGGGGAGGTGGGGTAGGTGGAGGAGGAGCCGGGGGAGGTTGGGGAGGTGGAGGAGGTAGGGGAGATGGCGGAGGTGGAGGAGGAGGTGGGGTAGGCGGGGGTCCTAGCAGGTCGCTCGGCGCTCCAGATGGAGGAGCAGATTAAGGATTACTGGATTACTCAACATATCAGAAAAGCACATTTTGATGCTCGCTCACATTTTGGGAGTGCGGGTCAGCCCTTAAATCATCGGCCGCTCTGCTGGAATTAGAGGCTGCAGGCGCCGGACATGTGTTCTGCTGACCTCCCTTCAGGTCACCAAGAGGTCAGCTAAGGGCTGTGTGGACCAGACCTGCTCAGTGGAGCGCTCAGTGAGCGGCTCAGTGAGCGGCTCAGTGAGCGGCTCACCAGACCGGCTCACCAGACCGGCTCAGCTCTTCCTCACAGCTCAGGAGGGACCGTACAGGAGCCCATTAGTGAGCAGACTGGACCTGTCCTGGTCTGGCTGTGTAGGTTATGGGGGTCCGGACGAAGGGTATCATCTACCCCAGGTGGTTATGGGGGTCTGGACGAAGGGTATCATCTACCCCAGGTGGTTATGGGGGTCTGGACGAAGGGTATCATCTACCCCAGGTGGTTAGGGGGGTCTGGACGAAGGGTATCA
Organism: Gadus macrocephalus; assembly: GCF_031168955.1. Classification (NCBI taxonomy): domain Eukaryota; kingdom Metazoa; phylum Chordata; class Actinopteri; order Gadiformes; family Gadidae; genus Gadus; species Gadus macrocephalus. The sequence goes on along the minus strand of NC_082401.1, from coordinate 11,920,357 downwards.
TCTACCCCAGGTGGTTAGGGGGGTCTGGACGAAGGGTATCATCTACCCCAGGTGGTTATGGGGGTCTGGACGAAGGGTATCATCTACCCCAGAGGGTAAGGGGGGGTCTGGACGAAGGGTATCATCTACCCCAGAGGGTAAGGGGGGGTCTGGACGAAGGCTATCATCTACCCCAGGTGGTTATGGGGGTCTGGACGTAGGGTATCATCTACCCCAGGTGGTTAGGGGGGTCTGGACGTAGGGTATCATCTACCCCAGGTGGTTAGGGGGGTCTGGACGAAGGGTATCATCTACCCCAGAGGGTAAGGGGGGGTCTGGACGAAGAGTATCATCTACCCCAGGTGGTTATGGGGGTCTGGACGAAGGGTATCATCTAACCCCCTGCCCTTCCAGGACTGCGTGGACAAGCGAGGGGAGTTTGTGGGCAGTGCGTGCGGCCCCCACGGGCCCTATGTCCCCGACGTGCTCTTCTGGTGCGTGGTGCTCTTCTTCTCCACCGTCATCATGTCCGCCTTCCTCAAGGACTTCAAGTTCAGCAGCTACTTCCCCACCAAGGTAGTGATCACAGCGCAACGAGGCCCTCTGGTGGCCGGCGCTGCGACCACGCTCTGGGCTGAGAAACACTTTTGATGATAATCATTGTATTGTTTTCCATTTTATAATTCCTAGGCAGGTACATTAAAGGTTACCTCTCACTCTGTGGTAGGTGAGGGCCATCATCAGTGACTTCGCCGTGTGCATCACCATCTTCACCATGGTGCTGGTGGACTACGCCCTGGGTGTCCCGTCGCCCAAACTCAAAGTGCCCAGCGTCTTCAAAGTGAGTCTAACGTACCTCCCCATGGGTCTGGACCAGGACCCCAAGGGTCTGGACCAGGACCAGGACTCATGGTCCAGGTCGGGACCAGGACCCCCATAGGTCTGGACCAGGAGTCCAGGTGTGCTACCTCCCCCTGGTCGCTGGTGGTCAGTGCCTCCGGGACTCCTCTGAGGTCTACAGTAAGAGGTCTCTGTGTCCCCAGCCGACCCGGGACGACCGGGGCTGGTACGTGAGTCCGCTGGGCCCCAACCCTTGGTGGACCGCCGTGGTGGCGCTGGTCCCCGCCCTGCTCTGCACCATCCTCATCTTCATGGACCAGCAGATCACCGCCGTCATCATCAACCGCAAGGAGCACAAGCTCAAGGTGGGTCCAGACCCATGGCTACCGGTCCAGGCCGGTCCAGGCCTGACGGTCTCTCTGTCCCTGACGGTCTCCTCTCTGTCCCTGACGGTCTCCTCTCTGTCCCTGACGGTCTCTCTGTCCCTGACGGTCTCCCCTCTGTCCATTACGGTCTCTCTGTCCATTACGGTCTCTCTGTCCCTTACGGTCTCCTCTCTGTCCCTGACGATCTCTCTGTCCCTGACGGTCTCCTTGTCCCTGACGGTGTCTCTGTCCCTGAGGGTCTCCTCTCTGTCCCTGACGGTCTCTCTGTCCCTGAAGGTCTCTCTGTTCCTGACGGTCTCTCTGTCCCTGACAGTCTCTCTGTCCCTGAAGGTCTCTCTGTTCCTGATGGTCTCCTCTCTGTCCATTACGGTCTCCTCTCTGTCCCTGACGGTCTCCTTGTCCCTGACAGTCTCTCTGTCCCTGACGGTCTCCTCTCTGTCCCTGACGGTCTCTCTGTCCCTGACGGTCTCCTTGTCCCTGACGGTCTCTCTGTCCCTGAGGGTCTCCTCTCTGTCCCTGGCGGTCTCTTCTCTGTCCCTGACTGTCTCTCTGTCCCTGACGATCTCTCTGTCCCTGACGGTCTCCTTGTCCCTGACAGTCTCTCTGTCCCTGAGGGTCTCCTCTCTGTCCTGCCGAGGGCTGTGACTACCACCTGGTGTCCTCTCTACGGTAACTATGACAGGAGGGCTGTGTCTATCACCTGGTCTTCCTCTCTGTCCCCCCTTACAGAAGGGCTGTGGCTACCACCTGGACCTGCTGGTGGTCGCGGTGATGCTGGGCGTGTGCTCCCTCATGGGCCTGCCCTGGTTCGTGGCGGCCACGGTGCTCTCCATCTCCCACGTCAACAGCCTGAAGCTGGAGTCTGAGTGCTCCGCCCCCGGGGAGCAGCCCAAGTTCCTGGGAATCCGGGAGCAGCGCTTCACCGGCCTCATGATCTTCACCCTCATGGGCTGCTCTGTCTTCATGACCTCTGTCCTCAAGGTCAGCTCTGTCCTCATGACCTCTGTCCTCAAGGTCAGCTCTGGCCTCATGACCTCTGTCCTCAAGGTCAGCTCTGTCTTCATGACCTCTGTCCTCAAGGTCAGCTCTGTCCTCATGACCTCTGTCCTCAAGGTCAGCTCTGTCCTCATGACCTCTGTCCTCAAGGTCAGCTCTGTCTTCATGACCTCTGTCCTCAAGGTCAGCTCTGTCCTCATGACCTCTGTCCTCAAGGTCAGCTCTGTCTTCATGACCTCTGTCATGTCTATGTCTCTGATGGTTCCTGTGTCCTCATGTCTCCCTGATGGTTCCTGTGTCCTCATGTCTCTGATGGTTCCTGTGTCCTCATGTCTCTGATGGTTCCTGTGTCCTCATGTCTCTCTGATGGTTCCTGTGTCCTCATCTCTCTCTGATGGCTCCTGTGTCCTCATGTCTCTGATGGTTCCTGTGTCCTCTTGTCTCTGATGGTTCCTGTGACCTCATGTCTCTCTGATGGTTCCTGTGTCCTCTTGTCTCTGATGGTTCCTGTGTCCTCATGTCTCTCTGATGGTTCCTGTGTCCTCTTGTCTCTGATGGTTCCTGTGTCCTCTTGTCTCTGATGGTTCCTGTGTCCTCATGACTCTCTGATGGTTCCTGTGTCCTCATGTCTCTGATGGTTCCTGTGTCCTCATGTCTCTGATGGTTCCTGTGTCCTCATGTCTCTCTGATGGTTCCTGTGTCCTCAGTTCATTCCCATGCCGGTCCTGTATGGAGTGTTCCTGTACATGGGAGCATCTTCTCTGAAAGGCATCCAGGTAAAGGCTTTGTGCTTCAGCCTGTTTCCCTCTCCTGCCTTATATTCTGCTTTATTCATTTACATTTACATTTAGGGCATATAGCAGACGCTTTTATCCTAAGCGACTTACAATAAGTACATTTGTCATAAGAAGTGCAACAAGATATCGCTGTCAGTACAGTAAGGATGTTCATAGAACCAAGTGCAAGTACAACAATCGCTAGGCTAATTCCCTGTGTTACAGCAATGATAGCAGTTGCTACACAGTTATGAACTATAATAACATACAACACAATACAATACAGTGTACAATGGTGGCCAGAAGGGGGAGGGTGGCTATGGAGAGTCGAGGTGGACTCTGAACAGGTGAGTCTTGAGTCTTTTTCGGACGGTAGTGAGCGACTCTGCGGTCCTGAGAGCGGCAGGGAGCTCGTTCCACCACTGAGGTCCCAAAACCGAGAAAAGTTGTGACTTTGCTGATCGACCTTTGCTAGCTCTACTACTACTATTCATAATGCTATTAGCATACATCAAATGAAATGACCAAAATGCAGTTAAATCGCCCATCAAAACAATCTACTACTACTACTAGTGTTATCTTCAACTATGAACAACATCATGTTTTCTATTCCTGTGAGTTCATGAGCGAGTCAGGGGTTAATTGAGTTTGAGTGAGTGAGGGGTTAGTTGAGTTGGAGTGAAGGGGTTAATTGAGTTGGAGTGAGTAAGGGGGTTAGTTGAGTTGGAGCGAGTAAGGGGGTTAGTTGAGTTTGAGTGAGTGAGGGGGTTAGTTGAGTTGGAGTGAGTAAGGGGGTTAGTTGAGTTGGAGCGAGTGAGGGGTTAGTTGAGTTGGAGCGAGTAAGGGGGTTAGTTGAGTTTGAGTGAGTGAGGGGCTTAGTTGAGTTGGAGTGAAGGGGGTAGTTGAATTGGAGTGTGTAAGGGGGTTAGTTGAGTTGGAGCGAGTGAGGGGTTAGTTGATTTTGAGTGAGTGAGGGGATAGTTGAGTATAAGCGAGTGAGGGGTTAGTTGGGTTAGTTGAGTTTGAGTGAGTGAGGGGGTAGTTGAGTTTGAGTGAGAGAGGGGTTAGTTGGGTTAGTTGAGTTTGAGTGAGTGAGGGGGTAGTTGAGTTTGAGTGAGAGAGGGGTTAGTTGGGTTAGTTGAGTTTGAGTGAGTGAGGGGGTAGTTGAGTTTGAGTGAGAGAGGGGTTAGTTGGGTTAGTTGAGTTTGAGTGGGTGAGGGGTTAGTTGAGTTTAAGCCAGCGACAGGTTAGTTGAGGTCATTGAGAGTGTGAGGGGTTAGTTGAGTTTGAGTGAGAGAGGGGTTAGTTGGGTTAGTTGAGTTTAAGCCAGTGAGGGGTTAGTTGAGTTTAAGCCAGTGAGGGGTTAGTTGTGTTTGATATTGATATTGTTTGCCACTCCCCAGTTCTACGACCGTCTGAGGCTGTTCTTCATGCCGGCCAAACACCAGCCGGACCTTATCTACCTGCGGCACGTCCCCCTGCGCAAGGTGCACCTGTTCACCGTGATCCAGCTCAGCTGCCTGCTGCTGCTCTGGACCATCAAGACCTCCAAGGCCGCCATCGTCTTCCCCATGATGGTGTGAGATGCCTTCTTCACGCTGAGCACCAGAGACCCGGTCCACCTGAGCACCAGAGACCTGGTCCACCTGAGAGCCTCACCTGCCTGTGTGCCCTCCAGGTGCTGGCGCTGGTGTTCATCAGGAAGCTCATGGATTGTTTCTTCACCAAACGGGAGATGAGCTGGCTGGACGACCTCATGCCCGAGAACAAGAAGAAGATTCTGGAGGACGAAGAGGATGAGGTGGAGTTGATACAACGCTCACTCACACGGTCAACTTAGAGAATCAGACCAAGGACCAAAAGGGATTTAGTCTGAACTGCAAATTAATTTTTTTTTGTTGATGATGTTCTAGAGCAGGGGTCAGCAACCTTTACAACATGCAGTGCCAGTTTGACATTTTCTCGTTAATGAGAGTGCCTTAAGCAACAATATATTAAATATTAAGCTGAATTATGACACAGCGACCAAAAGCATTTCCAGAAGACCTGGAATTGTATTACTTCCATATAGTCCACAATCATGCATCAACATTTTAAATGTTTTTTTTTGTTGGTATATTTGCAACATGGGCTTACATATTATAATTACATATGATCCATCTTAAAACACCACTTTCAGAAACTCATTCAAAAACATATTTGCACTGTGAGAAAATGTTAAAAAACAAGAATATATGAGAACGTTCAAACCATAACCATCAATATCTTTAAGACATGTACAGCTTTGCAAAACCATGTGAAGGCGATGCATACAGGCCACTTGCAACAATATTTTAAATATTTTCTTTCTATTACTCACAACATAAGTTTAAAAATGATTAATTGATCCCATTTCAGAACTCATTTCAACATATTTGCACTGGGAGGAAATGCCCAAAACAGAATAAAGTGCAAAAAAAATAGGTAGTAATGATTATGCTGCCGCATTGTGCAATGGAATATTTAAATAATAATAAAAAATAAATAAATAATTTAACACTTTTTTTTTTCCAGGTGTGCCAATGATTATGCTGCCACCTGCCCTTGATGGCACACGTGCCTAGGGTGGTAGACCCTGGGCTAGAGTTTAGGACTGTAGAATGTTCTGGAAGTCTTCAGTTGTATGATCTGTGGTGTTGAGCTCCACTAACACACTGACTAATTGATCTGCCAGGTGGAGGAGCAAAGCATTCTGGGAGAGGAGGACACGGCGCTGCCGCTGAAAGACTACGAGTAGGTTACAGTTGATTATATATCATACATGTATATACATAAATATACATAAACATACATATATACGTATACATACATTACATACATCTATGCATAAATATATACATTTATATACTTATATATACATACTTATACATGTAAGTTAGTTTATATTATACGTACCTGTAAGTTGCTGTCTATTATATTATATGATACGTACACCTAAATTACTGTCTTTTATATTATACGTACATGTAAGTTACTGTTTATTATATTAATTGAAGCGTACACAAAAGTGAATCTTAATTATATAATTCACTGTTCATGTGTTCATGTGTTATGAGGCTGTCTGCATGATGAGGGATGTGACAGGAAGTGACATCATCTGCTGGTGTTTCAGAGCACTGAGCCCAGTCATCAACATCACCGACGAGATGTCCAAGGGTTGCTTCGGGAGCGCTTGGAACGCAGAGCGCTCCGGTGACTGAAGAACGCTCACCCTGAGACAGAACCGGTTCAGACATACCAGTGAGCCATGTTACCAAACCTGATCAATAAGTAAACTATATGTAACCAAACCCGATCAATAATATAAACTACCCTATTTGTTACTATACCTGATCAATAATATATATATATATATATAAACTATATGTTACTAAACCTGATCAATAATAGATATAAACTATATGTTACTATACCTGATCAATGATAGATAAGAACTATATGTTGCCAAACCTGATCAATAAAATATATAAACTATATGTTACTATACCTGATCAATAATATATATGAACAATACGTTACCAAACCTTAACAATAATATATATATACTATATGTTACCAAACCTGATCAATAATATATATAAACTATGTGTTAATATACCTGATCAATATTATATAAGAACTATTTGCAACCAAACCTGATCAATAATAGATCTAAACTATATTTTACCAAACCTGATCAATAATGGATGTAAACTATATGTTACTATACCTGATCAATACTAGATGTAGACATACTATATGTTACCAAACCTGATCAATAATGGAATCTTAAGGTAGAATCCAAATAGCACAAGAACTTCAATATGCAGCTGGATATTATGCAACCGGACATTATTCAACCATACTTAATGTTACTATAGCTGATCAATACTGGATGTAAACTAACTATATGTTACTATAGCCGATCCATCCTAGAAGTAAAGAAGTAATGTAGCAACATGTGGACTTTCATCGAATAAAACCTCAGTCTAGACGAATTGTAGGCTTTTTGGTCCAATAGAATCACAACAGACCACAATCATGTGGTCTGTTGTGATTGGATTATTGGTTAACAGCCATAGTACTTATATTATATATTTTAATATATTTGCTAAACCCTTTCTGTAAAACATTGTTATTGAACTATTTTATTAAAACCTTATGTTTGCATCTATTATGTGTGCATCGTTAATCTTGTTTTCTGAGTATTGATATAGATTTTTATATTGTACTTTTTATTATGAGTAATTATTTTGACTGAAATCAATGTATTTATTGAAACAATGTATTGATAGCATCCTTGTTTTAGTGAGTTTCTTTGCATCAGCGTTGTACTCTGACCAGGTCTGTTTCTGAGAGTTGATATGAAATGTATCAATAGATGTATTGAAATTAAAAATGGATCAATATTTATGTTATATATTTATCATCTTGCTTCATATCAGAAAATATTTTCTACCAGATTAATGGATTAATTATTTATTAAAACATACGACCTACATTTGACACTAGATAATTTCATGTATTTAAATAGCTTCTTAAAGACGTCTTCTGTTTTTTTCTATGGTTCTGACAGGTCTCTGTTCCCTCTCTCCTCTCACTCCAACGTATGTAGCTGTGAAATATTGTATGCACGTTTTTATCTGGTGTTTCATAAATGTCATCGTACAATTTTGCATTGGATTCACTTTGATAAAGATCCTTAAGTTATATTGAAGCACATATATAATAAAATTATATTGAAAAAGAGATCTATATCTATGTCTGCATATTTCATATCATATCATGTTGTACACACACACACACACACACACACACACACACACACACACACACACACACACACACAAGCAGTTTACTCTAATGTCAGACGTTTGGTTCAATGCCGTGTACGTATTGTTATTTAGAAGAGAAAACATAAGTTGCCTGATGAAAGAAGCGTGTCACATGACCCTCAGAGACGGGTGGCTATAAATAGAGCGAGCAGGCAGGAGTTGAGCAGATGGTTGGAGGCAGGAGAGATGACAGCTCGGAGGAGGCACATCCCAATACATGTCAAGATGCTGGCTCATGTGCATTACTGTTCTGTCCCCCTGCCAGCAGCTGACCTAATCACTGATCCCCGCCCTGTTTGATTGGCGTGCTTTCGTTTCCTGCTGACTGCCAGCCGCTCATCGGGGAATCATCTGAATGTTTGACAGGTGAGGTGGACTGTGGTGTGAACCCCAGGGGGCGGTGTGGGGGGGGGAGGGGGGGGGGGCAGAGAGACGCGATCTCTTCAGCTCTGAGGAGCGGGAGATGGAGATCAGGTGAGTTGGAGAGGAGGCGTCGTAACTCCTCCTCAACAAGGCTCTCTGAGGAGGCGTTACTCCTCCTCAACAAGGCTCTCTGAGGAGGCGTTACTCCTCCTCAACAAGGCTCTCTGAGGAGGAGTTACTCCTCCTCAACAAGGCTCTCTGAGGAGGCGTTACTCCTCCTCAACAAGGCTCTCTGAGGAGGCGTTACTCCTCCTCAACAAGGCTCTCTGAGGAGGCGTTACTCCTCCTCAACAAGGCTCTCTGAGGAGGCGTTACTCCTCCTCAACAAGGCTCTCTGAGGAGGAGTTACTCCTCCTCAACAAGGCTCTCTGAGGAGGCGTTACTCCTCCTCAACAAGGCTCTCTGAGGAGGCGTTACTCCTCCTCAACAAGGCTCTCTGAGTCCTCACTGAGGAGGAGGCGTTACTCCTCCTCATCAAGGCTCTCGGACTCCTCGGACTCTGGTTGAATATTAATCAACCAGATTAAGGACTTGATCAATTATGGGTTGATGATGATGACAAGGTTTTTTGATGTAAAGTATTTGGTAACACAAAATACAAATCATTCTGAGGTTTGTGAAATATTGTGGAAATCTAAAACAGAGTCTGGTTCTTCAGGGTCTCTCCTGGGGATCAGTGTCTCTCCTGTTTATTCACAGAGTGAAGCTTTGAGGTGGTTTTGGTATCATATTAATCATTCATATTATCAGATATTAGTATCATGTTCAAACCTGTTCGCTGATATGGATGCATGAGAACTAAAGAAAGACGGATCTCAAGGAGTACATTTTTCTTTATTCAAAACTAAATCTGACTTTATATGAAATTAAGAAAGTTATTGTCGACAGATGTTCTTATCCAGCAGCGCCGCAGACGTTAACGGGAGTCCTGGGAGAACACCAGACAGAAACAAGAGGGACGGAGACGGCAGCATGCTGCTGCTCAGCCACGGAGACATCAGCACGGGGCGCCCAGAAGAGACCAAACACTGGGGGTCTGAGGCGGGGTCCGCACGGGGGTCCCCCCTCAGCGGGGCTACTCCCGCCTGCCCCGCCCCGTCTTCAGCCAGGACACGAACTCCTTGGCCGCCTGGTCCTGCAGGTAGGAGCTGACGTCGCTGGTGTAGGTCCCCTCGGCGTGGCGGCGGACCGGCTCTCTGGGGGGAGACACGCTTTACTGCTCAGTCCCTCTTTACTCCTCCTCTTTACCCCTCCTCTTTACTCCTCCTCTTTACTCCTCCTCTCTACTCCTCCTCTTTACTCCTCACGCCCTCTTTACTCCTCCTCTTTACTCCTCCTCTTTACTCCTCCTCTTTACTCCTCCTCTTTACTCCTCAAGCCCTCTTTACTCCTCAAGCCCTCTTTACTCCTCAAGCCCTCTTTACTCCTCCTCTTTACTCCTCCTCTTTACTCCTCACGCCCTCTTTACTCCTCCTCTTTACTCCTCCTCTTTACTCCTCCTCTTTACTCCTCCTCTCTACTCCTCCTCTTTACTCCTCCTCTTGACTCCCCCTCTTTACTCCTCACGCCCTCTTTACTCCTCCTCTTTACTCCTCCTCTTTACTCCTCCTCTTTACTCCTCCTCTTCACCCCCCCTCTTTACTCCTCCTCTTTACTCCTCAGTCTCTCTTTACTCATCCTCTTTACACCTCCTCTTTACTCCTTCTCTTCACTCCTATGAGACCAGCTGTTCTAACCCTTGTATTAGTCTACATGTAGATGACATTAGGGCGTATGGTCCCTTTGTATTAGTCTACATGTAGATGACATTAGGGCGTATGGTCCCTTTGTATTAGTCTATATGTAGATGACATAGGGCGTATGGTCCCTTTGTATTAGTCTATCTGTAGATGACATAGGGCGTATGGTCCCTTTGTATTAGTCTATCTGTAGATGACATAGGGCGTATGGTCCCTTTGTATTAGTCTATCTGTAGATGACATTAGGGCGTATGGTCCCTTTGTATTAGTCTATCTGTAGATGACATAGGGCGTATGGTCCCTTTGTATTAGTCTATATGTAGATGACATAGGGCGTATGGTCCCTTTGTATTAGTCTATCTGTAGATGACATTAGGGCGTATGGTCCCTTTGTATTAGTCTATATGTAGATGACATAGGGCGTATGGTCCCTTTGTATTAGTCTATCTGTAGATGACATAGGGCGTATGGTCCCTTTGTATTAGTCTATCTGTAGATGACATAGGGCGTATGGTCCCTTTGTATTAGTCTATCTGTAGATGACATAGGGCGTATGGTCCCTTTGTATTAGTCTATCTGTAGATGACATAGTTCCACCCACCCGTTCCTTTTGGTGTTCTTCAGCCACTGGACGAAGTCCTGCACCCTCCTGGTCTCCAGGTATTTGCTGTAGTCGTTGGAGAAGGTTCCCTCGGAGTGCCTCTTGCTGGAGGCCGACTCTCTGGGGAGGCTGAGCGGGGCGTCCCCGGTGAGCCTGAGGGGAACACGGTGGACCATCAGCAGAGCGAGGAGGAGACCAGAGGGGCCGGAGGAGCAGGAGGAGGTCTCACCTGCGGCCGTGGTCCTCGGGGTCCGGGAGCTGCCAGCTGGCCTGAACCGCCACCAGCAGAAGGACCCCCACCAGAGAGTAGGAGCTGTGCATCCTCTGAGCTTCTGGAAGACCAACACAACGCGTGAACCCACAGCCCCTCTGCAGAGACAGGCAGTGAAGGAGAGGTGCAGGCTGAAGGTCTGCTCTCCAGGTGGCTGTGGCTGGAGGCTCACCTGGCCGTCTGAGGGAGAGATCTCCGGGTCGCTGTGGCAGGAGGCTCACCTGGTGGTCTGAGGGAGAGAGGCGGTGCAGGCTGAAGGTCTGCTCTCCAGGCTGCTGTGGCTGGAGGCTCAGCTGGTCGTCTGAGGGAGAGAGGTTGCAGGCTGTGAGCGGGGGAGGTTCCGGGCGTCCTGCTGCTTGTCGTCTTCTCCTCTGCCGCTGAGGACTCTGCTCCGCCCCGCCGACCGGAGGCTTATATAGCAGAGCTGACGGCCCCCCGGTCCCAGGTGCCCCCCCCCCCCCCCCCCCCCCCCCACAACCTGTTACTCTCAACCCATTAGTCAGCTACCCCCCCCCCCCCCCAGCTGGATGGCTTTGACTTTGTTTGAGAAGAGGAGAGAATCGTGTGGAAATAGTGCAATGGTTGGTTGGTTAAAAAGCCTTCGGGGGTCTTAACCAAACATCAGCTTGAAGGAGCCTCTCGCCTGGAAACCAGGTAAACACCGTGAACCCATCGCAGCGACACATGGAGGTCATCACACCACTCAGCGGCCGGAACCCATTTAACAGAGCAATATGCAGCTATATCCTCATTATGTGCTTATCTACTTGTTAGTTATGTTTCAGATGCTCTATCATGAAGTCGTAGGTAGGGAGGGCCTCCTGATGGAGCAGGTAGGGAGGGCCTCCTGATGGAGCAGGCCTCCTGATGGAGTAGGTAGGGAGGGCCTCCTGATGGAGCAGGCCTCCTGATGGAACAGGTAGGGAGGGCCTCCTGATGGAGCAGGTAGGGAGGGCCTCCTGATGGAGCAGGTAGGGAGGGCCTCCTGATGGAGCAGGCCTCCTGATGGAGCAGGTAGGGAGGGCCTCCTGATGGAGCAGGCCCACTGATGGAGCAGGCCTCCTGATGGAGCAGGCCTCCTGATGGAGCAGGTAGGTATAGGCCTCCTGATGGAGCAGGCCTCCTGATGGAGCAGGTAGGTATAGGCCTCCTGGTGGAGCAGGCCTCCTGATGGAGCAGGTAGGTATAGGCCTCCTGATGGAGAAGGCCTCCTGATGGAGCAGGCCTCCTGATGGAGCAGGTAGGTATAGGCCTCCGGATGGAGCAGGCCTCCTGATGGAGCAGGTAGGTATAGGCCTCCTGATGGAGCAGGTAGGTATAGGCCTCCTGATGGAGAAGGCATCCTGATGGAGCAGGTAGGTATAGGCCTCCTGATGGAGGTACCTGCGCTGCTGACATCGGGAATGGAACCCAGAGCCCCTCCACTTATTACCGCTCCATCAGGACTTATAAACCTTTTTGTCCTTACTTAGGTTTCTATATGTTTCCCTACTTCTATATTTGACTTATTTTGGGATTTGCTGTGTTCATCTGTCTATCACACTATCAAACCGTTTTTTTTCTTTTAACTATTTACCCGGTACTTAACTGGTCCTTCATAATGTTTTTCTTACTTTACCGAGGTATTTCAGACTAAAAGTATTCAGAGGTGTTATTTTACACAGAACTTAGGATGACTTTTATTCAGCTGATCTTTAATTTTATCAAGGTAACAGGTACATCACACGAGAACATTAAAAAGAGTTTCATCGTTTCATTGACTTGTTCACCAGCTTTTTGTAGGATATAAAACACTTTTATAAACACAGTGGCTCCAATATCACACCTTTAGATTACATAAGCTCACATTTTGTCCCTACAGAGTGAATCCAAACACATAGTCATACGTACGGCTTCAAAATATACATTAATACAACATGAACAATATCCGAAAAGCAGAAGCATGGACCCAGGATGCATTGCGTCAGCAGACTCCTGTTCAGGAAGCTGGCCCTGTTGGGGGCGGACCAGACTCCTGTTCAGGAAGCTGGCCCTATTGGGGGCGGACCAGACTCCTGTTCAGGAAGCTGGCCCTGTTGGGGGCGGACCAGACTCCTGTTCAGGAAGCTGGCCCTATTGGGGGCGGACCAGACTCCTGTTCAGGAAGCTGGCCCTGTTGGGGGCGGACCAGACTCCTGTTCAGGAAGCTGGCCCTGTTGGGGGCGGACCAGAATCCTGTTCAGGAAGCTGGCCCTATTGGGGGCGGACCAGACTCCTGTTCAGGAACATGGCCCTATTGGGGGCGGACCAGACTCCTGTTCAGGAAGCTGGCCCTGTTGGGGGCGGACCAGACTCCTGTTCAGGAAGCTGGCCCTATCGGGGGCGGACCAGACTCCTGTTCAGGAAGCTGGCCCTATCGGGGGCGGACCAGACTCCTGTTCAGGAAGCTGGCCCTATCGGGGGCGGACCAGACTCCTGTTCAGGAAGCTGGCCCTATCGGGGGCGGACCAGACTCCTGTTCAGGAAGCTGGCCCTATCGGGGACGGACCAGACTCCGGGGCGGACCAGAATCCTGTTCAGGAAGCTGGCCCTATCGAGGGGCGGACCAGACTCCTGTTCAGGAAGCTGGCCCTGTCGGGGGCGGACCAGACTCCTGTTCAGGAAGCTGGCCCTATTGGGGGCGGACCAGAATCCTGTTCAGGAAGCTGGCCCTATTGGGGGCGGACCAGACACTTGTGCAGGAAGCGGCTGATGTGCGTGTAGACGTGTTGGGTGGCGGAGCCGCCCAGGCCGTGGTCCATGTCTGCGTACCACTGAAACAGATCCAACATGTCAGCCGCCATCAGGACTCTATGCAATATATAATATATAATATTCAATGTGGTCCCAATCTCTCCTAAGACCCAGGCCAAGGGACAGGTCGTACTTCAGTTGGAACCAAACCCATCCAGGATTTGTTCCCATTCAACTGAAAACGTTTAATCAGACATTCACCTAAATGTAGGATGTTAATTGACCTCTCTGTAATAATATTTAATAGAAATGTAATTACTTTAGGAGCCTTTATTTTATTTATATCACTATTTAGATTAGAACATCACAACTCTAAACTACTCTGTTCCATTTTAAGCTGTTATCTAGAATCCACTTAACTGCCCACTAAAGAAATGTTTATTATACGGTTTGTTTGTTGTTAATATTGTACTGTTTCCCGATGTCCTTGATCATTCAACTCAATGTTATTCTCAAAGCTCTGTAGAGCACTCCTTTGAGATATAGGTATTATATATATATATAAAGGACACCCAACATGGCAATAGGATGCCTATCCGACCGTTGCAAACCGCTGGCTGCCGGAGCGTCAGAGTGTGACGAGATCCGGTTAAAGCGTTCATTCATCAACACAGAGAGCCGAGCAGGAGTCAATATTTACCATCGCCTCAAAGTCCACCTGCTCCTCCACCAGCGCTTTAGATATCTGGGCTGCTTGTTGGAAGTGGACATTATCTACAGGGACGAGACATACATTATCTACAGGGACGAGACATACATTATCTACAGGGACGAGACATACATTATCTACAGGGACGAGACATACATTATCTACAGGGACGAGACATACATTATCTACAGGGACAAGACATACATTATCTACAGGGACGAGACATGTTAGCACTCACATTATCTACAGGAACAAGACATGTTAGCACTCATATTATCTACAGGAAAGAGACTTTAGGTAGTTAATGTTCCATGTACTTAATGTTCTACTTAATGTTCTACTTAATGTTCCAGGTACTGAAGTTCCAGGCACTGAAGTTCCGTAGCATCTGCCTCCTTCATCACTTTCTGTGAGTACATCTTATTTTGCTGAACGCCTTAAATGATCTCACCTTGGACTGGGGAGATACCAGCACTAGTATCTCACAGTGTGCTCTACGACAAGACTAGTCTGACTAGGTGTTCTATACAAACACTAGTATCATACCATCAGCTGTTCCATGGACCAGTTGATAAATGGTAAATGTTCTCATGGTCCTAAAATGGACCAGTAGATTACTAGTAAATGCGCTCATGGTCCTACCATCAGCTGTTCCATGGACCAGTAGATAATCCACGTTCTTGAAGTTATTTGCTCTTCTTGTCACAGTGGAATTCTATCAACAGAAGATAGAAGAGATATCAGTCAATGTAATATAAAAACGCTGGTATTTGTAATTTATCTTCTCTCTCCTATTTATACGATTCAGTATATTGATGTTGATGATTGTCTGACGTTGTACCAGACGTTTTTCTTAGTGGTCCTCACCTGGTACGCATCCACGTTGTCTACGGGCGTGCCCATGTAGCGCTCAGTATATACTGCATCTACAAAACAAACTCATTCAAATACGAATCACCAAAACGCCTCAACAAAAACTAATACCTCATAAAACCTGAAGCTTCATGTTGTTCACGTTGTAAAGTATAATGGAAGGATGGGGGGTTGGAGCTGAAGGAGGAGGAGGCAGGAATGTGTTACATACCATAATACTCCCACTTGGCCACTGGAGCCACGGCGACTCCACACTTGAAGAGTCCGCTTCCAGCCCCCAGCGCCATGGAGGCCACATAACCGCCATAAGACTGGCAGCAACACGAGGGGAATGAAACCTTCCACCTGCTCAGTGGGCTGATGCTACTCTCACAATGCTAAAGAACGCTCACTATGCTAAAGAACGCTCACTATGCTAAAGAACGCTCATTATGCTAAAGAACGCTGTTTATGCTAAAGAACGCTCACTGTGCTAAAGAACGCTCACTATGCTAAAGAACGCTCATTATGCTAAAGAACGCTCACTGTGCTAAAGAACGCTCACTATGCTAAAGAACCTCATTATGCTACTCTCACTACGCTAAAGAACCTCATTATGCTATTCTCACTATGCTAAAGAACCTCATTATGCTACTCTCACTACGCTAAAGAACCTCATTATGCTATTCTCACTGTGCTAAAGAACGCTCACTATGCTAAAGAACCTCATTATGCTAAAGAACGCTCACTGTGCTAAAGAACCTCATTATGCTAAAGAACCTCATTATGCTAAAGAACGCTCACTGTGCTAAAGAACCTCATTATGCTAAAGAACCTCATTATGCTAAAGAACCTCATTATGCTAAAGAACGCTCCCTACGCTAAAGAACCTCATTATGCTAAAGAACACTCTTTATGCTACTCTCACTACGCTAAAGAACCTCATTATGCTATTCTCACCATGCTAAAGAACCTCATTATGCTACTCTCACTACGCTAAAGAACCTCATTATGCTAAAGAACGCTCTTTATGCTACTCTCACTACGCTAAAGAACCTCATTATGCTATTCTCACTACGATAAAGAACCTCATTATGCTAAAGCACCTCATTATGCTTCTCTCACTACGCTGAAGAACCTCATTATGCTAAAGAACGCTCACTACGCTAAAGAATGCTCATCATGCTAAAGAACCTCATTATGCTACTCTCACTATGCTAAAGAACCTCATTATGCTATTCTCACTATGCTAAAGAACCTCATTATGCTACTCTCACTACGCTAAAGAACCTTGTTATGCTATTCTCACTACGTTAAAGAACCTCATTATGCTACACCCACTATGCTAAAGCACCTCATTATGCTTCTCTCACTACGCTAAAGAACCTCATTATGCTAAAGAACGCTTGCTACGCTAAAGAATGGTCATTATGCTTCAGAAGGCTCACTATGCTATAGAACATTCACTACGCCAAAGAACGCTCATCATGCTAAAGAACGCTCATTATGCTACTCTCACTATGCTAAAGAACGTTCATTATGCTAAGAATGCTCGCTGTGCTAAAGAGGGCTCGCTGTGCTAAAGAACCTCATTATGCTACTCTCACTACGCTAAAGAACCTCATTATGCTATTCTCACTATGCTAAAGAACGCTCATTATGCTACTCTCACTACGCTAAAGAACGTTCATTATGCTAAAGAATGCTCGCTGTGCTAAAGAGGGCTCGCTGTGCTGAAGAACACTCCCTATGCTAAAGCATGCTCATAATGCCAAAGAACGCTCACTTTTCTAAAGAACGGTCTCTACGCTAAAGAACACTCACTATTCTAAAGAACGCTCACTATGCTAAAGAACGCTCACTATGCTAAAGAACACCCATCATAATGATTTATAGTGCACTGGAACATGATAAAAGGATTGAATGAAACTCACCCAGCCCCAAATAGCAATCCTCTCTTTGTCAATGAAACCCAAATCAATGAAATGCCTGAGAGCAGAAAACAAGAGATGAAACACTAGTGCATAAAGTATCTGATCTTAAATGGTTGAATAAAGACTGTAAACCAAAGGCCTTTAAAGCTCTAGGGTTAGCTCAGGGTTAGGGTTATTGTTAGGGTTAGGGTTAGGCTGATGATACTAGCTGAGAGGTGCTGGGTTAGTGTTAGGGTTAGGGTTTGGTGTGGCTGATGATACTAACTGAGAGGTGCTGGGTTTCCCCTCCGTGTTGTAGTCACCTGACGGCGGTCATCTGGTCCTCAACTTCGTAGGTGCCGAGCCGCTTGTAGATGGAGTGCATGATGTGGTCTCCTTGATATCCACTTCCCCTCCCATCGAAGCTGGCCACTATGATGCCCTCGGTACTGGCCAGGTAGGTGCCCCAGTTCAGCCGGAAACCATAGTCCACCTTTTGACTGCAGGGGCCTCCGTACCTGCAGGACCAACCAGTAAGGAGCAAGGTTTCCTCCTTGGTTGACCTCGTGTTCGGAGGTTTATACTGCTCTATGACCCCTGCTCTACGACCCCTGCCCTTTGACCCCTGCTCTATGACTCCTGCTCTATGACCCCTGCTCTTTGACCCCTGCTCTATGATCCCTGCTCTATCAGCCTGCTCTTTGACCCCTGCTCTTTGACCCCTGCTCTACCAGCCTGCTCTTTGACCCCTGCTCTTTGACCCCTGCTCTGTGACCCTTGCTCTGTGACCCTTGCTCTATGACCCCTGCTCTTTGACCCCTGCTCAATGACCCCTGCTCTTTGACCCCTGCTCTATCAGCCTGCTCTTTGACCCCTGCCCTATCAGCCTGCTCTATGAGCCTGCTCATTAGATAGTCTTTATAGGAATAACTTTCTCATGTTATGAGGAAGCCCTTTGACTGGGCTGGCAGATGTTTGATTGCACTGTGCTGATGGCGTTTCTTACACGTCGATAAGAAGAGGATACTTCTGGGACTTCTTGAAGTTTGGCGGCAGCAACATCTGATACCACAGATCTGGAGGGGTGAATACAAACGTCCATCTGGTGATTCATATGGGAACAATTCAAGCTCAGTTCCGTGAAAATTGTCGACTCTCTCACCAAACCCTGCGATCTTCAGTGTGCCTCGCCTCACAGTGGGCAGGTGGAACTGATCCAGAAGGCTCTGGATCTCTGAGTTGTCCTCCAGAACCTTCAGCTCTATACGGGAACATATTAAAATCATAGAGAGCCTATCTTAAAGTACATCGATGAAGGTTGGTGCCTCGATATCTAGAAGAGCAAGTCCCCATTACCTATGAAACAGACAGTAGACACCACAGCGCTGGAGGGGAAGGAAGGGACCTTCTCAGGACCATTAGAGCTGCTATAAATGAGGAGACCACGCTGCAACAGTGGCTTACCAAACTAAAGATTATCACACCGAGCTAGTAGTTAATGAACTTTTGTCCAATAAGAGGCGTCTGATATCAGGCTGGTTCACCCAGCTGAGTTTTGTCCTGACAGCAGGACCTACCTTCTCCAGGATCTACCTCCCCCAGGATCTTCCTCCCCCAGGATCTACCTCCCCCAGGATCTACCTTCTCCAGGATCTACCTCCCCCAGGATCTCCCTCCCCCAGGATCTACCTTCTCCAGGATCTCCCTCCCCCAGGATCTACCTTCTCCAGGATCTACCTCCCCCAGGATCTACCTTCTCCAGGATCTACCTCCCCCAGGATCTTACGCCCCCAGGATCTACCTTCTCAAGGATCTACCTCCCCCAGGATCTACCTTCTCCAGGACCTACCTTCTCCGGCTCCTCTGTTGTCCCTCAGGGTGAAGATGGGCAGCCCCGGGCCTGGAAAGAAGACACATCTGGAAATACACTCAAACAGGCTTAGAACCACTACTCACACCACGCCTCAAACAGGCTTAGAACCACGACTCAGACCACGCCTCAAACAGGCTTAGAACCCACACACCATGTCCACAAGTACCAGTTCATCAGGACATGTGTTGGTGGTGTGAAGTGTGTTGTTTAGTGAGTTGTGTTGTGGTGTCATGTGGAAATGTGTTGTATACGTCAATTCACCATGATGTCACAGTAATAATACACGTTCTTCCGGGTGGCAGAGCTGAAGTGTTCTCCGATGGCCCAACTAGTAAACAAACCCTTCCATCTCATTTGACCAGGGCTGAGCGATCCAGAAAACAGAGTAATTGGTTTTAGTGAATGATTTTCTTCTTGCAGGGTGCTACGGGATGTCTAATTAATATATATATATATATATATATATATGTATATATATATTAATAAATACTACATTAATATCATTTTCATCATTGTTTCAACTTCAGGTCAACAACAATGTTTTTAACTGAGTGACTATGTTGACAGTAGCCGGCTGGGTCAGGGCAGTGGAAGCCACTCGCGTTCTGCCACCCGGAAGTATCTAGACGCCTATTGTTAAGAAAAAAGATTGTGAAATGCCGTATAGAGAGTAGAGTGTTGTGGGTCATGTTGTGTTGTGTAGTGAGTTGTGTTGTGGGTTGGTGTGGAGTTGTGTAGTGAGTTGTGTAGCGAGTCATGCGTGATGAGGGCGGTGGAGGGGACTGACCGTAGCAGTCCATGCGGCAGTAGGAGGCGTTGGCGCTCATGTAGGCTAAGCTGTACTGACACCGGTCCCTCCTCACGTCGCAGCTCAGACAGTGGGGCGGGGCCACGCTGCTCCCGATGCCCAGCCTGGAGACACCAGCAGCACACAGTCAGAGAGACACCAGCACGCAGTCAGAGAGACACCAGCAGCACACAGTCAGAGAGACACCAGCACGCAGTCAGAGAGACACCAGCACGCAGTCAGAGAGACACCAGCACGCAGTCAGAGAGACACCAGCAGCACGCAGTCAGAGAGACACCAGCAGCACGCAGTCAGGGAGACACCAGCAGCACACAGTCAGAGAGACATCAGCAGCACACAGTCAGGGAGACACCAGCAGCACATAGTCAGAGAGACACCAGCAGCACGCAGTCAGGGAGACACCAGCACGCAGTCAGGGAGACACCAGCATGCAGTCAGGGAGACACCAGCAGCACGCAGTCAGGGAGACACCAGCACGCAGTCAGAGAGACACCAGCAGCACGCAGTCAGAGAGACACCAGTACGCAGTCAGAGAGACACCAGCACACAGTCAGAGAGACACCAGTACGCAGTCAGAGAGACACCAGCACGCAGTCAGAGAGACACCAGCAGCACGCAGTCAGGGAGACACCAGCAGCACGTAGTCAGAGAGACACCAGCAGCACACAGTCAGAGAGACACCAGCACGCAGTCAGGGAGACACCAGCACACAGTCAGGGAGACACTAACACGCAGTCAGGGAGACACCAACACGCAGTCAGGGAGACACCAGCGCACAGTCAAAGAGACACCAGCACGCAGTCAGGGAGACACCAGCACACAGTCAGGGAGACACCAGCACGCAGTTAGGGAGACACCAGCACGCAGTCAGGGAGACACCAGCACACAGTCAGGGAGACACCAGCACGCAGTCAGGGAGACACCAGCACACAGTCAGGGAGACACCAGCACACAGTCAGGGAGACACCAGCAGCACGCAGTCAGGGAGACACCAGCACACAGTCAGGGAGACACCAGCAGCACGTAGTCAGAGAGACACCAGCACACAGTCAGGTATATCCTCGTCTATGATCTATATGGTAACACATCCTCAGGTTTGAAACTATGTGTTCACATTCAGGAGGATGCGGATAATATAAAAAATATTACAAATAATGAATAAGATAAAGAATAACAATGCAGATAAATAAAGACTTACCTATAAACATTTCTCACCCCTGGTGCGTTGTGTTCGTTACTTATATAATATCTGTGAAAGATTTCATTTTTTTAAAGGATTAACACATTAAGAGCATCAAAATACTAAATAACAATTGTTTTGTAATCAGTGATTCTACGAACATGGCGTCTGTGGTGAGTTTGGTTATGTAGATGACCTCCCATTGGCCTGAAGTGACTGGGACAGCAACGCCCTGAAGAGAGAGTACTGGTGAGGCGCGCACGCCAACGCACGCCAACGCACGCCAACGCACGCCAACAAACACCAACGCACGGCAACAAACACCAACGCACGAACACACCGATGCACGCCAACGCACACCAACGCACCAACACACCAACGCCCCAACGCAGCACACTGTTTCCATCAGGCTGCGTACTCACGTCTCTGACATGATGGATGTGTTTGTAGCCCAGCGAGTCGCTCATCACTTTGTAGAAACTAATGTTGTCCGCCGCAAAGAACAGGGGGAGCGGGGAGTACTGAGGAGGAGCAGACGAGTTAACGCTCACCCTGAAGGAACCAGAACGCTGAGATAAGGTCAGAGACCAGCAACACTCACATGGCCCACCCAGCCCGTCCCGCTGGTCTGGACGAAGCTCTGGAAAAAACACAGCAAGCTTTTAGAACGGACACTCAATATTTAATACGCATCACTGGTTCATGATATTTAATAAATATCACTGGTTCCTCTGATATTAATAAACATCAATGGGTCATGATATTTTATAAACATCACTGGTTCATGGTATTTAGTGAACGTCACTGGTTCCCAACTGGTATTTAGTAAACCTCACTGGTTCTGGTTCCCCACTGGTATTTAGTGAACCCCACTGGTTCCCTACTGGTATTAGGTGCCTCCCACTTGTGCCCACCTGCCCCTCTCTCCAGCGGCCCCCCTCAGAGTCGTAGATCTGGACGTGGACGCGGTTCTGCCGTCGGTTGAGCCACTGGACGGCGACGCGCTCGTCCGTCACCCAGGTCACTGAGCTCAGGAAGTAATCGCTGAGAGGACAGGAAGGGGCTGGTTGATCAATCTATGATCACCCATCAGTGAGCAGTCAGTTAACAGACGGTTAACCAGAGGGACTTACAGTCATGGTCCTCTTTGTAGATACATGTCATTAAGGAGCAGGTAGGGGTTAGACAGTAGAGACAGGTCAATAGGGAGCAGGTAGGGGTTAGACAGTACAGAGACAGGTCATTAAGGAGCAGGTAGGGGTTAGACAGTACAGAGACAGGTCATTAAGGAGCAGGTAGGGGTTAGACAGTAGAGACAGGTCAATAAGGAGCAGGTAGGGGTTAGACAGTAGAGATAGGTCATTAAGGTTGGGTAGGGGTTAGACAGTACAGAGACAGGTCATTAAGGAGCAGGTAGGGGTTAGACAGTACAGAGACAGGTCATTAAGGAGCAGGTAGGGGTTAGACAGTAGAGACAGGTCAATAGGGAGCAGGTAGGGGTTAGACAGTAGAGATAGGTCATTAAGGTTGGGTAGGGGTTAGACAGTGCAGAGACAGGTCATTAAGGAGCAGGTAGGGGTTAGACAGTACAGAGACAGGTCATTAAGGAGCAGGTAGGGGTGAGACACTAAAGACAGGTCATTAAGGAGCAGTAAGGGTTAGACAGTAGAGGGGTTAGACAGTAGAGGGGTTGGACAGTAGAGGGGTTGGACAGTAGAGGGGTTGGACAGTAGAGGGGTTAAACAGTACAGGGGTTAGACAGAAGAGGGGTTAGACAGAAGAGGGGTTAGACAGTACAGGGGTTAGACAGTACAGGGGTTAGACAGTAGAGGGGTTGGACAGTAGAGGGGTTGGACAGTACAGGGGTTGGACAGAAGAGGGGTTAGACAGTACAGGGGTTAGACAGTACAGGAGTTAGACAGTAGAGGGGTTAGACAGTAGAGGGGTTAGACAGTAGAGGGGTTAGACAGTACAGGGGTTAGACAGTACAGGGGTTAGACAGTACAGGGCTATGGTACTGTGATGCAGCAGCAGACCCACCCGGTGGTGACGGCATCGGGGGGCTCGACCTCATTGAGTCTAGAAGGGTCCGCCGCCTCCACGACCAGCAGCCGGGCCCGCGGCAGGGTGGAGCCGGCCTGGGACGGACACAGGGGACAGACGGACACGCGTCGGGTGTGTGTGTGTGTGTGTGTGTGTGTGTGTGTGTGTGTGTGTGTGTGTGTGTGCGTACCTTGGGGTAGGGGACAGCTCTGGTTACAGGGTACTGCTCTGAGCCGTAGAAGGTGAACTCCACGCTGTGCACCTGGCTGTCGTTGATCTGCAGGAAGGCCAGGAAGCGGGAGGAGGTCGACCACCACACAGCCTCGTTGGAGGCCAGCACCTCCTCTAAACAGGGAGGTCCAAGAAACACTGATGAACACCAACTAACTGACTCAATCTCTCACCTACTCACTCACTCGCTCATCTACTAACTCACTCACTGACTCACTCACTCACTCACCTACTCACTCACTCACTGACTCACTCAATCTCTCACCTACTCACTCACTTGCTCATCTACTAACTCACTCACTGACTCACTCACTCACTCACCTACTCACTCACTCACTGACTCACTCACTCACTCACCTATTCACTCACTCACTCACCTACTCACTCACTCACTCACTCACTCACCTACTCACTCACTCACCTACTCACTCACTCACTCAATCACTTACCTACTCACTCACCTACTCACTCACTCACTCACTGTCTCACTCACTCACTCACTCACTCACCTACTCACTCACTCACTCACCTACTCACTTACTCACTGACTCACTCACTGACTCACTCACCTATTCACTCACTCACTCACTCACTCACTCAATCACTTACCTACTCACTCACCTACTCACTCACTCACTCACCTACTCACTCACTCACTCACCTATTCACTCACTCACTCACTCACTCAATCACTTACCTACTCACTCACCTACTCACTCACTCACTCACCTACTCACTCACTCACCTACTCACTCACTCACTCACTCACTCACCTACTCACTCACTCACCTACTCACTCACTCACTCACTCACTCACTCACTCAATGACTTACCTACTCACTCACTCACTCACTCACTCACTCACTCACTCACTCACTCACCCTCTCACCCGGCGGCCCAGGACTCACCCTCGTACGCCCAGTCGGGGACTCCGTTCAGGATCTCGTTCTTCTTCCCGTTGAAGGTCACTTGGACGGGTTCAGAGGTCACGGTGGCCGTCAGGTAGATGTTGAAGTCTGAGATGTAAGCCTGAACAGGAAGGTGATCAGGAGTCACATCGTTCTCTAGATGATCCCATCAGGGCTTATTATGGTATGTTACTCTGACTGTGACATGAAGTCCGTGGCGAGGGTGAGGGTGAGGGTTAAGCTGAGGGCTAAGGTGAGGGTGAGGGTGAGGGTGAGGGTTAGGGTCAGGGTGAGGGTCAGGGTCAGGGTCAGGGTGAGGGTCAGGGTCAGGGTGAGGGTGAGGGTCAGGGTCAGGGTGAGGGTGAGAGTCAGGGTCAGGGTGAGGGTGAGGGTCAGGGTCAGGGTCAGGGTGAGGGTCAGGGTCAGGGTGAGGGTGAGGGTCAGGGTGAGGGTGAGGGTCAGGTTTAGGGTGAGGGTCAGGGTGAGGGTCAGGGTCAGGTTCAGGGTGAGGGTCAGGGTTAGGGTCAGGGTCAGGGTTAGGGTCAGGGTCAGGGTTAGCCTCACGTATGCGTTCCCGGTGGGCGCCCAACTGAAGTACTGCACTTTCTCTGGAATATCCGGAAAAGTCAGGAATGTTCTGTGAATAATTGAGAGGAATGGATTGTAATGTAAAGAACATGTCTTGAAGTGTGTGGCCAACAGTGGGTGAGTAGGTAAGGTAAATACGTAGATAAGGTAAGTAATTAGCTAAGGTAAGTAATTAGCTAGCTAGGCTAAGGTAAGTAGCTAGGCTAAGGTAAGTAGCGGTCCACTCACAAGCTCTCGCGGCTGAAGATGGAGTAGGAGGCAGTGTAGGAGTGTCTCCATTGCTGTTTCAGGAATAAGAGTCATTACCTTGCTTTGGGCTGCTGTACTCTGGTTGGTTTAGGGCTGTGTTGGGTGTTTGTTGGGGGCCATCCTCACCTTGGTATAGTTGCTCTCGAGGCTGACGTACTTCTGATCCCCCGACAGCAGGTAGTCTATGGCGTCCACGCTGGCCTGTGGAGACACAGGCTCCAGGGTGATACATCAGGCTACAACACGTCGGGTTCTACGGTCATGCACTGAGGAGGCTTACAAACGTGAGGTTGCTCAGGTACAGAGACTCCTCCTTGGTTTCAACGTTGTAGAGGAACACATTTCCTTCCCTTTTATGAAGATAAGTGTTATCTGGAGACAATGAGGACAAAAGCATGAATATCACTGAATTTATCATCAATGTTATTTATGAACATGAAAGACGAGCAGTTTTACCTGAGATCCATCGTAGTTTATAGGATTTCCATTTGATGGTGGAATTAAAATAGTCGTCAAGGGTGTAGGACCTTTTATTAGCATCATTAGCTCCTGGATAAAACAATTAGGAAATTAATGGTTTGGGCTTGATACACAATTTATTATACAGTGAAACATTTTGCATGAGACGGCTTCTACTAGGGAGAGGGGGGGGGGGGGGGGTTGTTGAGGGAGGGGGAGAGGGAGGGTGGGTGAGGGAGAAGGAGAGTGAGAGAGGGGGGGGGGGGGGGACTCTATTGGACTCACTGTTCAGGTGAACTGCCACCGGGATAATTATAAAGAAGGTGATGGCAGCCGCCGCCACGCCAATCCACAACACCTTTCCGCCACCCTGTGGAGCAGGACGGAACAACTGCTCAGCAGAGTCCTGGGGTCTCATTTGTAACCGTTGTGCACAAAACGGGGCTGAAAGGGGCGTACGTGACTTTCCACGCCAAGGTTGTGATCTATAAAAAACTAACTTGACGGGAGAATGTGTGCAGCCCTAAGCAAACTCTGACCCATGCGTACGCATGGTTTGGAGGAAAAGGAGAATTGGCGACACAGACGGTGTGGTGTTGAACTGAAGTCAGACGGAAGAATTGTAGAGTGAGAAGAACGATTATGTTTTAACATCGCCCTTCATAACTTTAATTTCAACCCGTATCATGCGTTAAATCTATGTAATCAGAATAATTTAAGTCAACTGTGTTACTTCTCAGTTATAACTCCAGAAACATCTCCTTAGAATAGAAATGAAAATTCTAAATCTAAATTCTCTATATTGAATCCCGTCACTCCATACTGTCTACTGACGGCGCGACTGCATCTGTCCAACATGTGTCATAACATAATATTTTTATGTGACACTGTAAACACATAATCAAATGTCAATTAAATCCCAAGTGTGGAAAACCAAGCCACATAGGCCTACTCCTCATCACAATCGTTATATTATTGTCCGTTCCTCTTGATGCTTTTCATGACAAATCAGGCATTAAAAAGGGGTTATGTTCAAGAACCTTTTACGTGGGTGATTACAAACTGATTATCCAAGGTGTTCTCGTCAGTCTTATTACCTTAACCCTATACAGCGGTGAGCCCCGTGCGTAATGCTGCACCATATGGCACTGCTGGCACTGCTGGAGGACCATGCAAATGGCAGGATTCAGAGGGAGAGGGTCTTCAGGGACCATAACGATTTATTGGTACATAAAAATATGTACCTTTATGTCAGACCACTTCTTTCTTAATTCTTTTTTGCTTTTCTCAGTCCTTCTGCCATTGTTTCCGACAAGACATAATACTTGCATCTGAGTCTGTTTTATATGCAGATCGCATTCATGAGGTCATTTGCATTGACCATTTATGGTTAAAAAGGGGCGAGTACAGGGCGGAACGTGAAGCTGATTCAGCTGCGCACACTGCGCACACTCGCTCTGTGATTTATAAAGCAAAGATTGCTTAGAGGTGTGCGTACGCAGGGTTTAATAAGTCTAAATATTTTTTGGCGAACGCAAACCTTGGCTTTTGGGCGTACGTACACTTTTAGTAACGATCCCACGCACAGTCTTATAAATGAGACCC
Organism: Gadus macrocephalus; assembly: GCF_031168955.1. Classification (NCBI taxonomy): domain Eukaryota; kingdom Metazoa; phylum Chordata; class Actinopteri; order Gadiformes; family Gadidae; genus Gadus; species Gadus macrocephalus. The sequence goes on along the minus strand of NC_082401.1, from coordinate 11,893,363 downwards.
CTGATCTCCAGCTCTGGAGTCAGAGTTTAGACCAACTGCCCCCGGTTATAATAGGACAGATCTCTGCGCCTGCTGATCTTTGCAGATTAATCCTCTTTTACTATAGTCTTTAATGACTCTTCTCTGCTTTAGACGAGGCTTTAGTTATACAAGAGGTTAATTGACCAGGTTTTAGTTATCCTACTGACCAGGCTTAGTTATCCTACATGAGGTTTACTGACAGGCTTTAGTTATCCTACATGAGGCTTACTGACCGGGCTTTAGTTATCCTGCATGAGGTTTACTTTAGTTATCCTACATGAGATTTACTTACCGGCTTCAGTTATCCTACATGAGGTTTACTGAGCAGGCTTTAGTTATCCTACTGAGCAGGCTTACTTATCCTACATGAGATTTACTGACCATTCTGCTGATGGACTGATCTTCATTCACTGGACTCGTCCTTCACAACCTTTAAAATCCCTTCACGACTGCCGACGAAGAAGCAGATTTAGATGTCCAATCTCCCGAGGTTAATTTCCTAATTCCATGGAATAAGATAATGTTCGGAACTTAATAGAACAAAAAGCCCAGTAGAAAGCGATGCGTTGGTGCCTCTCGAACCCCTGGCTCCTCCAACCTCCTCCTCCTCCTCCTGCAGACCGCAGCTCTCCACCTCTCAGTCTGCGGGACCTCAACATGGGCCACGTATCACATCAACTACACCCCTACTTAAAACAATAATTACGTAAAGTAAAATCCGTAGGCTGCACGGAATAAATATTCAATTACAATTTATTGACAGTGTTTGAAATGAACATTTGGGTTATTCCGTCATGTTAACGGCCAACCCTACAGCGCCTCGTTCAGCACAGAACGGAAGCTCTCAAGAAGCTTGGCATCATTCAGTAGTAACTCTAAACAGACAGTAGGAGATGTCTCTTTACACACAAAAAAACACATCTCAGCCAGACCCAGTGCACACCTATTTACATCTTTGTTATTACACAGCTCTTCTGAATGCTGTAGAATGCTCCATTCACTTAAGGCCTTCCCAACGTTCGGCGGTCAATTATATTTGCATAATTGACCGTTGTCAAGCGTAATTGACCGCTTTCAAGGAAAGGGGTTTGTTTGCCTCTGATTCACGTCTTTCGTAGCACTCCACAAGCATTCCAGTAATTTACCAGCCCCAGTTTATTCGGTATCTAAACGACGTCGTCAGCTGATCTGAAGCCTACCGGAAAAAAAACGTTCTCTTTTTATCAGCACTAGGCCTACTTCAGTTCAGGGCTTATTTTCCCGATACTGACCGGCGTTCTATACATTATCCCTTACATAAGCGATTTATCCCTGACAGACACAGCAGCAAAATTACTTTCATACAGAACACATTATTTTCTTTATTTTACTAGTGTTTTTTAATCTCTGTTCGACACATCATTTATCCTGTTCGTGGCTTTAATCTCAGGTGAAGCCCTCTAGCAGGACAGTGGAGCCAGGGCCTGCTGGTCCTCAGTCTGAGTCCAGGGCCTGGTCCACCGGCTGGGGGTCCTCAGTCTGAGTCCAGGGCCTGGTCCCCCAGGCTGGGGGTCCTCAGTCTGAGTCCAGGGCCTGGTCCACCAGGCTGGGGGTCCTCAGTTTGAGTCCAGGGCCTGGTCCACCAGGCTGGGGGTCCTCAGTCTGAGTCCAGGGCCTGGTCCACCAGGCTGGGGGTCCAGTCTGAGTCCAGGGCCTGGTCCACCAGGCGGCGGGTCCTCAGTCTGAGTCCAGGGCCTCGTCCACCAGGCTGGCGTGGGCAGACAGGTCGAAGGCAGGGAAGCAGACATCCAGCTCTTTCCATTTGGCACACTTGCTGATCTTCTTGCCTTTACAGGTGACCACCAGGTTCTTCACGTGGAGACTGGGCAGCTCGATGGCACGGTAGAGCATCATGGACCCCCATCGCTAACACAGTGGGAGAGCAGGTTATGAACCTCACAGAGCGACGGCACAACTGAACGGCACCATGCTCAACGCCTCAGAACCCACCTGGCCACACGTGTTGCACGCTACAAACTGATTGGTCTCGTACTCCACCAGCCTCTCCTGAAGGTTGGTGTTGTCCTTCTTATTGTAGAGACTCCTGTTAAACAAAGACATCTGAATCAACCGCCAGTAGAGAGTACTGAACAGGGAGCGCGCCCCGATTCAAGACCAGGACTCAAACCGTAAGGTCCCTACATGACCCTTGACCCTGTGTTCTCCGTACCGGAACTCTGTGGACACGACCACATGGTGCATCTGACTGACCACTTCGATGTCCTCTCCACGGCACACGTCCTTGTTGCAGCCGCGACAGCTGAAGGACACCTCAGACGGACTGTCGTTCTGCTTCTTCTTCTTCTTCTTATTCAGCAGCATCTTCCTCTCCTGGATAGCCTCCAGCTGATAGGTGGTGATCTGAAGACAGAGGAACAAAGATTGCTCTAGTGTGGATCAGCCCTGAGTCTCTATTGTATTCTAGCCTAACCCTAACCCTAACCCAAGTCTCTATAATCTGCCGCGTCGAGCTGGGCTTCTGACGTGGGATCTTCATGACCCTTTACCTTCTTTTTGAATTCCTCTTGATCCATGTTCTTGATCTTCACGATGGCTTTGTTCATCATTTTCTGGCGGAACTCGTTGACTAACTCCTTCTCCACCACCCCGGAGCCGTGCACGTCCACCAGGGTGTAGCTGCTGTTCTCCGCCCGGGCACGGCCCTGCGCCTGAGGAGAACACCGGACTGTCAGTACACGCTCCACCCGGTCACTGGACCTCCAACACTCTGCTCCACCCGGTCACTGGACCTCCAACACTCTGCTCCACCCGGTCCCTGGACCTCCCACACTCCACCTGGCTGGAGGTCGGTGTTGCACATGTTCCAGGTGTTGGCTGTTAGCACTGACCTGAATCATGGAGATCTCGTTGGTCACGAGGCCGTAGCGAATCACAAAGTTGCACTCCGGTATGTCCAAGCCTTCCTCGGCGACGGTGGTGGCGATCAGCAAGTTGACTTCTCCGTGTCGGAACTTGTTCAAAACATCCTTTTGTTCGGCCTTCAAAGGGAAATCATTCCAGAGAGTTTAGCGAAGGAAAGGTCAGGGTTAGGGTTAGGGCTAACCCCTGTGTGATAGGAATCAGGCTGATAGCCAGTGGTGTAGTCTACGTGATACGCAGGTATACGCCGTATACCCACTAGGAATGCACCAGGATTTGCGTGTACCCACTTAAAAATGTGCACGGATACGTATCAATCGTCTTGTGACAGATCTTTCACTTCTGTGTTTATTTTTTCGCAAATACCGGTCGGGTATAACTGCAATAAAATACTTTAAGCAGGGGAAGTTATCTCCTACATTCACCATTCATAAAATTCCCCCTGCGCGCTCGGCTCGCGTTCTGCCCTGTCTCTGTTATTACGAAGCGCGAAGCGGCCCCTCCTTCTCGGGTGTGTGTGCGTGTGTGTGTGCGTGCGCGCGCGTGTGCGCGTGTGTGTGTGTATGTGTCCAGTACTCCCATATTAATGTGTAAACCACATAATAAGTAGTCAACAGAAGACAATGTTTTAATCCCACTTTATATCTCCTTGTTACTTTTAGATGAGAACCCCCTGGCCAGCCTTTCAGACTGGGTGTCAGGCTAGGGAATTTAAAAACAGGCATCCTTGGTTAGAGTGGAGGGAAAAAAAGTTAGCTAAATGTCAGCCAACATACAGTTGGTATTGTTGGGCAAAATAACCTGCTGAGTACATCACATGTACATTACAAATATAGCTAACTCCTACCCTAGCCTGATGAGCACATCAAATGGCAGACACATTACAATATAGTCAACTCTTGCTCTAACCCAACGAACACATAACACAAACATGATAATATAGTCAGGTCAAGGCCGGAGCCGAAGGCCCCATTTCCCAACCAGGCAATTGGTAGACACTCAGACAATGCACCAGTCATCCTCAAGAACGGGAGAGCCACATTAATTTATCACACAAGAGATACTTCGAGGACACCGGAGATACTTCGAGGAGCTCTCCCCCGTTAGGAGGAACACAAGAGATACACATGCATATACCAGGGCCTGAGAGCCAAGGTCAAGCAAAAACACACAGAACCACACACACCTCAAACGCACACACCTCATCGAGAGGAGGATACAGCATAAGACTGTATCACACAGGGACTCTTGATCTTCTTCTGAAGCAGACCTTCCACGGAGGCGAAGCTCTGGACGAACCATCAGCGCTGATTAGGGACTTAGACATATTCGATCTCTCACGCTTTATGACTCTGTGTAACCGTTGCCACTTTACTTAATAAATCCAAGGTCCTCGTGCCGACAGACTTTATTACCTCTCCGTCTCATTTCATCTGGTCCAGTAACTAGACAGACCGTTTTTCCCCTCAGTATACACAATTGAAATTCATAATGTTAATCACTATGCAAATGAGAGTATAGCTAATTCATGGTCATTTTTAAGGTGCAGTAATTTCACACTTTTACACAATTCAATTACTGTATGGTATGTTAGATAACAACAGTAAGAGCTCAAATCAGAGCAATTGAAAGCGTGAAACATCAGTCTCCTGTCATCTCCTTCTTTTCATTTTTGTGTTCTATTTGTTCATACTGTTATTAAAACTGATAAACCTACTCAGCTTTCCATGATTGTTGATAATCGTTATACTCTTAAATCAGCGGGTTGTAGACCCCTGCGTTGGTGAGTGTGGTGCGACACCCCATAAGCGCCACACACGTACACGTACCGGTGGGACGGGTTTGTACGAGGCTGGGAGGGAATCATCACAGTATACCCACTACAATAAAATAGACTACACCACTGCTGATAGCTAAGGGTTAACATGCTAGCACGCATGCTATAGAATGTTCTTCTCCATTGTCATGTTTCAATGCAGCTGAAGGTTATAAATTCATACTAGATGACGCGTTAACACCCACTAGGTGTGTAATGGTACACACAAGTCACGGTTCGGTACGTACCTCGGTTTTTAAGTCACGGTACGGTACGGTTCATAGTTAAGGGGACAATTAATAAAAAAACTGCTTGTTTGTCAACAACGGAGAATGGCCGTAGATCAGCAGGAATGAAAACACCAATAAACTTGGTTATGGCATTTGCATTTCTGATTTGCCAGACAGGGGTTGGTGAAATAGTGTCGTGAGCTGGGTTTGCGCAGCTCGTTTTTTTCCCACAGCAACAGTGATAGTAACACCTGGATGGTGCCTTTCAAATACGTGCGCTAGAGATGTGCATTTCTGGCAACAATACTATTCGATGCTATTTGATAGTTCGGCGATCGTTGCCCGCCATCTACGCCACATTTACGTACCGCGGTACACCTCTGTAACCGCTCCGAAGTGCCTGTACCGTGACGGTTCGGTACAAATACGTGTACCGTTACACCCCTAACACACACTAAGGCGTATCATAAGGTACACTAGATGTTAACACACACTAAGGCGTATCATAAGGTACACTAGATGTTAACACACACTAAGGCGTATCATAAGGTACACTAGATGTTAACACACACTAAGGCGTATCATAAGGTACACTAGATGTTAACACACACTAAGGCGTATCATAAGGTACACTAGATGTTAACACACACTAAGGCGTATCATAAGGTACACTAGATGTTAGGGTTAGGGTTAGTAGCGTGTCAGGTGGTGTGGGGCAGCAGTAGCGTGTCGGGTGGGGTTGGGGCAGCAGTAGCGTGTCGGGTGGGGTTGGGGCAGCAGTAGCGTGTCGGGTGGGGTTGGGGTAGCAGTAGTGTGTTTGTTGGTTGGGCAGCAGTAGCGTGTCGGGTGGTGTGGGACAGCAGTAGTTTGTCGGGTGGGGCAGCAGCAGCATGTCGGGTGGGGGTGGGACAGCAGCAGCGTGTCGGGTGGGGCAGCAGCAGCATGTCGGGTGGGGGTGGGACAGCAGTAGCGTGTCGGGTGGGGGTGGGACAGCAGTAGCGTGTCGGGTGGTGTGGGGCAACAGCAGCGTGTCGGGTGGTGCACGTGGCTCACGCTGGTCATGGGTTTGACGCTGCTCTGGTCTCCTCCCCCGAGGACGTAGTTGGCGCTCACCCCCACCTCGGCGAACTTGGCGTTGCCCTGCACCCACTGGGTGAGGGCCATGGCGCTACGTCGGGTCTTGGTGAAGATGATCCCGCGAGCGTCCGCCCTGTTGGTGAACTCCTTCAGGACCTCCACCCGCAGAGTAGACAGGCTGCTGTTCTCGTACTCCGGCATCGTCACCAGCCGCTGTAGCTCCGCCCTCCTGTCTGAGGACGTTACAGAGGGTGGAGCTATGAACCAGGGTGGAGGCTACAGAGGGTGGAGGTATGAACCAGGGTGGAGGCTACAGAGGGTGGAGCTATGAACCAGGGTGGAGGCTACAGAGGGTGGCGGTATGAACCAGGGTGGAGGCTACAGAGGGTGGAGCTATGAACCAGGGTGGAGGCTACAGAGGGTGGAGCTATGAACCAGGGTGGAGGCTACAGAGGGTGGAGCTATGAACCAGGGTGGAGGCTACAGAGGGTGGAGCTATGAACCAGGGTGGAGGCTACAGAGGGTGGAGCTATGAACCAGGGTGGAGGCTACAGAGGGTGGAGCATTCGGAGAGGAAGCTCTTCTCAGTGACCGTACACACTACCCCCCCCCCCCAGTGGAGCGTACCAGCGTAGGCAGACGCAGAGGGACGCTACCTTGGAACAGCTTGAAGAGGAACCTCTCGGTGTCTGTGACCTGGATGGGCGTCTCCTCTTCAGGAGCCTCCTTCCTCCTCATCTCCTCCTCCTGGAAGGCGCCGAGCACCTCCAGGGCGTCGCACATCCGGATGACGTTGCTGAGCTGCAGGCCTTCGTTGTAGCGCCGCAGGTGCTCAGCGCAGACCCTCACCTTCTGGTCCTCCTCTTTGGCCGCTAGGAGGAGACGCAAGGAGGGAGGAGTCAAGGGGACCGTCAAGATGACTGCCAATGGGAAGGGTCTGAGTTAAGGGACCCTTAAGGGGACCCCGGTGGAAGGGTCTGAGTTAAGGGACCCTTAAGGGGACCCCGGTGGAAGGGTCTGAGTTAAGGGACCCTTAAGGGGACCCCGGTGGAAGGGTCTGAGTTAAGGGACCGTTAAGGGGACCCCGGTGGAAGGGTCTGAGTTAAAGACCGTTAAGGGGACCCCGGTGGAAGGCCCTGAGTTAAGGGACCGTTAAGGGGACCCCGTCGGAAGGCCCTGAGTTAAGGGGACCCCAGTGGGAGGGCTCTGGGTTCCTGCTGCCCAGTGGTTGAAGTGACTCCCAGTGTGAGGGCCCTGGGTTCTTACTGGTGATGTACTGGTAACGATGGGAGGCACTAGGAGGAGCTCACCGTTGTACTCTCTCTGCACCACCCACTGCTCGTAGGTCTGTGTGCCAAAGTCACAGGTGGAGTGGAGGTCAGCGTGCAGGTGGATGGCCGTCATGATGGCCTTGATGAGGTCACCGAAAGGGTCCTTTAGGAAGGGAACAGAAACCAGAAGTCTACCGCTGGTTTCAGAGGCTGCGTTGTCCGAGGGTCAATGCCTCGAGCTAGGCGTACTTTGAGCATAAATGAATAGAAATAAAGGAAAAACCTTTTTTCTCTCTTCCACGATGGAGACCTTCTTGGACAGGTCCTTCGTGTCTTCGCTGCTCGACGTCATGATTTTGCAAGCGTCCAAATTAGCACAAATCTACCACAAAAAAAAGAAACACAGGAGTGTGAATTAAATGTGAGGTTGATCAAAAACAAGTCTGAATCCACATATTGAACACACATGTTGTGTTGCGTGTTATATATGTGGATTTAGATGATACAACACACTACTTGTATCATGTTTACCCCATGATACAAGTAGTGAGGAGGAGGGAGGGTGAGGAGGGAGGAGGAGGAGGGAGGGGGAGGAGGGGGAGGAGGGAGGGTGAGGAGGAGGAGAGGAGGAGGAGGGAGGAGGAGGGAGGAGGAGGTAGGAGGAGCGAGGGAGGTGGGAGGAGGAAGGAGAGGGAAGAGGGAGGAGGAGGAGGAGGGAGGAGGAGGAGAAGGAGGGAGAGGAGGAGGAGGAGGAGGAGGAGGAGGGAGGAGGGAGGGAGGGGGAGGAGGAGGAGGAGGGGGAGGAGGATGGAGAAGGAAGGAGAGGGAAGAGGGAGGAAGGAGGAGGGAGGAGGCAGGCTGTGTCTGGCGTGGGGGAGGGTGAGGTGAGCCTTTACTTTGAGGATGTGCTCCTCAGCCTTGGTGCTCTTGGTGGCGCCCCCGACGCCTGGGGAGGCAGTGAGGCCCAGGACCTGGGGCACGGCCTGCGGCTCCTTGCCCTGCTTGATGAGCTGCAGGTTGCGGTACTTCTGCTTCAGGTAGCGCATCATGATGTTGTTGTAGACCCCACCCTTCTGGGTGTGGTGACACTCGTCTATCACGATCAGCGTCAGGTCTGAGAGAAGGAGAAGGAGGAGAAGGAGGAGATCTTCAGTGGGAATGACTGCAGAAGACACAATGTTTCAGAGGCGGGAGCGTGGGACGGATCCCAGACTTTTGGTTTGTTAACCTCTAACTTTCAACTTCTAACCCTTTTTAAGATAACAGGGTGACTCATGTTCCCTCCCAGACCGCAGCCTGTGATTGGGAGATCTGTGGTCTGACCCGTCTTCCCCCTACTCGCTCTCCTGAGGACACTGAGAACCTCCCCTGCAGACCACAGAACACCTCCTAAGAACCTCCACTGCAGACCACAGAACACCTCCTGAGAACCTCCACTGTGGACCACAGAACACCTCCTGAGAACCTCCACTGCAGACCACAGAACACCTCCTGAGAACCTCCACTGTGGACCACAGAACACCTCCTGAGCACCAGGCCATTTGAAGTTAAAGAGAGGAGTGAGATAGGGGTGTGGAGGAGTGAGGAGAAGAGGAGGAGTGAGGGCTAGGATCAGAGGAGTGAAAGAGGAGGAGTGAGAGAGGAGTGGAGGAGTGAGAGAGGAGTGGAGGAGTGACATTGAGGAGTGAGAGAGGAGTGGAGGAGTGAGAGAGGAGTGGAGGGGTGATATTGAGGAGTGAGAGAGGAGTGGAGGAGTGATATTGAGGAGTGAGAGAGGAGTGGAGGAGTGAGAGAGGAGTGAGAGAGGAGTGGAGGAGTGATATTGAGGAGTGAGAGAGGAGTGGAGGAGTGAGAGAGGAGTGGAGGGGTGATATTGAGGAGTGAGAGAGGAGTGGAGGAGTGACATTGAGGAGTGAGAGAGGAGTGGAGGAGTGAGAGAGGAGTGGAGGAGTGATATTGAGGAGTGAGAGAGGATTGGAGGAGTGAGAGAGGAGTGAGAGAGGAGTGGAGGAGTGAGAGAGGAGTGGAGGGGTGATATTGAGGAGTGAGAGAGGAGTGGAGGAGTGATATTGAGGAGTGAGAGAGGAGTGGAGGAGTGATATTGAGGAGTGAGAGAGGGGTGAGCAGTAGCAATGCAGCGTCTCCTACGGGAGGGCTGACGTCTCCCTCAGCCGCCTGAAGCCAGCCGACAGGACGACAGCAGAGAGGAAAGAGAAGCTCGGGGCTCTACAGCAGATGTTCCAGAGAGCTGCTCCAGCTCGGACCGTGCCAAGAGCAGCCTGTCAGAGGGTATTACCCAGGGAGCCCCCTCCTCCTCCACCCCCCACCTCCTCCACCTCCTCCACCCTCTCCTCCTTAGGGCTGGAACCTGACCACGTCCAGGGAACTGCTCTTCCGGTGTTGACGCCAGTAAAACGTCCTTTAGTTTGAGGTGGATTCTGGATTAATCTCAGTGTTCGTCATTCCCAATATGCTAATACATTAGTTGATGGTCATTTCCTTTCCTCATTTGATCCACATTTCAGGATCAGTCCATGAAGAATGTTTTTCAAAATCGGTACTACCCAGGCCTCTAACTAACTACCCATGTCTCTAACTAACTACCCATGTAAATAATTACCCATGTAACTAACTAATGACCCATGTCACTAACTACCGACCTGTGTCACTAACTCACAACCCATGTCACTAACTAACTACCCTTGTAACAAACTAACGACCCATGTGAATAACTAACGACCCATCTCACTAACTAAAGACCCATGTGACTTACTAACTACCCATGTGAATAACTAACGACCAATCTCACTAACAATATACCCATGTCACTCACTAACTAACCATGTCACTAACTACCCATGTAACTAACTAATGAGCCATGTCACTAACTAACAACCCATGTCACTAACTAACGACCCATCTCACTAACTAACTACCAATGTCTCTAACTAACTTCCCGGGTGATTACCGACCCATGTCTCTAACAAACGACCCATGTCACTAACGACCCATGTCACCAACGACCCGTGTAACTAACTAACGACCCATGTCTCTAACTAACGACCCGTGTAACTAACTACCGACCCATGTCACCAACGACCGTGTCTCTAACTAACGACCCGTGTGACTAACTAACGACCCATGTCACCAACGACCTGTGTGACTAACTAACGACCCATGTCTCTAACTAACGACCCATGTCTCTAACTAACGACCCGTGTCACCAACGACCTGTGTGACCAACTAACGACCCGTGTGACTAACTAACGACCCATGTCACCAACGACCCGTGGGACTAACTAAGGCACGGCGTGGCGTACCACTGAGCTCCAGGCGCTCGTCGTCCAGGTTCTCCGAGCCCGCCAGGTGGTTCTCCAGGATCTGGGCGGTGCAGATGATGACGTCGTGGTTCCTCACGATGTCGGGGAAGGAGATCTTGAGCTGCGAGTTGCCGCTGACCCGGCCCACCTTGTAGCGCCGGAGGAACGGAGCGAACTCACTGGAGTAGTGCTGCTCCACCAGAGGGATCTGAGCACGCACACACACGCACGCACGCACACACACACACACGCACACACACGCACACACACACACACATATACACACACGCACAAACATATACACACGCGCACACACACAAAGACACACACCTGCGTTTTATGTATTTTCCTCAGATGGACGTAGGGGTAACAGTGTTATTCATCCAGGCGTTTGTTTAAGACGCTGTGGTACCGAGGTGTAAAATGAGCTCCTTAGTTTGGCCCTGGTAAGAATGAACAGAGGGAAAACCGTCTGATGGGGAGGAAGAAGGAAGTCAGGTTACATATGACATCATTGCAGTGGAAAATGATGTTTCAAATTACAAGAGGAGAAGAAATTGTAGGTATTTTTCCATGATTATATTAACAGAGTGGAGCCGCACGTAAACTGTATGGCATACTCACACACACACACACGCACACGCACACGCACACGCACACGCACACACTCACACGCACACAGACACACGTACACACACACACACACACACACACACACACACACAGTCACACACACACACACACTAAGTGTCACAGTCACACACACACACACACACACACACACACACACTCACACGCTCTTACACACACACACACACAAACACACACACACAGTCACACACACAAACTCACACACACACACACACACAAACACACACTCACACACACTCAGTCAAACACACACACACACACTCAGTCAAACACACACACACACACACACACACAGACACTGAATCAAACACACACACACACACACTCAGTCAAACACACACACACACACAGACACTGAATCAAACACAGACAGACAGACAGACAGACAGACAGACAGACAGACAGACAGACAGACAGACAGACAGACAGACAGACAGACGCGCTCCCCTTCCACACATGGACCTCGGGACGGTCTATCAGCTCTGAATGCTAAGGTCAGGGGTCAGGGGTCAAGGGCCGGGGGTCAGCCCATTGGAGGGTGTTTGTGTCCCCAGGGGGCGTGTTCTGACCTTGTTCACCAGCACCACCACCTTCCCGGGCTGGCCCAGCGCCTGCCGGGCGTCCAGGTGCTGCCCCGTGATGTACACCGCCACGCGCGTCTTCCCGCTGCCGGTCGGCAGGCAGATGATCACGTTGAGCCCCTCCAGGGCGGGGGCCGCGACCTCCGCCTGGTAGGGCCGCAGGGAGATCACCCCTCCTCCGTCAGCCCCTCCGTCAGCCCCTCCGTCAGCTCCTCCGTCAGCTCCTCCATCAGCTCCTCCGTCAGCCCCTCCTTCGTCAGCTCCTCCGCCCACGCTGTCTGAAATCCAAAGTGTAGTATCTCAGGAGAAACCCACAACAACACACAGACAGGTTGTCCTCCAATACTAAATACTTATTAATTACTCCTACATAAATTACGGAAATGATAATATATGTTTAATAGAAGCCGACTCCACTTTTGGAATAATTCACGCATAACCACACCCTTTGAGGGTTTAGTTGAGGTCCCCCCAGTGTATCCTGCTCAGTGGTAGGCCTATGACCCATTTGTTTACGCGCGGCAAATGCCGCCCGTAGGAAGCGTCGCGCCGTGCCTTTGCGATTATGTTCTGAAATCAGCTGATCAACCAAAATAGTTGGTAGGCTGCAATAACGTTATTATACCAGTTGTTTATTGAGTACATATATGGGCCTGATACCGGTGATCATCTGTTTGTGCTTACAATGATAGTCATATTATTCATAGTTACTTTATGTACTGTCGGCACTTTGATTACGGTTTAGTCATTTTATTTAGTGTCATTGCTCACTATTTTTGCATTGTGGAATCATTCATCTGCTGCATCAAAAATCTCATATACAGGACCCTGTATCAAGCCGGGATGTACGAAACAGCCTTAAAAAGGCGCTTTTTCAGGGGCGGCCAAGCGCTAGCGCGCGTCTAGCCGCCGCCGTGGTGTGCTTGTACGTCAGAAGAAATAATGGGGGCGGTTGGTTTGAAGCGCGCAGTTCGGCGCCGGTGTGATCTGGGCTTCAGACGTCCAGAGAAATGGACGCTCATACGGAGCTCCACAAGTCCACGGTCAAAGCAAGAACAACTAAACGGTGTTTAGGTTGAATCGCTTTTAGCGCTTTATTAATGGCCATAATATACGTTGGTGACATTATTGATGTCCCTCCAGAGTGGTAATGAGAGGCTCTAGAATTCTATCCCCCTCATGCCTGATCACATCGTAGAGGTTAGAGAGGACTGGTGGTTCGGATCCAAGCAGCTGCGATAACCTTTCTTTTGCGAACGATCATCATTGGCACGACAGCGCTAATTTGGAGCACGGGATAACGCTCCAATCAGGATCCTCCGTGTGGCGTTCATTGGCTTCACATGAGGGCAGGTTCACCTGGTGAAGGGGGAGGGTTCTTATACCTCCGACTGTGAGAACCGAGTTTGCGGCGTTGCTTAGAACGTGGTCCTCTACTTTTTTATTCGATCGTCGTTTCCAAAGTCAATTAAGAAGGACCGCCGGCGCTTTGGTCGCGTTTTCATGAGCTTGGGTTGACCGAACCACAGGACAGACGTGACCACTGGTAGATCCGAGCAAATCCGCCCAGGACCATCGGTGAGTCCCCAGTATTGGAGCTCCACGTGTTGCTTTAGTTGGGCCTGTTGGTCTGTGTGTGACGCACTCCTTATCTCCACGCAGGGCCGTCGTAAAGGGGTGAAAGTTGATGACGATTCTAGGGGCCCACAGCCCAGGGGCCCCAGGTTAGGGGGCTCCTGGGTTAGGGGGCTCCTGGGTTAGGGGGCTCCTGGGTTAGGGGGCCCCGTCTGTCGGGGTTACTGTCCTACATTTCTACATTTTTTTTTTTTTTATATCAACGCTTTAGCAAGCAAAACTACATATCGTAGGATGGCTGCTAGGACATCGGGTGAATTGAAAGTGCTCCCACTCTGTCCTTTTTTCGGTTCAGTCTGCATTACCGGTTCTTACTTCTGATAGCCTACTTATGTTCTGATGTCTGAATAAAACATTAAAAAAATCCTTTTTTGGGCCTGCACTCTTTCAGTTTAGTATCAAGACCAACTTGACTCGACTCGACCATTCAGCTCATTTATCACAACATAATTTTTTTTTTAAAGACTGGCAATAAAATGGAAACTCTGCCTCCACAAAAATGGAAACTCTGCCTCCACAAAAATGGAAACTCTGCCTCCACAAAAATGGAAACTCTGCCTCCACAAAACTGGAAACTGCCTCCACAAAAATGGAAACTCTGCCTCCCCAAAAATGGAAACTCTGCCTCCACAAAAATGGAAACTGCCTCCACAAAAATGGAAACTCTGCCTCCACAAAAATGGAAACTCTGCCTCCACAAAAATGGAAAATTTGCCTCCCAAACCGAAAACTAGGGCAGCAAACTTGCAAAACTAACCTACAATTGGTGTCAACAGACTTGATCGACTACAAAGGGTTTGTTTAAAAGCTAGAAGGCAGAAACATCAACTATGTGAGAAACCTCCTGCTACTCTGAACAGCTAAGCCTGATCTGTTCATTAAAGCCAACCGGACATTTGGAGGTCGCCAAAGACGGCAGACTGATGACTAGACTGGTGTGTAAAGTTGTATGAAGTGCTGGTCCCAAATATTAAATGAACTGGATTATCCTTTACTTTTGTATTTGGACATTAGAACATTATGTAATGATTTGAAACCTTCAGTTAAGAGTGAGAATTGGCAGGTCCAATGTAGCGGTGAGGGTTGTTTCTGCTCTCCCCCGGCTCCGAGGTCCATGCAGCGATCCTGTGACTGTAGTTCAGCTTTTTGAAGCATTATTAGGATGACTTATTCTAGTGAAGTTGCGCCGCTTTAGAGGTGAACATTGAGGAGATGGCTCACTGGTCAGGCTGCGGTCGGCTGAAGGAACTCTTCCAGCACAAAGATTTGAAGTTGGCTATTCTAATATTCGTTACTTGGCTTGGGTTGGATGTCGCTTTATTTTCCTTTCAAACACATTTGAAGCCGTTGATTGCAGTTGGGACTGCTGCTTGATGTTGACTTTAACTCTGTGCGACGTGATCTGACCAAGGCAATCGTTTTGCCTCCGACCTCGTTGGATGGTTTGGGGGAACGTTTTTGTTCCAACGTTATTTCTGAGCTTAGCAGTTGTAGTTTGTGTACGCATGCTTACCCATCCTAAACATGTTCACTGGCAATTGCGGCTGCTTCAATGCAAACATATTTAATTGCTGGACGAATTTCTACAATCAATTATTTGGAAGAGTCTGTTGGGAGATTTGTACAAACATCTGCATCGAAGGAAAGTACAGTTTACCACTTTCTATATTTATTAAAGCACTTTAGTTTTAAATGTGTTGACAAAATATATTCATTGATCATGTACCGAAGTGTGATTTGTATTTTCTTCAGGGGTGGTTGAAGAGTGGCGAGACGGTCCTAGCATATGACTACAGTAAGGATGAGTAGGTTAACTGAGTGATTGCGTACGCAGTCCAGTCGTGGATGTGGCCCTCTGTACGAGCAAGACGTCCAACCACTCAGGTCAGTCAATGGCAGATGCGACAGGTGGACCTTCCTGGCATTAAACTGTAGGTTTGATGATTGCTAGGTCTTCTGGATCCACTGGGGGTGTGGATCGTATACTGGAGGTGCCGATCGTACACTGGGAAGGCAGACTGATACCCGACACGGAAGGGTAAGCTACTTGTTGAAAACGTGTAATTTTTACTTTAATCATTACTTGGTTTGTATTTGATACGGTATGGGTATTTGAGCCATGGTTGAGTATTTTAAGACTATACGACCCCGAACCCCTAACCTCGGCGACCCCGACCCCCTAACCTCGGCGACCCCGAACCCCTAAATTCGGCGACCCCGAACCCCTAAACTCGGCGACCCCTAAACTCGGCAACCCCGACCCCTAAACTCGGCGACCCCTAAACTCGGCGACCCCTAACCTCGGCGACCCCGACCCCCTAACCTCGGCGACCCCGACCCCCTAACCTCGGCGACCCCGAACCCCTAACCTCGGCGACCCCGACCCCCTAACCTCGGCGACCCCGAACCCCTAACCTCGGCGACCCCGACCCCCTAACCTCGGCGACCCCGACCCCCTAACCTCGGCGACCCCGACCCCCTAACCTCGGCGACCCCGAACCCCTAACCTCGGCGACCCCGACCCCCTAACCTCGGCGACCCCGAACCCCTAAACTCGGCGACCCCGAACCCCTAAACTCGGCGACCCCCGAACCCCTAAACTCGGCGACAACTATACCTAACCAGCTGTACCTGAATACCTAAAGGGCACTAACGTATACCTCAACTTTTAACCTTCAATGATCCATCCCTAATGTCTGAGCGTAGGGTTAGACGGATGCCGCCTTATTGTCTCAGGTCTCCCCTCTAAGGGTTATTTTGCGACTTTGGTCGTCGTTTTATTCTCAATGTCTTCGAATGCTTCAGATGTTTCATTCTTGCTTGACAAATAAACATTTTATTGACCTCATTTCAGTTTGTTCGTTTATTTTGTGTGGACACTTAAAAGGCTTTCAAACTACTTTCACGGGCAAGCACTAGAAGCATGCCATGGATGAAGTCTGTTTAGAGCCAGGGCAGCAGCCCCTGTGGAATGTGTTCCAGGCCTCCGCAGAGCGACCGTGAGCATGTGGTTGTCATTACGATCTGCTGGAAGCTGCTGCGGTTGTGGAACACATGGAACAGATTCCCTGGCCTGCCGCGATCCAGGAATGCGGTCTTTTCTCTGGAAGGCAGGGAACCTCCAACCCCTCCCCTCCGGTTCAGCCTGACTCGGACTACGGGGGAAAGCTCTGTGCAAATAAAACGTCAGCCTATTGGACAGGATGTTCAGAGTGAAGGGTCAGCCTTCCTTACCGCTGCCTTGAACAGGGGAAAGATCTGCTGTGGTGCATTGGTTTGTCATGTGTGCAAGCAATTCAACCCAATATACCTGATGAGAGGTTGAGCGAAAGGTCACAGTCCTCCTGCCTCGAACTGGTCTCACTGCTGTCGTCGTTGTACAGTTCTGAGAAAACAAAGGAACAAGGCTTTCTTTCACCTGACTCATCGTTCATATCATAGGCTCACAGGAGTGGCAAAGACACCCAACCCGACAGGTAAAGGCTCTGGGCGGGACCACGTCTGAAACTGGAGGCCAGAGATCATAGTGGATGGTTTAGTTTTTCTTTAATGTTTAAACGCTAAGACTAAGTTTATCACTTTTTTCAAATGAGTGGATTTCATTTTGAAGCAACTAAGACCATGGGGGAGACGACGTGTTCATGGGATCCAGTGCGCTGGTTGGCTGGTTAGCTGCCTGCGCTTTGGATTCCCCTGTGAGTCGCTATGTAGCCGGTGCAGTAAATAGCCACAATCAGCGAGATGGTAGCGGCCACGGCGTGCAGCAGCTGGTCGGCACACCCTCCCCGTTGGCTCCGGAACAAAGAGCGTCCCCAGAGGACTGGAGGCTCGGTGCGCTCTGCTTGGCACTGGTTCCGTGTGTAGGATTCACACCAAGAGAACATGGAAACTCAACCCAAGGATGGAATTAAACAAGATTAATGTCCACACAAGCAGTGGCACTCAGTGATTTAGCCTGACGCGGGGGTCATTGGGACCCGAGTGTCTTTAGCGCCACTAACTGCAGATTGGTGTTTCTGACGACGATATCAGATCCATAGGGGTGTGTACCGATGAAGATGAACCTATCCTGATTAAGATGAAGATAACCTTTAGTAAAGCACAGCTTTAGGCATTCAGTTTGCACCGTTTCTCTTCAGCAACCCATTGGCTCTGATCTTATTGTAACCTTTGTTAAGCGACGTTTGATCAGTGTTAAAGACCAGCTGATGTATCTTCCTCCTCCTCTCATTTCGTCCCTGGTCAGATGGCAGCCGAGCGTCTGAGAGGTCAATCCTCACCTACACAGCTCTCCCTGCTGGGAACCTGAAGCTCCTGGCCAACCCCAGGCGAGCCCTCTATGGCTGGCCCCGCCTCTCTAGGAACAGCGCCTGGAACTGACACACACACACACACACACACACACACACACACACACACACACACACACACACACACACACACACACACACACACACACACACACACACACACACAAACACACACACACTAAGCATTACAAAGCACAATCATTTGGAATTATACTATTTTAGAACTTCAAGTCACCTTTGTCGTCCATGTTCAAACCGGACAGTTCTTTGTACAGGACTCGGTGTTCCGTGACACGCAGGGCTTCGAGGAAGTCCGAGAACCAACCGTGAGGATTTCTGATGATTCTTCTCAGTAGTTCTCGAGCTCCGCATTTGTTTCCATGGTTATTTGTTTCAGCGTTTACCTGAAACACACCGAAAAGAAGGCTTCATCACGTGTGGTGTTATACCGCCATCTGCAGGTTTTAAACACCGTTAGGACGGCTACATCACAGTGTGGTGTTATACCGCCACCTGCAGGTTCATGGCAGACGGCGCACTGTTCTGCGGATATTTTTTGGGAAACTATTTGAAGTTACGGGAAATATAATTTCAGGGCTCAAGTCCCACGCATTTGGCGTAAGAACACGCAATTCAACCCATGCACACGCTCACACGCCGCACTTCGTAGGCCTATTTCTCACGCAGAGAAATTACCAGGGTAGCGCCCACCAACATCAAATGGGTTCCCCGTACGTAGGATGAACAGACGTCCTCTTTTGGCCAGACATGCGCTCTTTTTGAGACACTTGTAAAAAAAAGTGTCCGGGCGGAATTCCGAAATCGTCCGGGATTTTATTAAAGCCTCATGTATGTTCACATTTGCGTTGCGTTCCTCTGGGTCGGTCACAAACTGGTTAGGCTACGCCCTCCCCTACTCAGTTCTGTTCGCTTTGCATTGGTGGAAGTGAGTATGGGGAGTGGTTAAGTAGAGCCTTCAGATTGGACGGTTTGACTTTAGATTTACCGTCATGTTTTGTATATATATTTTTTTAACATTATTGTTTTATAGGGACAAACATTAACACATTTCTCCTACAGGGGATTGTTCAAGTTCTATCTATTGAACAGAAAGAAACACTTGGTCAAACTTTACCACAGCATTGGCCTACTGAATGCCACAGATATTTAAGCATTGGACTGAATGCCACATAAATATATAATTATGTTTTTGCACGTTTGCAACGTTTAAAAGTTCAGGGAAAAGTATATGCCTCTACTGATCTTGCTTGGGCCAATATCCTTTTGAGGCAGTGTTTCTGAATATATAATAATAGCCAATAATGCCTACTATCATACATTAGTCACCATGTCTGTGGACACATTTGCCCTGTAACTTTATATGTTACTTTAACGGACTTGCTTGGCAAGGAGGTGTTACGGTAGAGTAGGCCTACTTATTCTTCCTTTTCGTTACATTTCGGCTTTGAGATGATTGGGTTGTGTATCCATTAAAACTCACCTTTTCAACGTCCTCCGCTGTGAGGATCCGCGATGAGAGGCAGTGGGTAGAAACCTCGCTGGTCTTCATGTCCAGGAGGCTCGCGGAGAGCAGCTCGATGAGCCGGATGTGGTTATCATTCTCTGCCTCCAAGTCGGCGGACGGTGGCCTGACGTCCATGTAGTCCGCCGCGTGTCGGCATTCCGCGGCGGACAAGGCGTCCAAGAACTCCTGGAACCATCCGGGGGCCCGCGGCATCCGGATCACCGTGTCGATCAGGAGGTTGGCCGCCTCCCGTTCCCCCTCCGCCCGGGCTTTGCTCATGATCAGCTCCTTCTGTTTTTTATCGATGGAGTGCATGAGATCCAGGACCGGCTCGACTCTGATCAGGGTTTGCAATCTGGCTCGGCAGTTTTCAATGAGAGCTTCGGAGCGTTTATCATTGGAGTCCATGATGCCTGAACGTAGAGATAAGGCGGTGTTCTCAACAGGGTGCCGTATGCACAGGGTGCCTCAATCCCGTCGCTCACTAGAATGACGTCGGGCAATTTTACTTTCAGTTTCGTTTATCAAGAATAGACATCGGACGAAACCGGCCTCAGGGGTCAGTGTATTCATTGCTTAGAAGGTACTTCCCTGTATTAATGGAGCATTGTTGTGTCATTATTAGGAAAAAAGTCCAAACAAATGTTGTTACCATTATTTTATTACACTTCCATTTCTAATGCAATTTACAGATACAAAATATCATTTCTTTGTTAGTTTAGAATCGACGATTATTTGTATTGGTCTTTTCTAACAGCCAATATGCGTTCGCTTGATTTATTTTCATGCATTTTAAGGATAAGCCCCAGTCCATCCCAGTGTTCACAAGAGAAGAGTGGACATCATTGGTATTATAAAACGTGCTCAGCTTTGGGCAAATGAAACGGAGAAAAACAGAAAATGGACGAATGTTCAACCGCTGGGCGTCGGGCTCGTCACATGCGACCGAACCCTCCGTCTGAAGAACTGTTCCCGGTGACAGCATTAACATCAAGTATTGATGTTAACATCATAATCCATAGTCATGATCGCAGTATTGATAATGCACAAAGATCAATGAATAAATATATCTACAGAATATTTTTTAAATATATGTATTGCAGTACAATAGTTCATAAACCCTGAGTCAGAGACAGCCCCCCCTCCCCCCCTTCAACCCATTGTGGAACTCGCTGCTAGGCAACCGCCTCCCAGTGTGTCGGTCCAGAGGTTCCTTAACATCCATGTCTGAGCGGAAGCGGCCAGCGAGGGTCCGACGGAGACCGCCTGGAAGAACACTTAACGGGGGGCCGGGGTCAGAAGGACACCTGGGAGGGGGGAGGGGGCTGGGGTCAGGGCCCTGGGGGCTGGGGTCAGGGTCCGGGTTCAAGGCCCCGGGGGGCCGGGGTGGGGGGCCGGGCAGCGGCGGGGGGGGCAGCATGCAGACGTGTCCAGCGGCAGCAGCATCAGACTGGAGCGGTGCTGCGGGGGGGGGGGCGGCGCTGTGGGTCAGCAGGGCCACCAGGCGGTGCTGGGGGCCAGGGGCCACGGGGGCCCGGCCCGCTGGGGGGGCCCCTGGGCGGGTCCACTCCGCTGGGGGGCCCTGGAGCGACGACATGAACAGGCAGACAGTTACTCACTGCCCCCCCCAGTGTTGCTCACTACCCCCCCCCACCGTGTTACTCACTACCCCCCCCCCGTGTTACTCACTACCCCCCCCCCATGTTACTCACTACCCCCCCCGTGTTACTCACTACCCCCCCCCCCACCGTATTACTCACTACCCCCCCCACCGTATTACTCACTACCCCCCCCCCACCGTGTTACTCACTACCCCCCCCGTGTTACTCACTACCCCCCCCGTGTTACTCACTACCCCCCCCCGTGTTACTCACTACCCCCCCCCCCCACCGTATTACTCACTACCCCCCCCCCCGTGTTACTCACTACCCCCCCCCACCGTGTTACTCACTACCCCCCCCCCGTGTTACTCACTACCCCCCCCCGTGTTACTCACTACCCCCCCCCACCGTGTTACTCACTACCCCCCCCCACCGTGTTACTCACTACCCCCCCCCCCCCGTGTTACTCACTACCCCCCCCCACCGTGTTACTCACTACCCCCCCCCACCGTGTTACTCACTACCCCCCCCCGTGTTACTCACTACCCCCCCCCCACCGTATTACTCACTACCCCCCCCCCCCCGTGTTACTCACTACCCCCCCACCGTGTTACTCACTACCCCCCCACGTGTTACTCACTACCCCCCCCCCGTGTTACTCACTACCCCCCCACCGTGTTACTCACTACCCCCCCACGTGTTACTCACTACCCCCCCACGTGTTACTCACTACCCCCCCCCACCGTGTTACTCACTACCCCCCCCCCGTGTTACTCACTACCCCCCCCCCCCACCGTATTACTCACTACCCCCCCCCCGTGTTACTCACTACCCCCCCACCGAGTTACTCACTACCCCCCCCCCCCACCGTGTTACTCACTACCCCCCCACGTGTTACTCACTACCCCCCCCCACCGTGTTACTCACTACCCCCCCCCCACCGTGTTACTCACTACCCCCCCGTGTTACTCACTACCCCCCCACCGAGTTACTCACTACCCCCCCACCGTGTTACTCACTGCCCCCCCACCGAGTTACTTACTACCCCCTCCCCCACCGTGTTACTCACTACCCCCCCCCCCCCCCCCCCCCCCCACCGTGTTAAGGTCAACAGGCCCCAGACTCCAGGGGTGTTAAGGCCTTACGTGGGGGGGCTGGCCCAGGAGGGAGCTGGTGTTCAGGGGCGCTGGGAGGGGCTTCAGCGGGGGTCTCTGGTAGTCTGGACTGGACGCCACGGTGCTGTAGGCGGGGGGGCCCACCGCGATCTGCCTCTGCAGCAGCTGGAGGATGTTCTGGATGTCTGACACCATCTGGGTCTCCAGTCTGCAGGAACACAGCACCAATAGAAGGGTCAGGAGCCCCCCACTGGGGCCAGGACTAGGGAGTAGTGGTTAGGGTAGTAGTGGCTAACCCTAACCAATAGAAGGGTCAGGAGCCCCCCACTGGGGCTGGGACTAGGGAGTAGTGGTTAGGGTCGTAGTGGCTAACCCTAACCAATAGAAGGGTCAGGAGCCCCCCACTGGGGCTGGGACTAGGGAGTAGTGGTTAGGGTAGTAGTGGTTAGGGTCGTAGTGGTTAGGGTTAGGGTCGTAGTGGTTAGGGTCGTACTGGTTAGGGTGGTAGTGGTTAGGGTTAGGTAGAAGTGGTTATGGTTAGGGTAGTCCTGGTTAGTGTTATGGTAGTAGTGGTTAGGGTAGTCGTGGTTAGGGTGATGGTAGTCGTGGTTAGGGTTATGGTAGTAGTGGTTAGGGTGATGGTAGTAGTGGTTAGGGTGATGGTAGTAATGGTTAGGGTGATGGTAGTAGTGGTTAGGGTGATGGTAGTAATGGTTAGGGTGATGGTAGTAGTGGTTAGGGTGATGGTAGTAATGGTTAGGGTGATGGTAGTAGTGGTTAGGGTGATGGTAGTAGTGGTTAGGGTGATGGTAGTAGTGGTTAGGGTGATGGTAGTAGTGGTTAGGGTAGTCGTGGTTAGGGTTATGGTAGTAATGGTTAGGGTGATGGTAGTAGTGGTTAGGGTGATGGTAGTAGTGGTTAGGGTGATGGTAGTAGTGGTTAGGGTGATGGTAGTAGTGGTTAGGGTGATGGTAGTAGTGGTTAGGGTGATGGTAGTAGTGATTAGGGGGATGGTAGTAGTGGTTAGGGTTAGGGTAGTAGTGGTTAGGGTGATGGTAGTAGTGGTTAGGGTGATGGTAGTAGTGGTTAGGGTAGTCGTGGTTAGGGTTAGGGTGATGGTAGTAATGGTTAGGGTGATGGTAGTAGTGGTTAGGGTTAGGGTAGTCGTGGTTAGGGTGATGGTAGTAGTGGTTAGGGTTAGGGTAGTAATGGTTAGGGTGATGGTAGTATTGGTTAGGGTGATGGTGATTAGGGGGATGGTAGTAGTGGTTAGGGTTAGGGTAGTAGTGGTTAGGGTGATGGTAGTAATGGTTAGGGTGATGGTAGTAGTGGTTAGGGTGATGGTAGTAATGGTTAGGGTGATGGTAGTAGTGGTTAGGGTGATGGTAGTAGTGGTTAGGGTTAGGGTAGTCGTGGTTAGGGTGATGGTAGTAGTGGTTAGGGTTAGGGTAGTAATGGTTAGGGTGATGGTAGTATTGGTTAGGGTGATGGTGATTAGGGGGATGGTAGTAGTGGTTAGGGTTAGGGTAGTAGTGGTTAGGGTGATGGTAGTAATGGTTAGGGTGATGGTAGTAGTGGTTAGGGTGATGGTAGTAATGGTTAGGGTGATGGTAGTAGTGGTTAGGGTGATGGTAGTAATGGTTAGGGTGATGGTAGTAGTGGTTAGGGTGATGGTAGTAATGGTTAGGGTGATGGTAGTAGTGGTTAGGGTGATGGTAGTAGTGGTTAGGGTGATGGTAGTAGTGGTTAGGGTGATGGTAGTAGTGGTTAGGGTGATGGTAGTAATGGTTAGGGTGATGGTAGTAGTGGTTAGGGTGATGGTAGTAGTGGTTAGGGTGATGGTAGTAGTGGTTAGGGTGATGGTAGTAGTGGTTAGGGTGATGGTAGTAGTGGTTAGGGTAGTCGTGGTTAGGGTTAGGGTGATGGTAGTAATGGTTAGGGTGATGGTAGTAGTGGTTAGGGTGATGGTAGCAATGGTTAGGGTGATGGTAGTAGTGGTTAGGGTGATGGTAGTAATGGTTAGGGTGATGGTAGTAGTGGTTAGGGTGATGGTAGTAGTGGTTAGGGTGATGGTAGTAGTGGTTAGGGTGATGGTAGTAGTGGTTAGGGTGATGGTAGTAATGGTTAGGGTGATGGTAGTAGTGGTTAGGGTGATGGTAGTAGTGGTTAGGGTGATGGTAGTAATGGTTAGGGTGATGGTAGTAGTGGTTAGGGTGATGGTAGTAGTGGTTAGGGTGATGGTAGTAGTGGTTAGGGTGATGGTAGTAGTGGTTAGGGTGATGGTAGTAGTGGTTAGGGTGATGGTAGTAGTGGTTAGGGTGATGGTAGTAGTGGTTAGGGTGATGGTAGTAGTGGTTAGGGTAGTCGTGGTTAGGGTTAGGGTGATGGTAGTAATGGTTAGGGTGATGGTAGTAGTGGTTAGGGTGATGGTAGCAATGGTTAGGGTGATGGTAGTAGTGGTTAGGGTGATGGTAGTAATGGTTAGGGTGATGGTAGTAGTGGTTAGGGTGATGGTAGTAGTGGTTAGGGTGATGGTAGTAGTGGTTAGGGTGATGGTAGTAGTGGTTAGGGTGATGGTAGTAATGGTTAGGGTGATGGTAGTAGTGGTTAGGGTGATGGTAGTAGTGGTTAGGGTGATGGTAGTAATGGTTAGGGTGATGGTAGTAGTGGTTAGGGTGATGGTAGTAGTGGTTAGGGTGATGGTAGTAGTGGTTAGGGTGATGGTAGTAGTGGTTAGGGTGATGGTAGTAGTGGTTAGGGTGATGGTAGTAGTGGTTAGGGTTAGGGTAGTCGTGGTTAGGGTTAGGGTAGTCGTGGTTAGGGATTGAAAGAAGAGACTGAAAGGGATTGAAGCTTTCCCACTCTAGGGATTTAAACCACGCTTCACCAGAGTGACGGCGGTGGGCATGGCAAGTGGACGGGATTGAGTGACTTAGCAGTTGGATGTGGATGTTCTACAGGCTGCAGCCAGACCCTTCTCGCTAAATCTGTTGTCCATATTGGCTCTGCTGTTAAAAGGGTCCCACAGTGTGAACATGGAGAAGGATCTTGCTGTGGCAGTGTTAACGCCTTTCCTTTTCCAGCTGCACTAGGCCACTATTTCACAGTTGAGTTGTCCCGTGATATGTGACATCAACATTGTAGATCTATAAATAGCGGACACATGAGCCCACACTTCTCTTTCTGAACACTAGATGGGGCTAGTGCTTTGACGGTTGGGGTTCTGGTATGACGCGGAAACGGCAGCATAGTAGTCTGCCACTACGGGTCTCTAAATTGGTCAGGTATATTCAGAGGGATGCAAGAGATTTGGTTTTGAAAAATAGACTTGTTCATCAGACTAATGACGGGTGCAGTATTACCATCAAAGAGCCATATTTAGGGTATTTTAAGAAACGTGTTTTGAATGATGTTACTTGCCTTTAAGTATTATTTAATAAACAGACATGGAACTAGTCATTAATGTGTTTAATGGACTTAATCACATAATGATTTAGTAGACAATAATTTGGATGCAGGGCCAGGAATCCAGCTGGATGAATGATGTAACACAAAAATACAAAAATACAAAAATACTGAACCTCCTGACAGTGGAGCCTGGAAGGTAGTGCATGTGTGTGTAGTTGTGTCTGTGTGTATTTCTGCCTGATGTGTGTGTGTGTTCACTGAGAAGGACTGTCTTCAGAGAGATGGTGTGTGTGTGTGTGTGTGTGTGTGTGTGTGTGTGTGTGTGTGTGTGTGTGTGTGTGTGTGAGATGCTGGAGCCCTCCGGTGTCGTTTCTCCTCTCCGATAATTCCTTCTAAAAATACCCCCTGCTGCTCATCTGTCCATCAGGGCGAGGCACGCGCTGCCTCTGGCTGTGGTTCTACCTCTGGTCCCCTGTGGTTCTACCTCTGGTCCCCTGTGGTTCTACCTCTGGTCCCCTGTGGTTCTACCTCTGGTCCCCTGTGGTTCTACCTCTGGTCCCCTGTGGTTCTACCTCTGGCTGTGGTTCTGCCTCTGGCTGTGGTTCTACCTCTGGTCCCCTGTGGTTCTACCTCTGGTCCCCTGTGGTTCTACCTCTGGCTGTGGTTCTGCCTCTGGCTGTGGTTCTACCTCTGGTCCCCTGTGGTTCTACCTCTGGTCCCCTGTGGTTCTACCTCTGGTCCCCTGTGGTTCTACCTCTGGTCCCCTGTGGTTCTACCTCTGGTCGGCTGTGGTTCTACATCTGGCTGTGGTTCTACCTCTGGCTGTGGTTCTACCTCTGGCTGTGGTTCTACCTCGGTATGGTGAGCTTGGTGGTTATGGTAATATGGTTAACATTGTTATGCCTTAAAAACTGGTTTACTGGAAGTAAACATATCAAACCAATCACCAACCATGTTTCCATACGATAAAACAAAGCCTACTCTATCCCGTCATCAAAAGGACGTTGGGGAACGCCGTGTGTCCCTCGTTAAGGCCCAGTGCACCGTGGAGAGGCCACGGCTCACATGGAGAACCTCTAACTAATGTTTTTTTGTTGTTTTTTCAGTCTTCAGATTTGGCCTGGATATACTATGGAGTCTCCTTAGTGTTCAACAGCTGAGCTTACGTGTTTTGATGCAATGTCAGAGCTGTTTAAAGATGTTGGAGAGATTTTTACATATGCATGTATTTTACATACGTAAAATCTATATCCCTGCCGCCTTTCGCCTTACTGCTATAAATTTAAAACCATAAAGTCCCATAAAAATGACCCGTGTGCCGAGGATGCTGCTTTAACCATTGTTGTCACACACCATATCCAAATGGTCGGGCCGTAGGGGTTGTGGTTTGAAAGTTGTTCATCATGACGAATGGTGCAAGGATAAGAAGTTTCATGCATATTGTACCTTCCTAGTGATAATGGCAACATGTTTAAATGCTGAACTTCAAGGCTTTGTTATAGCGCCATCTATGTGTTACTTTGGCCCAGCAATTGTATAACTTTTGGAGCCAAATGGTTTTTCTGCATATTATTAGAATGAAAAAAATCATAATAATTATACTAACGATTGCAATTGGTTTGGTACGGTTTTCATAGGACCCCTAATTATCATTACTCATTATTTACAAATGACGTATTTAAAAACAATAATATGGTTTTAAGCATGTGATGCATATAACATGTTGTGTGTCTACCGCAGAACATGTATAGCAGCATTTCAGCCTTTAAGGGCAGAGACCTCCTGGCAGCGGACTAGAGGGAGGGGTAAAGCCTGCAGCAGGTGGTGGACACATCTGGCTAAGTGATGATGGCAGTATTAGGTCAGTGGCTCTCAGCTGGCACTGCTATACTGTGGAGCGTAGGCCTCCCAGTTCAGTGTTACGGTAGGGCTGTGGAGCGTAAGCCTACCAGTTCAGTGTTACAGTAGGGCTATGGAGCGTAGGCCTCCCAGTTCAGTGTTACAGTAGGGCTGTGGAGCGTAGGCCTCCCAGTTCAGTGTTACAGTAGGGCTGTGGAGCGTAGGCCTCCCAGTTCAGTGTTACAGTAGGGCTGTGGAGCGTAGGCCTACCAGTTCAGTGTTACAGTAGGGCTGTGGAGCGTAGGCCTCCCAGTTCAGTGTTACAGTAGGGCTGTGGAGCGTAGGCCTCCCAGTTCAGTGTTACAGTAGGGCTGTGGAGCGTAGGCCTCCCAGTTCAGTGTTACAGTAGGGCTGTGGAGCGTAGGCCTCCCAGTTCAGTGTTACAGTAGGGCTGTGGAGCGTAGGCCTCCCAGTTCAGTGTTACAGTAGGGCTGTGGAGCGTAGGCCTCCCAGTTCAGTGTTAGTCTGCTGTGGAGGTCTGCCTTGGAGAGTAGGCCTACCTGCTGAGGTGTTCCTGAAGCTGATCCAGGCGCTGTTCCACCTCTCCGTATGTGACTTCGCTCTCTGCCATGTCCTCCAGCTGCTGGACTGGAGCTGCTGACTCATGGAGGAACGCCGCTGGCTGCTCAACAGCCCGTTCATCAGCGGGTTCTGGCGAACGAAGCAAAGGCCCACATGCTTTACAACCTGCCCATGAGGGTCAGAGCGAGGCGATCAACCACTGAACTAGAGCTCCGTTAATCAGCACAAGGGAAGCGTTGTGTTCCTTCTGTCGTTAGCGATTCATCAGGCTGCTAATGCTGCCAGAACTGTCCACGCGCTCCTTTCTCCCTGCTAGCTAGCAGGGCTAACCATTGTCTTATCTCCACTTAGCAGCCGCTGCTTCTCGCTGCCCATTCATTTGATGGGGGTGGTTAGCAGCTCTCTGCTGTCTACTGGTGCCTTTGTGGAGAGGCTAACGCTGCGCGTTTGACAGGAGCTAGCTGGCCAGCTGGACCGCGGGACAATGGCTGATCTGAAGACCGCTGGACAAAGAACACGTCCAAAACTGAAGGGTTTATTTGAACACTGTTCGAAGTAAACTGCACGTCCCAGACTTTGTATTTTTCTTCACACGGATATTCACTCATACGTACCTGTAATTATGCAAATAAGGTTGAGCTATGAAGTAATTTTCATTAGTCTTTGCCTTAAGTGCAGGAGTAAGAGCTATTCTAGACCTATAAGCCATTATGAAATTAAGCCTGAAAATCTTGACAAAGTTTCCTAAATAGTGTGAAGCCTCTTCCTAAGCCGTCTCCGGGGAGCAGGGTATCGGTGGTGAGGGTTTCCTGGGGGTTTGGACTCCAGAGGTTCTCGGTTTGACCCCAGTGTTCAGTCTGCCTGTAGGCACCCTGAGCAAGAAGCCCTGCCTGCTCATGAATGTCATGGAGCTAAAAAACACTGATGAATAAGCAGGTTAAAAAGTGGATCAGAAAGTGCAACTTAGTAACCTCCAGAAGACGGGTTGTGCTCCATGCTGTCCCCGGGCCGGAGGTCCTGGTTAGGGGCGCTGGGCTGGAGCTCCTGGAGGTCCTGGATGTGTTGGTCAGGGTGGGGGGGGTGGAGGCCCTCTGGGGATCTCTTCAGGCACAGGTCCTGATCCACGTCCTGGCTGCTGTCTCCTGGGGAGGGGGGGGGGGGGGGGGGGGGGGCGGTAATGAGCGGGAGTCAGTGGAACGCATCCCTCCTCCGCCCTCCCCCCCCAGCTCCCCCAGCGACCCGGCCCAACAATCACAAAGAGGAAGGAGGGGGGGGGAGGGGGGGGGGGGGGGGGGGGCACCTACCTCTGGGGAGGCGGGGCGTGAAGGAGATCCGCCTCTTGCTGGGAGCGACTCCGTCCGAGTCGTTGTCTTGGCTGTTGGTCGCCTGCGGGTGTCAGAAGAAACTATTAATATCCAGAGAGAGCAGGATCTTAAGCCTCAGTCTTTGAGATCCGGAGATCCCTTAGGATGTTTGCATGATTCTACAATTTGCCTCTTTAGAAACACCACCACTGACGAGGATGATTTGAGGGAACGGGGAAAGGTTTGAGTCCCAGCCCGAGGGTTGTGAGCTCCCACCTCAACGTGGTGTTGGTCTCATTCAGCCCCCCTGCTCCGACCTGTCCACCACTGTAGGGATATAAGCGACTGCATGGTATGACGTTCATGATGTTTCACCGTCGTGTTTTCGTCCCTGAGGTTGAAGGTGAGCTCCAGGTTGCTGAAGAAGAGGTGGTTGAACTCGGGGTACATGTCCAGCACCTCCAGAAGCTCCTCCCTCTGGATGGTGTGCAGGTCGCAGTAGCTCAGTGCCCGCACGTCCGCGTTGGACTTCCCCGACTTGGAGCACAGATGGATCATCTCGCCGAAGATGTCGTTTTTCCCTGGTGGAGACGGAACACAGTCGTGTCTGAGAGTCAGGGGGAGAACTGATTCAAACATCAACAGAGAGCAGATCTGTGGAATCGTGTTTATACTTTAGTTAGTTTAGAAGATCCAGTCATTTGTGGGGAATGTGGAACCCTTAAGGTGACCTGAAACCTTCCTGAAGGCTCTGCCTCTCGCTCTCTCCTCAGAGGACGGACGGCCCGATGGGCTGAGAGGAGAACCGCCCAGCCCGCGTGGAGTGGCTCCTGGGAGAGGAGAGCTCGTCCAATGCCAGCCCGTGAGTAGGGGGTCCCACCACCAATAGAAAGGCTGCGTCTGTCTCCGGAGCGTCTGCCATGACCAATCAGCAACCTCCACTCTGTCCCCGACGCGGCAGCAGTCAGCTGCACACACACACCTTACACACACACACACACACGCACACACCTAATACACACACACACAACCCTAACACAAGACACACACACGCACACACTAACACAACACACACCTAACTCACACACACACACACACACACACACACACACAGACCCCTAACACACACACACACACACACCACACACTAACACAACACACACACACACACACACACAACCCTAACACACCTTACAACCTTAACACAACACACCCCTAACACAAGACACACACACACACACACACACACACACACACTAACACAACACAACACACACACACACTAACACAACACACCCCTAACACAACACACACCTAACTCACACATACAACCCTAACACACACACACACACACACACACACACACACACACACACACACACACACACACACACACACACACACACACACACACACACACACACACACACACACCCCTAACACACCAGACACCTAACCTGACCCTGTAGCCCCGACTCCACCTCTCTAGCTCCACCTCCACCTCTCTAGCTCTACCTCCACCATCTGTAGCTCCACCTCTAAAGCTCCACCTCCACCTCTCTAGCTCCACCTCCACCATCTGTAGCCCCACCTCCACCATCTGTAGCTCCACCTCTAAAGCTCCACCTCCACCTCTCTAGCTCCACCTCCACCATCTGTAGCTCCACCTCCACTCTCTGTAGCTCCACCTCTTTAGCTCCACCTCCACCTCTCTAGCTCCACCTCCACCATCTGTAGCCCCACCTCCACTCTCTGTAGCTCCACCTTCACTCTCTGTAGCTCCACCTTCACTCTCTGTAGCTCCACCTCCACATCTCTAGCTCCACCTCCACCCTCTGTAGCTCCACCTCCACCCTCTGTAGCTCCACCTCCAATCTCTTTAGCCCCACCGGTTTTCTTTCTCTGCACTAAACCCACATACAAGCACAGACACACAAACACATCCAGAAGCTTCTGGATCCTACAGCTCGTTTGAAGGTGAAAGCAGTGAGATGGTTGACCCCCCTAGCTGATGAGACAGGTTGACCCCCCCCCCCCCCCCCCCCCCCCCCGCTGTAGGGGGCTCATGCCCTCAAAGAGCTCGCTCCTTCAGACCCACAGAGAGAAGGATGGAGTCAGTGGAAAATAAGCATTCTCATTCTCTGTCCTACGCTGACACACTTTCCGCAAGCACGCACGCACGCACAGCTCCATATCAAAGAGCCTGATTGGACCGCTCAGCCCAGTGGGGCGTCGCTGGTGGTCGGGAACAGAGCGTGACTGGCAGCCTGTAAACGCATGATCTGACGACCGCAGCAGACAGGCACCTCAAAGGGGGGGAACCCTGAGGCTCTCGAAAGCTCTTTAAGGTTCTTTAGTGAGGCTCTTTAAGGTTCTTTAAGGCTCTTTAAGGTTCTTTAAGGTTATTTAGTGAGGCTCTTTAAGGTTCTTTAAGGTTCTTTAAGGTTCTTTAAGGTTATTTAGTGAGGCTCTTTAAGGTTCTTTAAGGCTCTTTAAGGTTCTTTAGTGAGGCTCTTTAAGGTTCTTTAGTGAGGCTCTTTAAGGCTCTTTAGTGAGGCTCTATAAGGTTCTTTAAGGCTCTTTAAGGTTCTTTAGTGAGGCTCTTTAAGGTTCTTTAAGGCTCTTTAAGGTTCTTTATTGAGGCTCTTTAAGGTTCTTTAGTGAGGCTCTTTAAGGCTCTGTAGTGAGGCTCTTTAAGGCTCTTTAGTGAGGCTCTTTAAGGTTATTTAAGGTTCTTTAGAGACACTCTTTAAGGTTCTTTAGTGAGGCTCTTTAAGGTTCTTTAAGGTTCTTTAGAGACGCTCTTTAAGGTTCTTTAGTGAGGCTCTTTAAGGTTCTTTAGTGAGGCTCTTCAAGGTTCTTTATTGAGACTCTCAAAGGCTCTTTAAGACTCTTTAAGGTTCTTTAGTGAGGCTCTCAAAGGCTCTAGAAGGTTCTTCAGTGAGGCTCTTTAAGGTTCTTTAAGGTTCTTCAGTGAGGCTCTTTGAGGCTCCTTAAGGTTCTTTAGTGAGGCTCTTTAAGGCTTTTTAAGGCTCTTTAAGGTTCTTTAAGGTTCTTTAGTGAGGCTCTTTAAGGTTCTTTAGTGAGGCTCTTTAAGGTTCTTTAGTGAGGCTCTTTAAGGCTCTTTAAGGTTCTTTAGTGAGGCTCTTAAATGTTCTTTAAGGTTCTTTAGTGAGGCTCTTTAAGGTTCTTTAAGGCTCTTTAAGGTTCTTTAAGGTTCTTTAGTGAGGCTGTTTAAGGTTCTTTAGTGAGGTTCTTTAAGGCTCTTTAAGGTTCTTTAGTGAGGCTCTTTAAGGTCCTTTAAGGTTCTTTAGTGGGGCTCTTTAGTGAGGCTCTTTAAGGTTCTTTAGTGAGGCTCTTTAAGGCTCTTTAAGGTTCTTGAAGGTTTAT
Organism: Gadus macrocephalus; assembly: GCF_031168955.1. Taxonomy (NCBI): domain Eukaryota; kingdom Metazoa; phylum Chordata; class Actinopteri; order Gadiformes; family Gadidae; genus Gadus; species Gadus macrocephalus. The sequence continues at coordinate 11,860,768 of NC_082401.1, read as the reverse complement.
TAGTGAGGCTCTTTAAGGTTCTTCAGTGAGGTTCTTTAAGGTTCTTTAAGGTTCTTCAGTGAGGCTCTTAAGGCTCTTTAAGGTTTCTTTAAGGTTCTTCAGTGAGGCTCTTTAAGGTTCTTTAAGGCTCTTTAAGGTTTTTCAGTGAGGCTCTTTCAGGCTCTTTAAGGTTCTTCAGTGAGGCTCTTTAAGGCTCTTTAAGGTTCTTCAGTGAGGCTCTTTAAGGTTCTTTAAGGTTCTTCAGTGAGGTTCTTTAAGGTTCTTCTGTATTTACCGAGGATGGCGACCACAATGTCGTCCTTGAGGATCTCGATGGACCCCCGGGACAGGAAGTAGAGGGCGGTGAGCACGTCCCCGCTGTGCACCAGGGTGTCCCCGGGGGGGGCGTGGGTGGTCTGGAAGCGCATGGCCAGGGCCCTCAGGCAGCCCTTGGTGGCCCCCTGGAAGGCCTTGCAGTCCTGCAGCAGGATCCTGTTGAGGTGGAGGCAGATGTCTGCCTGCAGACACTCTGGGAAACCTTTCAGGACCTACGGGAGAGACGGACCCCAGAACCACCCCCAAGGGAAGAAGACCCATCAAGGAGAACGCTTTGGTTATGTGGATGAGGTTCAACTGAGGCTAGGGGTCTCCGCCTCCTGGAGACCCCCACCTGCTGGAGACCACTGAGGTCCAGGGAGGTCTCGGCCTCCTCGAGACCCCCACCTGCTGGAGACCACTGAGGTCCAGGGAGGTCTCGGCCTCCTCGAGACCCCCACCTGCTGGAGACCACTGAGGTCCAGGGAGGTCTCGGCCTCCTCGAGACCCCCACCTGCTGGAGACCACCGAGGTCCAGGGAGGTCTCGGCCTCCTGGAGACCCCCACCTGCTGGAGACCACTGAGGTCCAGGGAGTCCCCAGGAGGGGAGGACTTCCTCATACAGAAGAGCAGACGTTCAGACCAGAGTACTGCCACTTCTGTGTACACTGAATATAAAACTGAATGAACACAACATACCATCTCTGTAAGACCACTGACATTCATCCACAGCGGTTCGGCCCCTCTCATTATCTGGGGTGATTCAACACCAGTGGGATGGAGTTAAATATCGCTCTCAGCTTGCTTATACATCATTACACAAATTCATGGAATTATGCGAACCATCGTAACAGAATGAACATTGTTTAAAACGCTTGAGCGGCTTCAAGCCATTAAGCTGCCCATGAGGGCAACAGGCTACCTAAGTGCCAATAGGAGGAATGGATCAGCGATACGGCTCAAAGGAGTAGTCCACTCTGGTGACATTCAATCAGCCCTCAGCGAGTTACTGTTCCCTCTCCTTCACGCGTTCCTCCATCACAAGACGGCAATAAGACGACCTGATGAATTCTTGGTCTGCTCAACCAGATCCTGCCGGGAGTTTAGCTGCCCTATAAAGAACATTAATATAATATGATCACTCTGTGCTAACTGGGGTTTAGCAGCAGATTGGGCCAATTGTTGTACAATCCCAGTTTAGATTGTACAACAATACAGTGGTATGTAACTAAGTGTAAGAGTAACACATCATAGTACTATTTACTACTAACTTGCAAAGTATGTTACTTGGATTGTACTAGTAGCCTATAGTAGTGGTATGTAACTTGTAGTGATATGCAACTGGTACTAGTAGCCTATAGAAGTGGTATGTAACTTGTAGTGATATGCAACTTGTACTAGTAGCCTATAGAAGTGGTATGTAACTGTGTATCGAGTAATCTTTCGCATCAACCTCCAAAACAAAGTCATTGGTGAGGGTAAAGCATCATGGATTATTCTGGAATCAATACATTGAATGATTGTACAATTAAAGTAAAAAAGGACATAATGAGCTGTTCCAGTAGTGATATCAATAAGGTCATATAGAAATGATATGTAATTAGAATAGTTCTAACGGCCTGAAAGAGCAACTAAATACAGTACAAGACAATATGTACCTCCTGCTCTTACCCAAACAAATACGTTTCTCCAGAGGAAAGCAGACGAGGAGAAGGAAACAAAGCTGTCGTTAGCATTTCAACTTAACCATCAGTCCATGTGAACCCATGCTACAGGGAGGTGAACCCATGCTGCAGGGGTCTGAACCCATGCTACAGGGAGGTGAACCCATGCTGCAGGGGTCTGAACCCATGCTGCAGGGGTCTGAACCCATGCTGCAGGGAGGTGAACCCATGCTGCAGGGAGGTGAACCCATGCTGCAGCGAGGTGAACCCATGCTGCAGGGAGGTGAACCCATGCTACAGGGAGCTGAACCCATGCTGCAGGGAGGTGAACCCATGCTACGGGGAGGTGAACCCATGCTGCAGGGAGGTGAACCCATGCTACAGGGAGGTGAACCCATGCAGCGGGGGTCTGAACCCGTGCGGCGGGGAGGTGAACCCATGCTGCGGGTAGGTGAACCCATGCTGCAGCGAGGTGAACCCATGCTGCAGGGAGGTGAACCCATGCTACAGGGAGCTGAACCCATGCTGCAGGGAGGTGAACCCATGCTACGGGGAGGTGAACCCATGCTGCAGGGAGGTGAACCCATGCTACAGGGAGGTGAACCCATGCAGCGGGGGTCTGAACCCGTGCGGCGGGGAGGTGAACCCATGCTGCGGGTAGGTGAACCCATGCTGCGGGGAGGTGAACCCATGCTACGGGGAGGTGAACCCATGCTACAGGGAGGTGAACCCATGCAGCGGGGAGGTGAACCCATGCTACGGGGAGGTGAACCCATGCTGCGGGCTCAGAGAGCGCTCACCGTGTTCATGTCGATGCCGTTGGTGTAGGTCCAGGAGTGCTGGAAGTATTCCTCCAGCCGCTGGCGCAGGGGGTTGGGGATCTGGTGGAAGCGGATGAACTCCTTGACCCGCAGCATTTGGGCGTGGTAGCGGGCCGTCCCGGAGTACAGCCGCTGAATGATGGCCGACACGTTCCCGAAGATACTGGCGTACATCAGGGCTGCAGGCAGAGAGCAGCGGTCATTTACAGGCTTTGAAACTAATAGTTTGCCCAACATATTTACCTTTACAACAACACAGAGCTAACAGCCAATCAGAGAGGAGAACACAGAGCTAACAGCCAATCAGAGAGGAGAACACAGAGCTAACAGCCAATCAGAGAGGAGAACACAGAGCTAACAGCCAATCAGAGAGGAGGACACAGAGCTAACAGCCAATCAGAGAGGAGGACACGGAGCTAACAGCCAATCAGAGAGGAGGACACTAAACCAAGGGGCGCACTCACAGCCAATGAGCATGACGCAGATGGAGAAGATCTTCTCTGAGTTGGTGTTGGGGGACACGTTCCCGAAGCCCACGCTGGTCAGGCTGCTGAAGGTGAAGTACAGCGCCGTCACATACTTGTCCTTGATGGAGGGTCCGGACGAGGGGTCGCTGTAGTTGTACCGCTTCCCGATGGACACGCCCAGATTGTCCAGCCAGCCAATCTTGTGCTCCAGGTAAGGCTTCTCCACGTTGCCGATGGCGTACCAGATGCAGGCCAGCCAATGGGCGATCAGGGCGAAGATGCACATGAGCAGCATCAACACGGCGGCGCCATACTCGGAGTAGCGGTCCAGCTTCCTGGCCACACGCACCAATCGCAGCAGTCTGGCTGTCTTCAGCAGGCCAATCAGGGTGGTGGTCTAGACGGAGCGCCGCATTGGTTAGTTCACCCGCCATCTTGTATTTATACCGCAAAACCTGAGGCTAGATTTAACAAATATCACAAATATCAGGATCAGTAGCCACATGTGAAAGGTAAAAACTAAGGAATACTAGTCTGTTTACATGACCATATAAGTTAATATATCAGGGCTTAGGAGTTCTCCAGAGTCGGAGTCAGAGGATCGGCTCAGCACTGACCCTCCGCTCACCACAGAGCACTCACCACAGAGTGCTCACCGCTCACCAGAGTGCTCACCACAGAGCGCTCACCACAGAGCGCTCACCACAGAGTGCTCACCACAGAGCGCTCACCACAGAGAGCTCACCACAGAGCGCTCACCACAGAGTGCTCACCGCTCACCAGAGTGCTCACCACAGAGCGCTCACCAGAGTGCTCACCACAGAGCGCTCACCAGAGTGCTCACCACAGAGCGCTCACCAGAGTGCTCACCACAGAGTGCTAACCGCTCACCAGAGTGCTCACCACAGAGCACTAACCGCTCACCACAGAGTGCTCGCCACAGAGCACTCACCGCTCAACACAGAGCGCTCACCGCAGAGCGCTCACCTCTCAACACAGAGCGCTCACCGCAGAGCACTCACCGCAGAGCGCTCACCGCAGAGCGCTCACCGCTCAACACAGAGCGCTCGCCACAGAGCGCTCACCCCAGAGCCCGCTGATGTCATCCGCTCACCTCTCTACCCCTGACGCTAAGCTTGTCGCAGCGCAGCGTCTTAATGAGGGAGATTCAGGTTGAACCAAACTGAACCACTGACCGGGTTTGAATGTTATCAAGATAAATAATATTAATGAATTCCTTTTTCCATCTCTCTCTTCAACCTCTCAGCCTTCCTATTTCATACGCCTCTTTAAATAAAGTATCTCTTTCTGTTCATATACATTTTTAGGAAATTGTGCATTTGACATTCATTCTGATTAATTATAAGTTATAAGCACAAAAGTAATCCTCAAAATTGCAAAAACTAAAACAGCTTAATCAAGTTAACAAATGTACTTCAGAATCAATGTAAAACACTTTGAAGGGAGCTCAGAATCTTTGTTCCAAAAGTAACAAGACTTTGATTGAATGATACAAGCTATCTAAAGGTTTCCATTAGCTCCTGCAGACTAAAGCCTTATTATGAAGCTGTTAGTCAAATGAACCTCGAAGCCATCTGCTGATGCCTCAGTTAGTTCCTGAGCAGAGAGAGGCAGATGAGATCCTTCACCAGCAGGTAGGTTCCAAACGGCTTCAGACCTTCCTGCTGGTCAAATTATGGATAATATAATCCACCCATTCTTAATGGTCAAATTATGTATTGTTATAATCATTTACATTTAGGGCATTTAGCAGTAGCTTATATCAAAAGCGACTTACAACGGTTAATGCACACAATGACACACCGATGGCGGAGTCAATCATGCAGGGTGCAGCCAGGGTGAGGTGCCTCGCTCAGGGACACATAGACACTCAGCTAGGAGGAGCCGGGGATCAAACTAGCAACCTTAGCTAAGCTGACTCCTTTATGGTGGGAAAATGTTGTAGCTTTTAGTAGGATAAAATCTACACTTTTTAATCTTCCCTGGAGTACTGGATTGGTCAGAGAACTCTGCAGTGGAATGGGATTCCTGGAGGAACACATGAGACCAAACAACAGGAGAACCACTGTGAAGCGGCTGACCAATGGAGGCTCTCATCTGGACGTAAGCCGCGAGGACACGCCCCCCCTCCCCAGCCTGCCATGAAGGCATCAGTGATGGCCATTTGGTAAGCCATTAATCCGCCCGGAGGGGGCCCATTCAGAAAATACAATCATTTAGAGTAATCCTGTCCAGAGTGGAGAAAGACCAACAAAGGTCCCGAGTCATGATGCGCTCCAGTTCAGACTGAGTGAGTGGAAGAGAGGGGGTCGTCCTAGGCTGCCAGGGGGGAGGGACAGGAGAGAGACCGTACCTCATCGGACCCCGAACCGAAGATGAGCAGGTCGAAGGGGATGGCGGCCACCATGTCGATCAGGAACCAGCCCTTGAAGTAGTGGATGGCGATGCGCGCCGGGTGGCTCACCACCTCCTCGTTGGCGTTCACGTAGGTGGTGCGGAAGTTGATGAGGATGTCGATGATGAACATGATGTCCACCATGAGGTCCACCACGTTGAGCGGGGAGCACGAGTAGCCGCACTCACGCCGCTTCTGCTCCTCGCGGTCGTTGAGCAGGAAGGCGGCGGCGTAGGGCGTGAGGATGGCGGTGTAGATGACCAGCAGCAGGATGAGCCAGTCCCACACGGCCTTGAAGGGGCTGTAGTGCAGGATGGTGAGGCGGTCCATGCGCGGGGTCTGCAGCTTGTACTCCGGGAGCACGTCGGCCCCCAGGGACAGCACCTGGGGAGGGGGGCCGGAGGGTTAGCCTCACCCTTAGGCGCAGGGGGGTTACCCTAACCCTAACCCTAACCCAGGGGGGTTAACCTAATCTAACCCTAACCCTAATCCTAACCCACAGAGAGGTTACCCTAACCTAACCTAACCCAGGGGGGGTTACCCTAACCTAACCCAGGGGGGTTAACCTAACCTAACCTAACCCAGGGGGGTTACCCTAACCTAACCTAACCCAGGGGGGTTAACCTAACCTAACCCAGGGGGGGTTTACCTAACCTAACCTAATTCAGGGGGGTTAACCTAACCTAAACCAGGGGGGTTATCCTAACCTAACCTAACCCAGGGGGGTTAACCTAACCTAACCTAACCTAACCCAGGGGGGTTAACCTAACCTAACCTAACCTAACCTAAACCAGGGGGGTTAACCTAACCTTACCCAGGGGGGGTTAACCTAACCTTACCCAGGGGGGTTAACCTAACCTTAACCAGGGGGGTTAACCTCCTGCTTTACAACACAAAAGCTAGCATCTTGCAAAGGCTCCAACTAACATTATTATATTTCATTTCAGATGCAAAATCAAACAAAATAATTATGCAAAAGACAAATGATAAGCATGCAAAGTAATTATTTGATGATAATTAATGGTTTTATTATCTACATTAATTTCCTATTGATTACTTATTTATAATCTCATGTTCCGAAAGCTTAAGTTTATGAACTTGTGACCCTCTGAGTCTCTCGGTGCCTGAAGGGTCCACATGTTGGTGTCTAGTCCTGCTCTGGTATCAGAAGGAGCTGACGGAGCAGGCTCTGTTCGGAGTGGTACCCAGGAGGTCAGCGGGGGGAGCCGCAGTCAGACTCCATCAGACCGCCGCTCTCAGGAGGATGACAGATATGAAGATGGCCTGTGACCGTGAGAAAGGGGACGGAGGCAGCGCTTCTGCTGCCAGAGGGGAGAGAAGGTGGCCTGAAATAATCCTTAGACTAGGGCTCGTTAGACAAGGGCTGGCGGTCGGCTTAGCTCAGGACGTAGAGCATTTGTCTTGTAAACGAAAGGTTGCTAGTTCGATCCCTAGCTCCTCCTAGCGAGTGTTGATGTGTCCCTGAGCGAGACCCTTAACCCTAACTGCTCCTGACGAGCTGGCTGTCGCCTTGCATGGTTGACTCTGCCGTCGGTGTGTCAATGTGTGTATTATCCAATGTAAGTTGCTTTGGATAAAAGCGTCTGCTAAATTCCCTAATTGTAATTGTAGACTAAAATGGGATATCACGTGGTGCGTATATTTATATATTTACGTCAACGTTTGATTGAAGCTCTTCATGCGTCATGTGATGTCAGCCGTGTGTTTAAACAACGGCTCTGGGCTCAACAGGCCGGCCTGCGGAGGCTCTGTCTCTGGGCTCAACAGGCCAGCCTGCGGAGGCTCTGTCTCTGGGCTCAACAGGCCGGCCTGCGGAGGCTCTGTCTCTGGGCTCAACAGGCCGGCCTGTGGAGGCTCTGTCTCTGGGCTCAACAGGCCAGCCTGCGGAGGCTCTGTCTCTGGGCTCAACAGGCCGGCCTGCGGAGGCTCTGTCTCTGGGCTCAACAGGCCAGCCTGCGGAGGCTCTGGGCTCAACAGGCCAGCCTGCGGAGGCTCTGTCTCTGGGCTCAACAGGCCAGCCTGCGGAGGCTCTGTCTCTGGGCTCAACAGGCCGGCCTGCGGAGGCTCTGTCTCTGGGCTCAACAGGCCAGCCTGCGGAGGCTCTGTCTCTGGGCTCAACAGGCCAGCCTGCGGAGGCTCTGAGCTCAACAGGCCAGCCTGCGGAGGCTCTGTCTCTGGGCTCAACAGGCCAACCTGCGGAGGCAGGTTCCATCGAGGATGCATCGGAGGTGATTTGTGTGGACTTGGGACCGTTAAATATCCCAGGATGCATTTGGCAGCGTAGTATCAGAGCGTTCTAATATTTACGTACTATTGTAAAATGAAAGAGGATGGGGTTTTGTTTTAGACATGTGTTATATCGTTCAGTAGTTATATGCCTACATGAGGCCGTAGGACAGGTAACAGACAAGCTCAGGTGGTGACGTCATCGAGTCCGCTGCTGTTCCAATTGCAGGTGCAACCTCCTGTCCTTGGAAGTTTGTACTTGGCAGACGCTCCCTGCCGTTCAGATGGGACTGGAGGAGCCAGAGGTCAGAGGGGCTCTGTCTTCCCTTACTTCAGCACATTCCTGTCTCCTTTGAATTATAGATATGATCATGCTAGCAGCCGGGAGCGAATGTTTGCTCAGCGTGGACCCCGACCCAGTGCACCGTCCGCAGTGAGCGTGACGGTATGACAAGGGCGGGGTGGATGATGTTGATCCATCTGCTCTCTGTGGGTTGAAGCTTCATGCAGCTTTCCTTTCATGCCGTCTAGGATCACTCAAGCTTTGGATGTTTTACTGTATCAAACCTTTTTACTTCCATGAAGAAAAGTGTCTGCAAACACATGAGCAGCTTCAGGAGCTCCATCCAGAGAGCGGTCCACCTCCCTGAGGAGGTCAGAGAACCCCAAGAGCAGCCCTGAGGAGGACCTGGTGATGACGGTCTCACCTGGGTGACCTTCTCTGTCACGTTGTGAGTTCTGTCCTTCACCTTGGGTGCGATGATGGTGTTCTCGGAAGCGGGTGGAGAATGGGTCTTCTTATCTCCTCCATCTGAGAAGTTGAGGGCGATCAGCGGGATCTTGTTGATGGTGCTGTACCTGTTGATGTTGGACTCTGAGTTGGAGCCAAGAAGACTGGACTTCAGGTGGTTAAAGGGTCCTAGAGGATAGGAAACAAACAAGAGCAGAACTAGAACCTGGAGTGGACTCCAAGGTCACTCTTACAGTCCATGTCATGAAGTCATGTAGGTCTGTATATCTAAGTCTGTATATTCAGTTCTGTATATTTAACAATTATTTGCGGAAGGCCAAGTAAGTAGAACACTATTCACAGAGCCTGAGGTGAATAATTATTTTAGGATATACTACACATGAACACTCCAAAAATAAACAAGATAAAATTGTTTGCTCGGATTTAATTGTTTTTATTAGCTTACGAGACGGCCGTCATGCGCGGGAAACAGTATCCTGAGTTTGAGATCTCAATCATGGGATATTGCCCAATGTCCCGAGATAGCGAACCAATCAAATTGCGCCATCTTAGGAGGTTCACGTGTAGCATATACTAATTATAGAGGGTTAGGGTTAGCCCTAACCCATATACTAATTATAGAGGGTTAGGGTTAGCCCTAACCCATATACTAATTATAGAGGGTTAGGGTTAGCCCTAACCCATATACTAATTATAGAGGGTTAGGGTTAGGGTTAGGGCTAGCCCTAACCAATATACTAGTTATAGAGGATTAGGGTTAGGGATAGCTCTAACCCATATACTACCTATAGACTAACATAGACCAGCGGGTGGACAACAGCAGTCGACACAGCACCAAGATGGTGTAGGTTTGGGGGGGGGGGGGGGGGCTTCATGCATCAATGAAAGTATTTCACCACAAGCCAATTGATGAAGGCATGCAGCGTCATCATGTTCAATGATGTCATTATACGACAGAGCACTGATGGCGTGACAAGTCACCACACTATCGGATAACCACGGCGCGTGCAGCACTTAGTCGGGGGTGGATTACTAAGTCATCCATTTGTGCTGATTGCCCTGCTTGAAAGAGGAGCTTCAGCGATGAGCAGACATCAGACAGAAGGGTAAGGTAAGGTGGGCTTTACCTCTGGTCAGGCGGCCATTGTCTAAACGCAGCAGTTTGTTTTGTAAGAGTAGAGGGGAGAGAAGTGAGCTACATAGCTTAGCTGTGCTACTGCCACTTAGCCTGTATAATATCTGAGCTTATGAACCAGTTTGATCAATTCTTCAGCAGAGGGTCTGCTCTTTTATAATGAAGGTATCAGGAAGTTTTATAACCAAAGTAGAATCTGGCAAAGAAACACACTTTGATCGTACATTTAGAGGAAGATGAGGAATGTAAGATGAGGAAGATGAGGAATGTAAAATGGAAATTCGTTTTTTTTAGACGCAATTACAAAGTGGAGAGAGGAGCTAGGAGGAGTCAGGAAGGTGTAGCCTGAGGAGGAGGAGTCAGTAGGGTGGAGCGTGTGGAGGAGGAGGGGTCAGTATGGTGTAGCTTGAGGAGAAGGAGGAGGAGTCAGTAGGGTGGAGCGTGAGGAGGAGGAGGAGGAGTCAGTAGGGTGGAGCGTGAGGAGGGGCAGGAGGAGGAGTCAGTAGGGTGGAGCGTGAGGAGGAGGAGGAGGAGTCAGTAGGGTGGAGCGTGAGGAGGAGGAGGAGGAGTCAGTAGGGTGGAGCGTGAGGAGGAGGAGGTGTCAGTAGGGTGGAGCGTGAGGAGGAGGAGGTGTCAGTAGGGTGGAGCGTGAGGAGGAGGAGTCAGTAGGGTGGAGCGTGAAGAGGAGGAGTCAGTAGGGTGGAGCGTGAAGAGGAGGAGTCAGTAGGGTGTAGCATGAGGAGGAGGAGTCAGTAGGGTGGAGCGTGAAGAGGAGGAGTCAGTAGGGTGGAGCGTGAGGAGGAGGAGGAGTCAGTAGGGTGTAGCGTGAAGAGGAGGAGGAGGAGTCAGTAGGGTGGAGCGTGAGGAGGAGGAGGAGTCATTAGGGTGGAGCGTGAGGCGGAGGAGGAGGAGGAGGAGTCAGCAGCGTGAGGAGGAGGAGTCAGCAGCGTGAGGAGGAGGAGTCAGCAGAGTGAGGAGGAAGAGTCAGCAGCGTGAGCAGGAGGAGTCAGCAGGCTGAGGAGGAGGAGCTACCTTCGCTGCCGTGGCGCTCCCTGAACAGGCCCTTGGCGCTGCAGCTGAAACGCTCCATGTCGTGCAGAGAGGAGGCGCGCCTCATGCTGGCCGGGCCGTCCCGGGGGAGAGGCTGGGCCTGCGCGCCGGAGGGGGGGGGCTCCTCCCAGGGGGGCTGCGGTGCGGGGGGGTCCGGGGGCCCGGGGCCCTCGCTGGCCCGGGAGCCGCGCCTGCTGGGGGCGATCAGCGCACGCGTGTCGCTGGCCTCGGGCTCCGCGGCGCCGCAGGGGCCCCCGGCGGGCGAGGGGGGGCCCCCGGGGGCCACGGGGGCGGGGTCCTCCGGTGCCCCGGGGGGGTCCACCAGCACGGCGTCCGGGTCCTCCTGGGGGAGGGGCTGCTTGGCCGTCCCCATCAGGCTCAGCGCCGCCTGCCGGAAGCGGAGGAACCGTCGCCGTCCTGGACGCCACGGAGACGAAGAAGAAGAAGAGCTTCATCCTGAGGAAGACTCTGGTCACGCATTAATACAGAACCAGTTTGTTTGATACAGAACCAGTTTGTTTGATACAGAACCAGTTTGTCTAATACAGAACCAGTTTGTTTAATACAGAACCAGTTTGTCTGATACAGAACCAGTTTGTCTGATACAGAACCAGTTTGTCTGATACAGAACCAGTTTGTTTGATACAGAACCAGTTTATTTAATACAGAACCAGTTTGTTTGATACAGAACCAGTTTGTTTGATACAGAACCAGTTTGTTTGACACAGAACCAGTTTGTTTGATACAGAACCAGTTTGTTTAATACAGAACCAGTTTGTTTGATACAGAACCAGTTTGTTTAATACAGAACCAGTTTGTTTGATACAGAACCAGTTTGTTTGATACAGAACCAGTTTGTTTAATACAGAACCAGTTTGTTTGATACAGAACCAGTTTGTTTAATACAGAACCAGTTTGTCTAATACAGAACCAGTTTGTTTAATACAGAACCAGTTTGTTTAATACAGAACCAGTTTGTTTGATACAGAACCAGTTTGTTTAATGCAGAACCAGTTTGTTTAATACAGAACCAGTTTGTTTAATACAGAACCAGTTTGTCTAATGCAGAACCAGTTTGTTTGATACAGAACCAGTTTGTTTAATGCAGAACCAGTTTGTTTAATGCAGAACCAGTTTGTTTAATACAGAACCAGTTTGTTTAATACAGAACCAGTTTGTTTGATACAGAACCAGTTTGTTTAATGCAGAACCAGTTTGTTTGATACAGAACCAGTTTATCTAATACAGAACCAGTTTGTTTAATACAGAACCAGTTTGTTTAATACAGAACCAGTTTGTCTAATGCAGAACCAGTTTGTTTGATACAGAACCAGTTTGTTTAATGCAGAACCAGTTTGTTTAATGCAGAACCAGTTTGTTTAATACAGAACCAGTTTGTTTAATACAGAACCAGTTTGTTTGATACAGAACCAGTTTGTTTAATACAGAACCAGTTTGTTTGATACAGAACCAGTTTGTCTAATACAGAACCAGTTTGTTTAATACAGAACCAGTTTGTTTGATACAGAACCAGTTTGTTTAATGCAGAACCAGTTTGTTTAATACAGAACCAGTTTGTCTAATGCAGAACCAGTTTTTGATACAGAACCAGTTTGTTTAATGCAGAACCAGTTTGTTTGATACAGAACCAGTTTGTTTAATGCAGAACCAGTTTGTTTAATACAGAACCAGTTTGTTTAATACAGAACCAGTTTGTCTAATGCAGAACCAGTTTTTGATACAGAACCAGTTTGTTTAATGCAGAACCAGTTTGTTTAATACAGAACCAGTTTGTTTGGTAAGTGGATACCAGAGCTCCAGTCCCCATACCAGAACGCCAGCGGGGCTCTCGGTACATTTACCACATTGATTAAACCTTTGGAGCTATTCAAAATAAATGACTTTCTAAGAATAGACGCAGGGGTTCAATTTGAGCCGCCCGTAGATTTTAATGAATTTTTCAGATGCAGAGAATGAGCGGGTGGGTGGTTTCGTCCCCCTGCAGCTGGGATGTATTCAATCGTCTCCATCGGTCCTTTACCAGCCATTGACTCCCAGCACTATCATGTGCATCCTATACCGTGAACAGAGAAGGTCCTAATGAGAGGAAACCTGTCTGACCGGAGACATGGAAGTTCCAGTAAAACTATGATGAAACACTGCTTCTCTCCTTGCTTGTATCTCTTTAACTCTCTCTCCCTGAATGGACGAGGTGGTCCTGGAAGGGAAGAGTTCCTCAGTTCTGCAGCGGTCCTATCTTCAGACCTGCAGCCCACTGCCCCTTCATTAGGTACCACAGCTCCCAGAATAACCCCGGAGCTAAATCTAACTCTAACCAGCTCTAACCATCACCACATCTCTAACCATCTCTAACCAGCTCCACATCTCTAATCAGCTTTAACCAGCTATAACCAGCTCAAGCCCACTCCATAGCACTCAACTACGTGCACACACACATACTGCAAATACGCAGCATACGCTAACCACCGTACCGTCTCAGGTGTCCACACGACACACAACCAGCCAGCCCCGGGCGGGACGGCGAGGGAGCGGAGACCACAAAGAGCTCTAAGGAGGGGCAGCACTGAGCCGTCTCACAGGGAACCCTGGTGCACCATTATAGTGCTAGGAAGCTGGATCACTGATGTTATGTCTCTGTCCTCGTCCGTAGGATGAAACGTACATGTGCCGCATTTGGAGCTGCCAATTATTATTGTTTTAATGAGTTGAGGTCATCATTGGAAATATTGGAGGTGTGGTCTCGGTGGACCGGGGGAAGTGTTCTCAGACCGGGGCTGAAGTGGTCTCGGTAGACGGGGGGTCAGTACTCACTCTGGTCGGACCGGGTGGGGGAGGTGTGGGCTGTCTTCTCGGTGGAGTCGTCGCTGCCCTCGTCCAGGACGTAGTCAAAGTTGAGGATGAACATCATCACCAGCCCCTCCTCGTTCTTCACCGGCATCACGTGGACGCTGCCCTGGAAGGCCGAGCCTGGGCGGGGAGCAGGGAGCACGTTAGTCCCTCCTACCAAACTCAGGGTCATGTTTCAACGAGGATGGTTGGGTGGGGGGGGCGGGGGGGGGGGGGGGGGGTTCAGTAGACCGGGGGGGTGGTCCCAGTAGACCGGGGGGGTGGTCCCAGTAGACCGGGGGGGTGGTCTCAGTAGACCGGGGGGTGGTCTCAGTAGACCGGGGGGGTGGTCTCAGTAGACCGGGGGGGGGGGTTCAGTAGACCGGGGGGGTGGTCCCAGTAGACCGGGGGGTGGGGGGTTCACAGTAGACCGGGGGGGGGGTCTCAGTAGACCGGGGGGGTGGTCTCAGTAGACCGGGGGAGTGGTCTCAGTAGACCGGGGGGGGGGGTTCAGTAGACCGGGGGGGTGGTCCCAGTAGACCGGGGGGTGGGGGGTTCACAGTAGACCGGGGGGGGGGTCTCAGTAGACCGGGGGGGTGGTCTCAGTAGACCGGGGGGGTGGTCTCAGTAGACCGGGGGGTGGTCTCAGTAGACCGGGGGGGTGGTCTCAGTAGACCGGGGGGGGGGGTTCAGTAGACCGGGGGGGTGGTCCCAGTAGACCGGGGGGTGGGGGGTTTCACAGTAGACCGGGGGGGGGGTCTCAGTAGACCGGGGGGGTGGTCTCAGTAGACCGGGGGGGTGGTCCCAGTAGACCGGGGGGGGGGGGGGTTCAGTAGACCGGGGGGGGGGGGTCCCAGTAGACCGGGGGGTGGGGGGTTCAGTAGACCGGGGGGGGGGGTCTCAGTAGACGGGGGGGTGGTCCCAGTAGACCGGGGGGGTGGTCCCAGTAGACCGGGGGGTGGTCTCAGTAGACCGGGGGGGTGGTCCCAGTAGACCGGGGGGGTGGTCTCAGTAGACCGGGGGGGTGGTCCCAGTAGACCGGGGGGGTGGTCTCAGTAGACCGGGGGGTGGTCTCAGTAGACCGGGGGGTGGTCTCAGTAGACCGGGGGGTGGTCTCAGCAGACCGGAGAGGTTTCAGTCTGGACTGCTGAGAGATAACAACATTCTGTTTGTGTTTTGATTGGTTCTTGTGTATTTGTTTGAGTTCTGGCCATCACTTTAAATATGTAGATAAGGATAGATATTATTTTATCTTTAGATATGTATGTATGTGTATATATATATATATATATATATACATAAAAATAAATATATATGTGTGTGTGTATATATATATACTTATATACACATATGTATAATTATGTATATATATGAGATGAAGAATGGAGAGCAGCCTTACTCATGTGAGGAGAGAGGAGAGGAGAGAGGAGAGAGGAGAGTGGAGAGGAGAGGAGAGAGAGGAGAGAGGGAGAGAGAGGAGAGAGAGGAGAGAGAGGAGAGGAGAGGAGAGGAGAGGAGAGGGAGAGAGAGGAGAGAGAGGAGAGAGAGGAGAGATGAGAGGAGAGGAGAGAGAGGAGAGAGAGGAGAGGAGAGGGAGAGAGAGGAGAGAGAGGAGAGGAGAGGAGAGAGGAGAGGAAGAGAGAGGAGAGGAAGAGAGAGGAGAGAGGAGAGAGAGGAGAGAGGAGAGGAAGAGAGAGGAGAGAGGAGAGGAGAGGAGAGAGGAGAGGAGAGGAGAGGAGAGGAGAGCAGCCTAGTTGGGTTGGAGGAGCCTCCTAGCCTGGGACCGCTGTTATCCACTGATACAGAGACGGAAGAAAACTTTATCTAAAAATCGGAAAATTAATGCTAAACTAGACAGACAATTCACAATATCTGTGTCCAAGCCGAGGGATGTTCAGAATGCCCTGCGGTGCTACAATCTGGAGAGACAATCAAACCTCCTCAGGCTCCAGACGGATGCTGGAGCCGGCTGAGGCTGAGGCTGAGGAGTCCCCCCTCAGCAGGAGGCTGGGGGGGGCAGCCCAGCGTCTGAACTGGGCCTCCAGCCTGGGGCCTCCTGGGCCTCCAGCTGGGGCCTCATGGACCTCCAGCCTGGGGCCTCTTGGACCTCCAGCCTGGGGCCTCATGGACCTCCAGCCTGGGGCCTCCTGGGCCTCCAGCCTGGGGCCTCTTGGACCTCCAGCCTGGGGCCTCATGGGCCTCCAGCCTGGGGCCTCATGGGCCTCCAGCCTGGGGCCTCTTGGGCCTCATGGACTAACTACGCAGGAAAATAACCAAAAAAAGGAACCAGCATGGCAGAACCAGCATGGCCCCCCTGGGGGGCCAGGGGGGCCAGCATGGTGGACCAGGGGGGGCCAGGGGGACCAGGGGGGCCAGCATGGTGGACCAGGGGGACCAGTGGCGTTCCTCTGTCTCCCAGTGGGACCAGCGGCGTTCCACTGTCTCCCAGTGGGACCAGTGGCGTTCCACTGTCTCCCAGTGGGACCAGTGGCGTTCCTCTGTCTCCCAGTGGGACCAGTGGCGTTCCTCTGTCTCCCAGTTGGACCAGTGGCGTTCCTCTGTCTCCCAGTGGGACCGTGGTGTTCTCCATAACCCCCCCCCCCCCCCCCGGCTGACAGTCACTCCGCCAGAGGCTTCATCAGCAGCCGGCACCTCGCTGCCCGGCTAAATATAGGATCAGCAGGAGGAGAGGAGCAGCCGGCACGGAGGGGAGGAGGAGAGGAGGAGAGGAGGAGAGGAGGGGAGGAGGAGAGGAGGAGAGGAGGAGAGGAGCAGCCGGCACGGAGGGGAGGAGGAGAGGAGGAGAGGAGGAGAGGAGCAGCCGGCACGGAGGGGAGGAGGAGAGGAGGGGAGGAGGAGAGGAGGAGAGGAGGGGAGGAGGAGAGGAGAGGAGGAGAGGAGAGGAGGAGGGGAGGAGGAGAGGGGAGGAGGAGGAGGAGAGGAGGAGAGGAGGAGGAGGAGAGGAGGAGGAGGAGGAGGAGGAGAGGAGGAGAGGAGGAGAGGAGGGGAGGAGGGGAGGAGGGGAGGAGGGGAGGAGGAGAGGAGCACCCAGCACGGAGGGGGAGACGACTGGGCGGGAGGAGGAGGTGGGGTGTATACAGACGTTATGGATGAATGAAGAGAAGATAAACTAGATATTATCTAAAAACCAAGCTGGACAGCTTGTCCATATGTAGAGAATTAATTTGGGCACTTTAAGTTTTATTAAGCTCTAGTATCAGTATCTACTACCTAGTATCTACTGTCTAGTACCTACTATCTCTCTAGTATCTACTCTCTCTAGTATCTATTGTCTCTAGTACCTACTGTCTCTAGTACCTACTGTCTCTAGTACATACTGTCTCTAGTACCTACTGTCTCTAGTACCTATTGTCTCTAGTACCTACTGCCTCTAGTACCTACTGTCTCTAGTACCTACTGTCTCTAGTACCTACTGCCTCTAGTACCTACTGTCTCTAGTACCTACTGTCTCTAGTACCTACTGTCTCTAGTACCTACTGTCTCTAGTACATACTGCCTCTAGTACCTACTGTCTCTAGTACCTACTGTCTCTAGTACCTACTGTCTCTAGTACCTACTGTCTCTAGTACCTACTGTCTCTAGTACCTACTCTCTCTAGTATCTACTGTCTCTAGTACCTACTGTCTCTAGTACCTACTGTCTCTAGTATCTACTGTCTCTAGTACCTACTGTCTCTAGTACATACTGCCTGCCTCTAGTACCTACTGTCTCTAGTACCTACTGTCTCTAGTACCTACTGTCTCTAGTACCTACTGTCTCTAGTACATACTGCCTCTAGTACCTACTGTCTCTAGTACCTACTGTCTCTAGTACCTACTGCCTCTAGTACCTACTGTCTCTAGTACCTACTGCCTCTAGTACCTACTGTCTCTAGTACCTAGTCTTCCCACAGTAACCAGCCTCTCTGTGGGCTGGGCTCTGTTCCAGAGCAGATGGAAACACAATGGCGGTCTCTAAGCCCCTGCCTCCGCTGACTCATCCGCGGAGCTGAATGTCACCTCCACAATAAAAATATCAATGGGGAGGTTCTCGGTTCTGGAGCAGTGCTACATCAGCACAATGCGCCTCATTAGAGGGGTTATTACCTTCTGGATAGTGATCTATTGTTCACTACGCCTCAAGGTATGTTTTGAGCTCGGCTCTGGGAGCCCACATAAGGGAACGTAGAATGAAAACATGGGCATTGTTTCCGGTACGTTTTCTCAAGGCTACGAGCATCTCGTCATTCAGGAGGCCGTGGGCCTGTCATCAGCTGATTCGGTGGCAGGCCTGCGTCCTTACAGCGGATTGGTGGGGAGAAAGACTCTGATTGAGTAGGTCTGCAGCTCATTTCCTGGTAGACTTTTCAGTAGTTGCCGCAGAATGGTAAGGTATACAAAGATGTATGTGGCCATCTCGAGTAACTTTCAGTTTAAGGAAGAAATTTTCAAAATGTTAATTTTCTGTAAACCACACATAAAAAAAAGGTTGAAGATATCTATAAAGCCTTATGTAGCAAAGTTTTATATTATTGTCGAGGGTTGAATTACAGTTATACTTTGTAGCACAATCAAATGTATTTTCTTTTCTTTTTGTATCGTCATTATACAACAATCAGAATGACTCTTCCTATTCCATGATTGATGAGTATATAGTTCTCAGAAATAAAGGCGTAAACATTATAAACCATACATATGATTTTGTCAATTATCGGTTTGTTCTGAAGATCGATATATTTTCCTGCAACGTATTTGTTTTACCAGATAACATGTGTCTCTCTCTTGCTACATCATGTAGAGATGTGTCTCATGTATCATGTAGAGATGTGTCCTGTGTCCCATATATCATCTAGAGATGTGTCTCATGTATCATGTGGAGATGTGTATCATGTATCATGTAGATATGTGTATCATGTAGATATGTGTCTCATGTATCATGTAGATATGTGTCTCATGTATCATGTAGACATGTGTCTGTAAATGCCCTGACTGGCTGAGGGAATGAGATGAGATCTCCTGAGGAGAGGCGAACTGCCGTTCTCCGCCTCATTAGATGAGCTCAGCACGATGCTGTGAAACAGGACTTGTGATGTTCTGTAAGAGATCCTTTCCACAGAGGTTACAGTGGTGAGACATTCCTCCTTTTATTTATTTTTTTCAACCAAACTATGAATCTGCTGCCAAGAAGAGTCCTGGTGCTGCTGTTTCCAGGACTGTCCTGTATCCAGGACTGTCCTGTCTCCAGGAGTGTCCTGTCTCATGCCATCTCTACTCTCTGGAGGAGAAGCCTGGCGTAGGGGACTGCTGTCTCCTGGACTCACACTGCCAGGGCCAGCAGTGTGTTCTCTGAGTGTGTTCGATGGCTAAAGGATTGTTTCGTCATTGACCGAGAACACGTGTGTCTTTCGCCCTGCCAAAGAGGAGCACACTTTACGCCCGGGCTGAGAAACAAACACAGCGCGGATTGAGACCATCCTGCTTTAATGATGGAAATTTAATGAAAGAGGATTCTGTTTCCATCATTAATTATTAAAGCATTGGGGTTTAATCATGCAATCTGCTAGACTGTACTAAATGATGTAGGCCTATACTGTGTCATGGTCTTATAATCTCAGTACATAACACAGAATATATTATAAATATATCAATATTACAATAGCATTGTTATACTTTTCTATTCTTAGCCTCATCCGTATTCTGAACGGTACGGCAGCGCTCCACTGCTGTGGAGGCAGAATCAAGAGCCTCTGGTGCTACACACTGATAACGAAATGGGACATTTCTCCTGTTTACAGCCATTCTGCTTCCACCATCACGCAGCTCCACTGGGGCACTGCCTAGTGGAGAGAGAGGGAGAGAGAGAGAGGGGGAGAGAGAGAGAGGGGGAGAGAGAGAGAGAGAGAGAGAGAGAGAGGTGGAGAGAGAGAGGGGGAGAGAGAGAGAGAGAGAGAGAGAGAGAGAGAGAGAGAGAGAGAGAGAGAGGTGGAGAGAGAGAGAGAGAGAGAGAGAGAGAGGTGGAGAGAGAGAGGGGGAGAGAGAGAGAGAGAGAGAGAGAGAGAGAGAGAGAGAGAGAAGCTAAGCTAGCCATTGTTTAATGTCCTCTTGGCCATGGTGCTCAGTGAGGTCTCCATTAGCCAGCCGGGCCTCTTCTTTAATCAGCATCAAGCAGGCCGTCAGGGACAAGTCCTGCGTTCACGTTCCTGTTCCCAGTTATCTCTGTGAGATCTCTGCCGTCGTCTTTTATTGCTGTTGTTTTTATACACAGAATTCTGGGGTGTGTTAAAATAATGAAGAGAATATACAAAGCGTGTGCATATGGAGGACTAAGCAGATGGTTTGGAGGAATACTAAAGACATTATTCTCAGTAAGGCTTCCCCCGAGATGCAGAGAGCTCTCCATTGTAGGTAAAGGGTGCCGTTCGTCTCTGCTGCACGGCTCCATCTGCTCTGCTCTGAGCCTCGTACAACTCCGTTTCTATCCTCCTAATTAAGGATAGCCGTGCTGGCAGCACTTCAATGGGCTATATCATGCTTACTTTTCTTTAATTAATCACTTATTTAATAATCGAATTGTTATCACTGTATTTCTGTCTTTGTTCGATTAAATGAGGTTGCAGATTGCATTCCAAATGTAAAGAAGCACAAACAATAGAGGCGAGGTGAGGTGTGCTGTGTGTAAGGCGATATTGTGTTATCTGGTTGTTGTCTAATTATATCTTTGGCCCGACCTCACTGCAGTCCCTGAACGGGCGGAGAGGGGACCGGGCTCAGCCTGCCACTGCAACCAGAGAGGACCAGGCGATGAAAGATGCATGGTCTGCTTAGGGGCCGGCGGTCTGCTGCCCTGGGGGGCGTCCCGCCTGACCCCCCCCTCACCCCGGGACACGAGCCCGTCCGGGGGGGCCAGGTCCTCCAAGGGGGGAGAGACTGCCCCACCTGCGTATCACATGACCCCGGCGGACCGCTAAGCGATGGCCGCCTAATGTGGGGTTCAGGTTCCCTTTGTGGCGAGCGTCCTGCTGCAGGATCACGACACAGGACAGCATTTAGCAGCAGGACGTCCACGATGCACCGTCAGTCTGGCTCCAGCCCCACAGTGAGCTGCTGTATTCAGTACTGCAGTAATGTACTGTATTCAGTACTGCACCGAGGTACTGTATTCAGTACTGCAGTAAGGTACTGTATTCAGTACTGCACCGAGGTACTGTATTCAGTACTGCAGTAAGGTACTGTATTCAGTACTGCAGTAAGGTACTGTATTCAGTACTGCACCGAGGTACTGTATTCAGTACTGCAGTAAGGTACTGTATTCAGTACTGCACCGAGATACTGTATTCAGTACTGCAGTAAGGTACTGTATTCCGTACTGCAGTAAGGTACTGTATTCAGTACTGCACCGAGGTACTGTATTCAGCACTGCAGTAAGGTACTCTATTCAGTACTGCAGTAAGGTTCTGTATTCAGTACTGCACCGAGGTACTGTATTCGGCACTGCAGTAAGGTACTGTATTCAGTACTGCAGTAAGGTACTGTATTCAGTACTGCAGTGAGATACTGTATTCAGTACTGCACCGAGGTACTGTATTCAGTACTGTAGTGAGGTACTGTATTCAGTACTGGCTTAAGGTACTGTATTCAGTACTGCACCAAGGTACTGTATTCAGTACTGCACCGAGATACTGTATTCAGTTCTGCAGTAAGGTTCTGTATTCAGTACTGCACCGAGGTACTGTATTCAGTACTGCATCGAGGTACTGTATTCAGTACTGTAGTAAGGTACTGTATTCAGTACTGCACCGAGATACTGTAATCAGTACTGCAGTAAGGTACTGTATTCAGTACTGCATCGAGGTACTGTATTCAGTACTGCACCGAGATACTGTATTCAGTACTGCACCGAAGTACTGTATTCAGTACTGCAGTAAGGTACTGTATTCAGTACTGCACCGAGGTACTGTATTCAATACTTCACAGAAATACTGTATTCAGTACTGCAGTAAGGTACTGTATTCAGTACTGCACCGAGATACTGTATTCAGTACTGCACAGAGATACTGTATTCAGTACTGCAGTAAGGTACTGTATTCAATACTGCACCGAGATACGGTATTCAGTACTGCACCGAGAAACTGCATTGAATACTGCACCGAGATACTGTATTCAATACTGCATCGAGATACTGTATTCAGTACTGCACCGCGATACTGTATTCAATACTGCAGTGAGATACTGTATTCAGTACTGCAGTAAGGTACTGTATTCAATACTGCACCGAGATACTGTATTCAGTACTTCACCGAGGTACTGTATTCAGTACTGCAGTAAGGTACTGTATTCAATACTGCACAGAGATACTGCATTCAACACTGCAGTGAAATACTATATTCAGTACTGCAGTGAGATACTGTATTCAGTACTGCGGTGAGCCAGTGTATTCAGTGACTAAGATACTGTAAAGATAAGTTTGATACTATAAAGTAATACAAGTACAATGGACCACAACAATAGGTTGAGCAGTGCTTTTAGATGTATCCCATTTTAAAAACATACACAATGTTTTGTTTCTGTAGTTTGTTGCTGGTGCGAGGAAGGCGATTACCAGAAGTTTCTGCTGTTTTCTGGGTCCCACTTTATTTAAACAGCTGAAGTCAAAGTAATCCTGCCCATAATACCTATCAATAATCCTACTGCATTCATATTAACTTATACACCAGATATACACTATCTACTGTATTCATATTAACATATATATCCGATATATACTATCTATTCTGTGCATATTAACATATATACCAGCTATATATATATATATATATATATATATATATATATATAGTTAGATATGTAGATATATACTGTATGCATGTTAAAATATTTACCAACAAATATATTCTATCACCTGCATCCATATTGTTCTCGAACATTCTCTGAATTGCTCACAGCATACGTTGCATAGTGAGACATTATTTTGTTACAAAGGGTCAAATACAGTGTCCTAGTTCTCTGGCTCCCTGCCTCGCTGCTCTCACAGCTCTACATTTAAGCTGCTTAGCCTGGAGCCAAAGCACCAAAGCTGTGTGGCTCCTGATGCCCAACTCACATCCTTTAGAGCTTCTCAAGATTACCAGTAGGGGCTTTAAGCCACTTCCCGACTGCTGGTAAACCACTTGAGACTGGAGACCAGGAGATAATGAACCTTCAAATTAAGGCACGTTTCTTCCTGAACCAATGTGTGGGTTTCAGACCAGAACCTCCTGCAGAACATGAGACCAGATCAACAAGGCGTGTTTCAGATCAGAACCTCATGCAGAACATGAGACCAGATCAACAAGGCGTGTTTCAGACCAGGACCTCATGCATAACATGAGACCAGATCAACAAGGCGTGTTTCAGACCGTAGAACCTCATGCAGAACATGAGACCAGATCAACAAGGCGTGTTTCAGACCAGAACATCATGCAGAACATGAGACCAGATCAACAAGGCGTGTTTCAGACCAGAACCTCATGCAGAACATGAGACCAGATCAACAAGGCGTGTTTCAGACCGTAGAACCTCATGCAGAACATGAGACCAGATCAACAAGGCGTGTTTCAGACCGTAGAACCTCATGCAGAACATGAGACCAGATCAACAAGGCGTGTTTCAGACCGTAGAACCTCATGCAGAACATGAGACCAGATCAACAAGGCGTGTTTCAGACCAGAACCTAATGCAGAACATGAGACCAGATCTACAAGGCGTGTTTCAGACCAGAACATCATGCAGAACATGAGACCAGATCAACAAGGGGTGTTTCAGACCAGAACCTCATGCAGAACATGAGACCAGATCTACAAGGCGTGTTTCAGACCAGAACATCATGCAGAACATGAGACCAGATCAACAAGGCGTGTTTCAGACCAGAACCTCATGCAGAACATGAGACCAGATCAACAAGGCGTGTTTCAGACCAGAACATCACGCAGAACATGAGACCAGATCAACAAGGCGTGTTTCAGACCAGAACATCACGCAGAACATGAGACCAGATCAACAAGGCGTGTTTCAGACCAGAACCTCATGCAGAACCAGATCAACAAGGCGTGTTTGAGTCCATCTGTAGGTTCATTACATTTTGCGGGGATCAGTAAGTGATCCGTGTGTGTGTGTGTGTGTGTGTGTGCGTGTGTGTGTGTGTGTGTGCGTGTGCGTGTGTGTGTGTGTGTTTCAGGGTACTGATACCCTCCCCGGCCACTCTCTCTGCTCAGCTCCTCCTCCCCTGACTACAGCTCCGCCCCCTTCAGCACTCATCAATGTTGCAGCGCATCCGGGGGCTGTCATGGAGGGGGGGGGGGCATTATGCCCTTTCTACCTCTTCTAACGTATTTATTCTGTAAGCCGCTCACCCTCCCATCTTTATTCATGAGGAGCAGATCAGCTCACTGAAAAGAACTCTGAGCCTCAGTCAGAGTCTGAGTCTCAGAGTCTCAGTCTCAGAGTCTCAGAGTCTCAGTCTCAGAGTCTCAGTCTCAGTCTCAGAGTCTCAGTCTCAGAGTCTCAGTCTCAGTCTCAGAGTCTCAGTCTCAGAGTCTCAGAGTCTCAGTCTCAGAGTCTCAGTCTCAGAGTCTCAGTCTCAGTCTCAGAGTCTCAGTCTCTGAGTCTCAGTCTCAGAGTCTCAGAGTCTCAGTCTCAGAGTCTCAGCGTGTCAGTTTTCAGAGTCTCAGACTCTCAGTCTCAGAGTCTCAGAGTCTCAGTCTCAGAGTGTCAGTCTTAGTCTCAGAGTCTCAGTCTCAGAGTCTCAGAGTGTCTGTCTCAGAGTCTGAGTGTCAGTCTCAGAGTCTCAGAGTGTCAGAGTCTCAGTCTCAGAGTCTCAGTCTCAGAGTGTCAGTCTTAGTCGCAGAGTCTCAGCCTCAGAGTCTCAGAGTGTCAGTCTTAGTCTCAGAGTCTCAGTCTCAGAGTCTCAGTCTCAGAGTCTCAGTCTCAGTCTCAGAGTCTTAGTCTCAGAGTCTCAGTCTCAGCCTCAGAGTCTCAGAGTGTCAGTCTTAGTCTCAGAGTCTCTGATTCTCTCAATCTCAGTCTCTGACTTGCAGAGTCTCAGTCTCAGAGTGTCAGTTAAGGGGTGAGAGTATATAATGAGAGGAAGAGAGAGACAAGGGAGAGAGGGGGGGTGTGCACAGTATATAATAGGAGAGAGAATAGTATACATAAATGAAAGAGAGAAACACAGGAGTGCAGAGAAGAGAGTGAGGAATAATATGAGGGGTATCTCATATTATTGTTGTTTCAGACATTATAGGAATAATATTGAGTTGACATGGAGGAGGAGAGGAGGAGAGATGAGGATGAGAGAGGAGGGAGAGGGGGAGAGATGAGCGAGGAGAAAGGAGGATGGAGGCTCACTTGAAAGAGGCCAGTTTCTCTCCACACTACTACTCTTTGTCATATTCTTTAAGGTTTGAAAAACAATATATACAGTATATATATATATATATACAGTATATATTCACACACAAGCTAGCATTTCAGCACACTCCTGATTAAATATTCCGACGCTGGCTGGTTGGCGGTGATTAAATAAGATCTCTCTGTTCTCGTGGTTCTCCTTTGTTTCCCCTTTCCGCGGTCGGCTCCCGGCGCTCTACAGACTCTCCGTGAAGAGGTTACCCTGGTGAACGTGGTTGGAAAGCAGCGCTCTGTCCACCTCAGGATAGAACCGTAGAACCTTATGCAGAACCAGATCAACAAGGCGTGTTTCAGACCAGAACCTCCTGCAGAATATGAGACCAGATCAACAAGGCGTGTTTCAGACCAGAACCTCATGCAGAACATGAGACCAGATCAACAAGGCGTGTTTCAGACCAGAACCTCATGCATAACATGAGACCAGATCAACAAGGCGTGTTTCAGACCGTAGAACCTCATGCAGAACATGAGACCAGATCAACAAGGCGTGTTTCAGACCAGAACATCATGCAGAACATGATACCAGATCAACAAGGCGTGTTTCAGACCAGAACCTCATGCAGAACCAGATCAACAAGGCGCGCAGTCTCAGTCTCAGAGTCTCAGAGTGTCAGTCTCAGTCTCAGAGTCTCAGTCTCAGAGTGTCAGTCTTAGTCTCAGAGTCTCAGTCTCAGTCTCAGAGTCTCAGCCTCAGAGTCTCAGAGTGTCAGTCTTAGTCTCAGAGTCTCAGTCTCAGAGTCTCAGAGTGTCAGTCTCAGAGTCTGAGTGTCAGTCTCAGAGTGTCAGTCTTAGTCTCAGAGTCTCTGATTCTCTCAATCTCAGTCTCTGACTCGCAGCGTCTCAGTCTCAGAGTGTCAGTTAAGGGGTGAGAGTATATAATGAGAGGAAGAGAGAGACAAGGGAGAGAGGGGGGGGTGTGCACAGTATATAATAGGAGAGAGAATAGTATACATAAATGAAAGAGAGAAACACAGGAGTGCAGAGAAGAGAGTGAGGAATAATATGAGGGGTATCTTTAGTCGCCTGGTTGTTTCAGACATTATAGGAGTAATATTGAGTTGACATGGAGGAGGAGAGGAGGAGAGATGAGGATGAGAGAGGAGGGAGAGGGGGAGAGATGAGAGAGGAGAAAGGAGGATGGAGGCTCACTTGAAAGAGGCCAGTTTCTCTCCACACTACTACTCTTTGTCATATTCTTTAAGGTTTGAAAAACAATATATACAGTATATATATATATATATATATATATATATATATATATATATATATATATACAGTATATATTCACACACAAGCTAGCATTTCAGCACTCTCCTGATTAAATATTCCGACGCTGGCTGGTTGGTGGTGATTAAATAAGATCTCTCTGTTCTCGTGGTTCTCCTTTGTTTCCCCTTTCCGCGGTCGGCTCCCGGCGCTCTACAGACTCTCCGTGAAGAGGTTACCCTGGTGAACGTGGTTGGAAAGCAGCGCTCTGTCCACCTCAGGATAGCACCTCATTAAAGACCTGCAATGGAGGGACTGGGGGCTCCTCATCAGACGTCCAGACTCTAAGACTGAGACTCTGAGCTCTCCAGGGCAGCGAAACCACTCAGGAAGCCCAGTCCTGATGGTCTCTGACTTCACACGGAAGAGCATGAAGGCTGTCCCTGTAGTCCATGCAGTTATTCATTTAAGAACTGGGAGTGGAGGCTGATTGACGGGCAGACGGTGAATACGCCTTCAATGCACTAGAACACTAAACTGAGAGCCCAACCTGGTTGATAAAATAGTGTTGAATTACCATGAAGGAGATGATACCATAGGCATACAGAACCCTGTGATGACAGACACATGCCATTCACATAATGTAAGATGATTGACATGATGTAAGGTGATTGAGAGAATGACATCTCTTTCAATATCTGTATCGCTCTCTGTGTCTTCCTATCTCTGTATCTCCCTATTGCTCTCTCTATCTCTATATACATTTCTCTGTATCTCTCTAAGTCTGTATACATTTCACAGTATCTCTCTCTCTATCTCTTTATCTCTCTCTATCTTCGACACTATTTCTCTATCTCTGTATCGCCCTCTGTATCTCTCTCTGTATCTCCCTATCATCTTAGCCTACTGTATGCACTACAGCACTTTGGTCGGTGCAAACTGTTATAAATGTGCTTTTATAAATGCATTTTACTTACTTACTTACTTACTATCTCTGTATCTCTCTGTATCTCTTTATCTCTATATATTTCTCTCTCTCTATCTCTCTCTGACTCTGTGTCTCAATATATTTCTCTCTCTATCTCTCTGTCTATCTCTCTATCTCTCTGTCTCTCTGTCTATCTCTCTATCTCTCTATCTCTCTGTCTATCTCTGTATCTCTCTCTATCTCTGTATCTGGTTGTGATGCGAGGAATGGGTTAACCTGGCGATTCTAATTGCTTGGCATAAGTCTCTATGAACGTCCTGTCCGTCTATTATCCCATGTTTTTTCCTTCTCTCTCCCCCCCTCTCCCCTCTCTCTCCCCTCTCTCCTCCCCCTCTCTCCCTCCCCTCAATCTCTCCCTCTCTCCCCTCTGTCTCTCCCCTCTGTCTCTCCTCTCTCTCCCCTCTGTCTTCCCCCTCTCTCCCCTCTCTCTCTTTAACTCATGGTGGCAGAACACAAGGACACAGAGCCCGGTCAGACTAAGATCACTATTATCACACTAAGATCACACTAGGATCACTAATATCAAACTATGATCACCATTATCCCACTCTGATCACTATGATGCCACTATGGTCAGACTATGATCAGTATTATCAGACTATGATCACTATTATCAGACAAGGATCACACTATGTTCACCAGGATCACAATGTGGTCACTATTATCAGACAGGGATCACACTATGGTCACTATAGGATCACACTAGGATCACACTGTGGTCAGACTATGATCACTAGGATCACACTGTGGTCAGACTGTTATCAGACAAGGATCAGACTGTGGTCACTAGGATCACACTAGGATCACACTATGGTTGAGATTATCAAACAAGGATCACTATGATGTTACTATTGTCACACTATGGTCACTATTACCACACTAGGATCCCAGTAGGATCACACCAGGGTGATCACTGAGACACAGCGTGGCGTTCTGGAAGTGTCTCGTGGTGCAGGCTATGGAACCTGTTCGGTTGTTTATCGTGGAACCCGGACATTAAATAAAAAATGAAAAGAAATCTGCCAGTGGCAGATAAGGCAAGGTCATCTGGGAAAGGGAAGCGTATCCAAAATACTAACTCTAGAAAATGATTTTAAAATGTGGATTGGCAGAATACGTTAACTGGAAATTCAGAATCAAATGCTCAATTACAAAATAGTCTTCAGAAACTGTTACAAAAGATGAGGAAGCAGGAAGCATATAATTATCACACTATGGTCTATATTTATATATATATATGTATATATGTATATGTATAGATATGTATATGTATATATGTATATGTATGTATGTATATATATGTATGTATGTATGTATGTATGTATGTATGTATGTATGTATATATATATATATATATATATATATATATATATATATATATTCATATGGTGTTTAAGGACGGGCAGTAGGGCTCGGACGGGCCACGCTGTGTGTAGCCTGTAGCATAGCGTCTATTTGGGTGGAGCATGCTGCCGAGTGTAGCGTGTAGCTGTGTGTAGCGTGTGTGTAGCGTGTAGCTGTATGTAGCGTGTAGCTGTGTGTAGCGTGTAGCTGTGTGTAGCGCGTAGCTGTGTGTAGTGTGTAGCTGTGTGTAGCGTGTAGCTGTATGTAGCGTGTAGCTGTGTGTAGTGTGTAGCTGTGTGTAGTGTGTAGCGTGTAGCTGTGTGTAGCATGTAGCTGTGTGTAGCGTGTAGCTGTGTGTAGCGTGCAGCTGTGTGTAGCGTGTAGCTGTGTGTAGCGTGTAGCTGTGTGTAGCGTGTAGCTGTGTGTAGCGTGTAGCTGTGTGTAGTGTGTAGCTGTGTGTAGTGTGTAGCGTGTAGCTGTGTGTAGCGTGTAGCTGTGTGTAGCGTGTAGCTGTGTGTAGCGTGTAGCTGTGTGTAGCGTGTAGCTGTGTGTAGCGTGTAGCTGTGTGTAGTGTGTAGCTGTGTGTAGCGTGTAGCTGTATGTAGCGTGTAGCTGTGTGTAGCGTGTAGCTGTGTGTAGTGTGTAGCTGTGTGTAGTGTGTAGCGTGTAGCTGTGTGTAGCATGTAGCTGTGTGTAGCGTGTAGCTGTGTGTAGCGTGTAGCTGTGTGTAGCGTGTAGCTGTGTGTAGCGTGCAGCTGTGTGTAGCGTGTAGCTGTGTGTAGCGTGCAGCTGTGTGTAGTGTGTAGCTGTGTGTAGCGTGTAGCGACAGGTTCACCCCTGTCATCACAGAACCTCATATCCCCTCACGGACAACAGCAAGACTCCCCCATCCCCACGACCCCCCCACCCCCACGACCCCCCACCCCCACGACCCCCCCACCCCCACGACCCCCCCTCCCCCACGACCCCCCACCCACGCCCAACCCTCACTGTAAGGGTCCGCTGAGTCCGCAGAGACCCCCTCACCGCCTGGCCCCCACCCAGGGCTCTAACCCCCCCATCACCCCCCCCATCACCCCACCCTGGGCTCTGACCCCTCCCTCCGTCACCCCACCCTGGGGCCGTGACCCTCAGCGGTCCTCCGTCACCCCACCCTGGGGCCGTGACCCTCAGCGGTCCTCCGTCACCCCACCCTGGGGTCGTGACCCTCAGCGGTCCTCCGTCACCCCACCCGGGGGCCGTGACCCTCAGCGATCCTCCGTCACCCCACCCTGGGGTCGTGACCCTCAGCGGTCCTCCGTCACCCCACCCGGGGGCTGTGGTGACTCACCGTCCTTACGGTGGTAGGTGATCTCCACCTTGCGCTCCTCGGACCCCCCCATGGCCTGCTCCACCTGGCCGATGGCGGCGGGGGGGGTCAGCGCGCCGTGCAGGAAGGGGCAGGTGCCGGGCCGCTGCATCACGTCCGGCCGCGAGAACCCCGTCATCTCACAGAAGCCGTCGTTGCAGTAGATGATGGCGCAGTTCTCCACCCGCGCGTTGGCGATCACGAACTTCCTGTCTGTGGTGGAGAAGATCCCAGGGGTTGGTGGTGCTGGTGTTAGGTGGTGCTGGTGTTAGGTGGTGCTGGTGTTAGCCGGGGATAAGGTGCAGAAAGGGTGCAGCACCCACGCCCTGGTGCTAGTTTCTAGTGGGACTGGGTGGTGGAGGTGGTAGTGTCTAGTTGGACAGGGTGGAGGAGGTGCTCATTTCTAGTGGGACAGGGTGGAGGAGGTGCTAGTGTCTAGTGGGACAGGGTGGTGGAGGTGATAGTGTCTAGTGGGACAGGGGGGTGGAGGTTCTAGGGTTAGGTGGAGGTTCTCTACTGTGTTGTGTGTTGCCACACAACACAGATGAAGGAACTAAAGGCTTCAGGTGAAGGTCGGCTCATCGTTTGGTTAAAGAGTGAATCTGCTCTCACTCTAAAACAGCAACATCTTCTTAAGAAGAAACTACAGTGTCATCTATAGACACACAGTATCGCACACGCACACGCAAACATACACATGCAATTATAATCAATTAATTAATAAGATGCATAAACAAGTGTAGCAATAGCTTAAAATGCAACACAATAAAATGACACGATGTGATATGGGCCGATATTAATGTAAAACTATGTAACAAAATAATATGCAAATGCTCACTTTGACCCTCAAATTTCCGAATTATTATTCCCAGGAAGGTGTTCTGCGGCGCCACGTGACCCCTCCGGACAGGCATGATGATCCGATCGAAGACCTCCTGAAGTCAGTCCTGAGTTACTGCTGCAGCATCTCCGCTCATACCCCACTCTGAACGTCCTTCTAGTTCAGATCATCTCCAGGTCCCACCTCGGAGTGGTTCGCCCTGAGCACCACAACACGGAAACGCCTCCTGGCCGGAACGCGCGGAATCGGTCAGGATCGCTGGGGTCAGACCCGGTCTGCTCAGCGGCCGGTAGAGCCGGTTCTCCGTCGGTGTGGTGGAGCTCCGGCAGCCAGCGGTTCTTATGCTGGAGTGACGCGTCTCCCCCGGGACTCGGTCCCCCCCCCCCCAGAGCCGCTCATCTCCGCTGAGCCGCTGGGGTGAGACGACGCGTCATCACACCCTCAGCGTGCTGTCGGCAGGGGATCGGAAATGTAAATTTGCACACTTGTTTTATTTGTCATACTTTTGCTTGTTGTGTGAGATAGCGTGTTTGATCGCATAGGAGAA